>NC_137045.1:35887044-36477044 GCF_032717465.1 Coenobita brevimanus | reverse complement strand
ATATATATATATATATATATATATATTCAAGTTAATTGAGCTGTTCCTGAACATTTCCCAACATTTTTCTCAAAAGATTTCTATGAAGTCTTGGACCCTTTTTCCATATGATGCATGCTATCTCGATCCCTTCTTCCTCCTTTCTTAAAAAGAAAAAAAAAATCACTATTGTCAGGCTCCCATCCTTTGTGCGTCTATTTAATCTTTCCCCCCTATCTTTATTTTCCATGTGTCCTTTCATTTTTGTCTAATGTTCGTCCTTTCTCTCTGTTTAGCACAAAATATTTCCAGCTCCCTTCCATTATTCTTCTTCATTTGCTCCTGTGATATTTTCATCCTGACTCCCGAGAATTCTCCACAGAAATCCCTTTTCTTCTTCTCTGTTCCTCACATTCCCCCTCCTCTTCTTTTCCATTCCTCCCTTCTTTGATAACCTTTTTCCCTTTATTCACTTCCCATGGTTTCCCCCTGTCTGTCCTATTTTTCCACCTGCATATTGCACTCCTTTGTCTCATGCCATCTAATTTGTCCAATTTTTCTGTCTCCACCCCGACCACATTATTCTTCCCTTCCCGTCTTCTCTCTTTGCATTCCTTGTTCTTTTTCCCAGCCCAGCTCGCTTCCGGTCTTGCGTGGCCGCAAACCCACGTTCGACCCCTCGCCGTGACCTGACTCCTAAGGGCCAACTTGCCACACTTTTCACCCGAGATTATACCGTGTCGACCAGCGCTCATAATGTACTTTTTTCGTTTCTCGCCCGCATATAGCGTCCTGACTCGGTTTCTTCAGTTTTCTCATTTTTATTTAGTATTCGCATAAAGTTGTCCTCTAGTAACTTTTTTTTACACATTCTGTCGCGTTTTCATCAGCATTTCAGTTTTATTTAGTATACTTCTAAATTTCCTTAGGCATATTAATATGCAGAGTCCTTCGTTAATCCATCCATCCATTGCCAGACGCCATGTATCCCAAATGGGGTGGCCAAGGGCTCAGAGTTAATTGTTTTACAGGGAGGGGCACTAATCCTCCACCAACCCCACTTGACGTAGGGATGCCAACAGCATCTGGTGTTCCCAGGCGGTCACCCATCCAAGTACTAACCAGACCCAACGTTGCTTTGAACTATGAAATGTACTGATATTTCAAGAATTCCAAACAATTAACTACTAAGATTTCATACCATAGCTGATAATAACAGTTTTCCCTGTGACAGCAACAGTTCAGTATTATTAAGGAACTGTTTATAAATTCCTTGTAAGTTTTAAATAATCAGTTAAAACACTCTCATACATTCTAATCAACCGGTCAGTAAACCAGTCAACCAACTAATCAATAAGTCAGTCAGTCACCAACCATTCGATATCAGTCAATCACTCCATCAGTCAATCACTCCATCAGTCAATCAGTCATATTACATAACATTCCCACAACGATTTCAGTGAGAGTTATCTACGATCTTAAAATTTAATTTTCACCTTTCGAAGCCAACCTTTATTTATTTATTTATATTTTATTTATATACTTGGTCCGTGTCAATATTCTTGGCTGTTTTATATTTTCTCTTTAATATTATAAATAATCGAGTGCATGCTCAAGACAAGGAGGATAAAATCGGTATCTTGTATGCATAGAAAAAGTTTGTTATAAACGCGGGAGAACTTACTAAACAGAGCCTTGGAATTAGTCATATTATCATGGACTGAGTGGTGAGTACCTGAGATCTGACAGGAGGATTGCCGGATGCCAGTGGAAATTTGTTTTAGAAATATTCTGACGGAATGTGTAATGGTAGATACCAGTAGTTATTATTTGGAGAACTTGAGGGCTTAAAAAAAATAACTGACTGCTTATATCAAATCGCATATATACATATCTGATGGTATAGTTTTTAGGAATGTATAGATGACTTTTTCTGGGTTAATGTGAAAGAAGGAAATTTATGGTTGCTGGGTGTGTTACATGTGGATGGGGTATGGCGCATGTCGAGTGGAAAGTAGGGAGATCAATCAGGGAGCTTCACAATCTGAGCTTAAAGATCAAGATGATGCTATTGATGCTCGTGTAGTAAAAGTTTCTTTGCCTGAATTTTTGCTGCAATATTGACTTCCCTTAAAAGCATTACTTCATTACGAGAATGAATTCGTGACTTCAGTAATGGGCTACTGATGAAAAAGCAACATTCATGGATCCTCAACACAAGAATCCCATAAAATTGTAAGAAAGTAGAGTGTGCACTTATTCAGGTTCATAATAGTATGATTCAAATGTTAGCCACAGATGCTCCCTCACATGCCATTATGACAAGCTGGGCAAGGGAGTTTAAAGGCTTTATTAATGTCAGCTGAGGAGGGATTGTACGACCTCTACCAAACTTATGCTTACAGCACAGAATATTCTCATGTATGTTAAATGTACAACATGTCGAATTAGAAAAAATAATGAAAATAGCAAACAAAAAAAACAAAAAAAACAAAAAAACAGACGGGATGATGTGAATACAGTATGGAAATTATAAATATAACTGAATAATAATAATAATAATAATAATAATAATAATAATAATAATAAAAAAGAAGAAAGGTACGGCATGGTGGGATGAGGAGGTAACGAGAGCGGTGGAGGAAAAGAGGAAGAAGTGGCTAAAGTGGTTACAGGATAGGGGTTCAGTTGAAATAAGAACTGAATATGTTGAGAGCAAGAAGCACGTAAAGAGACTAGTGAAGAGGAAAAAGAAGGAGGTAAATGAGGATCTAGGAAGAAAAATGAATGCGAACTACTCTGAAAATAGAAAGTTATTCTGGAAAGAGGTGCGGAAATGTAGAAGTGAAAGCGGTAAGAAATGGGATGGTGTGAAAGATGCAGGTGGTAGATTATTAACCCATGGAGATGAAGTAAGGACCAGATGGAAAGAATATTTTGAGAGCCTGATGAATGGGGATAGAGAGAGCAGAGCAGCTGTAAACATGATTGGTTTTGGGGGTCTGCAGAGAAGGAATGCAGTGCCAGGAGACGTGACACTCGCACAGGTGAAGAGTGCTGTGAAGCGGCTGAAAAATGGGAAAGCAGCTGGGGTTGATGAGGTGTATGCAGAGATGCTTAAATGTAGTGGACAGAATGGAATGAAGTGCTTGTTGGAGATATATAAGAAGGCATGGATGAGTAAAACTGTGCCTGCATAGTGGAAAAGGCTGTGATTGTACCCCTGTACAAAAATAAAAGTGAACGAAGTGAGTGTAAGAATTATCGTGGCATAAGCTTACTGAGTGTGGTAGGGAAGGTATATGGAAGAATTATTATAGAGAGAGAGATATCAGAAGTCCTAGTGGGTGATGAACAGGGTGGCTTTAGGAGTGGCAGAGGATGTGTGGACCAATATTTGCAGTGAGACAGATAGTAGAGAAGGCTTGTGAAAAGGACCATAAGATGTTTATGGCATTCATGGATCTGGAAAAAGCATTTGACAAAGTGGACAGAGAAGGATTGTGGAAAGTTTTGCGCATGTACGGTGTAGAGGGTAAGCTGTTAGGTGCCGTCAAGAGTTTTTATGATGGTAGTGAAGCATGTATCAGGGTTAATGGGCATCTAAGTGAATGGTTCACAATCAGTGTGGGCGTGCGACAAGGTTGTGTGATGTCCCCATGGTTGTTCAATGTATAGATGGATGGGGTGATGAGAGAAGTGAAAACACGAGTAATGGAGAGAGAGATGGCACTGGTAATATATGGTGATGGATGGAATATCTCAAATTTGTTGCATGCTGATGATGCAGTACTGCTTGCAAGTACCGGACAAGAACTTGGTAGGTTAGTGCAGAGTTTTGCTGATGTCTGTAAGCGTCGTGCCTTGAGAGTAAATGTAGAAAAGAGTAAAGTGATGGTTATTGAGAGAGAAAGTGACTCCCAGTGCAATGTAAAAGTGAATGGAGAGACTGGAATTGGTGAGAGAGTTCAAATACCTGGGTACAGTGATAGAAAAGAGAAGAAAATGTGCAAAAGAAGTTGAAAGTAGAGTGACACAAGGAAGAAAAGTAGCTGGTGCAATGAAGGCCTTGATAAGGAACAGAGGCTTGAGTGTTGCAGCTGCACGAGGCTTACATGAAGAAGTGTTAGTGCCAAATTTAACATATGGATGTGAGACTATGATGTGGCATGAAAATTAAAAGTCAAGAGTAAGAACAGTGGAGATGGGACTGCTGAGGAATGTATGTGGAGTTCAGAAGGTGGATAAGATACGAAATAATGTGATTCGTGAAAGATGCGGAGTGAGGAAGTCGGTGGACACCAGAATTGAAGCGAGTGCACTGAGATGGTATGGTTATGTGGAGAGAATGGATAACAATGGAGTGGTGAAGAAGGTATATCAGAGCGCATTCGAAGGAGGGAGGAGGCGAGGTAGGCCAAGGAGAAGGTGGAGAGATATGGTGGATGAATGTGTGAGGAAGGGAGGTTTGGAAGTCGGTGAGGCTTGGGAACTGACAGGAGATCGAGCTGGCTGGATGAATTTTGTGGGGAGATATGCACGATCAGAGATTTTCTTTGGGTCCCCTTTTTAACGTGGCAGCGTCTGGATTGACTCTGTCGGATACGATATGTGAAGCTACAGAACGTGGTGAATGTTTTTGGCGTATCTGATAGAGCCAGGATTCTGGGGGCTTGAATGATGAGTGAATGGAAGCGTGGCCCATTGGATTGGGCAATTTTGGGCTGTCTGGACATTGCTACTCCTCAACCTGCCCTTGGGTGGGAAAGGAGGTCCGGATGATGATGATGATGATATTAATAATAATAATAATAATAATAGTAGTAGTAGTAGTAGTAGTAGTAGTAATAATAATAATAATAATAATAATAATAATAATAATATAATGAAATGGGAATTACCATTAACAATTTCAATAACTCACCATATGAGAAGCTATCGCTGGACCTGGTGAGGTCTGTGCCCTTTATATAGTGATCACTTCGAAGTGAAGTGGTGGTGTACCACAGCCCCTCTAGAAGAGTGTCAAACACGCTGCGCGAAGGTGAAAGCAACAAAATCTTCGCAGAGCAAAAATGGCGGAGCCCAAACAGCTTTCCACTGACCTCTGGGTGATCTCAAAAACTACTGGCCCAAATGGACCCATAGTCATATCAGACCTGCTCCCCAACATTGGCTATGTCCCACAAAAATTACAAGTCTACCTTTAGCGGTTTCTGGGAATCTGCAAATAAACTATTTTTATTGGTTTTCGGATGTAACTGGAAAACCAGCCAAGAGAACTGGATGATACTCGGTCCTGTGAAGCCGCCAGTTGGGTGACTCAGATGGCCAAGTATGATCGCCGTAGCGTCGAAAATAAGCGAATACGAGCAATTTACTTTTCCGTTAAAAAAAAAAAAAGTAATAACTGGTGGTAGGTGGGTGCACTCACCAACCACTCACACGATGTGGTGCTGCTTTGGGTGTCTACCTTTTCCTCTCTTCCTTCCTTCCTCCACTGTCTTTCTTTCTTTCATTCTTTCCCCGTCCTTCTGCCTACGGGTGACTCTACACTCCCTCTTCTGTCTCTCTTTCCTTCATTCTTTCCCCTTCCTTCCGCCTATGTGTAACTGTACACTGAGTGACAAGCCAAATGGTTTCCTGAACACCAAGAAACAATTTACTGCGCTGGGTGGTAACCATATAACCAAATTATGTCATCTGGTGGTTTAGTGGGTGATTAAGGCGCCCCAATCTGACTGAGCCTGTGTAGGTTAATATCCAAGGGGTGGTTGGGGTTAATTGCTCATGTAATGCCACTCAGGGATGAGTGAGGCTAGTCACTCTCATCTTAAATGTCAGGACAAACTTGCCAAGTCCCAGACTCCTGCACTCCTCAAAGGACAACATAGGATTGGATGATCGTTGAGTAATAATAATAATAATAATAATAATAATAATAATAATGATAATGATGATAATAGTAATAACAATGACAAAAACAATACAACTCACCACTGATTTGGTGAGTTATAGTAATAGTAATAATAATAATAATAATAATAATAATAACAATAATAACAATAAAGGCAATTTTATGAAATGCATCAAAATTAGACGAAAATATGGGCCAGAGTTGTCAGGGGAGCCTAGACGATATTCCTACATCTGGGCGAGCGTCAGACGCCGCCGATAAAACAAGACAAAGGATACCTTTGAAATACACATCCACCCCCTACAATATTGTAAGAGGTAAGAAATAGTTACTTATAGGGGAAGTGGGGCGACGTAGCCTACATCAGGAGTCTCACCCCTCTATAATTTTGTTTGTCTGTGTAAAAATTGTGACGTCGTTCTTCATGGGGGCAGTCCCTCCTTTGGAGTTTGGCCACTGGGAGTTCTACCCGTCTAAAATGTGGCCGGAGAGATCATTTACCAATATGCGAAATGCCCATGTTCCAAGGGTACATCCACGACCCCCTTCGGTGAGCCAGTGGCATTTGGAAGTCTTTTTTTGCTTGAACTATGACCTAAGTAAAGAGCTACAATTTGGAAGAATTTCATGTTCTCCGGTAAAAGGAAAAAAAAAAAAAAACTATTGCATTGTTTACCCCTAGATGCTGGCACATCCCAGCCCACACAGGGAGTTGGTCATCAGAAGTCCCGTTGTGCCTAAAACGGGACCAGGGTAAATGCCTAGCAATATGCAAAATGTTGCATTCTTAGGCTGAAAAGTACGGTCGTGCATAGTGACATTATCAGGGCCCTCCAGGGCAACCCTGTCCCCCATGAGGGGCGACTCCCAGTGGTTCTGCCTTTCACAAAACGATACTGAGGGGAACATTCATTAATAGGCAAAATTTCATGTTCTTTGGCTACAAACTTTCGTAGTGCATAAGAGCTTTAGCCGAGATCACTGAAAACCGCTCCCCACCCCTGTGGGGGGAGAGCCCACTTGGATCTCACAATGCTGAACACCAAGTGTGGGTGAAATTCTGCTGCCATCGTTCAAAAATTCCTGTTCCTAGTAGAAAAAAAAAAGTCTTGTCTGATGGTTTTATGTGGTTCACATGAGGGTGGCCCTCAGGAGCTCCACCCTACCTGGAACCTGGCCCTAGGGAAGTCTACCGTTGTGCAAAATTTCGGTTTCTTAACATTCCTTCGATAAGGCCTGGATCTTTATGAGGGTACAGTAACTCAGAGAGTGACCGAGTGATTGGGAGAATGACACACTTATGGTCATGTATTATATTTGGTCGCCCATGGGTGCAGCTAAAACTATGCTCTCTCTCTCTCTCTCTCTCTCTCTCTCTCTCCAGCAGTCGTAATTAGGACCAGTATAATTACACGGCGAACAGGACGGGTTAAGTGACTGTGAAGGGATGACTCAACAGAAAGAGAAATGCACTAGAGGGCATTAAGAGAGCACATACCTCATCCAATGCCACCGCCATTGAAAAGTATCCGGATCAGGATTCGGATCCGTGGATAGGATTCGGATCCATATCCAGATCCGCCCCAAAATTTAATCAATTCTTTCTTGGCCCATGGCACACTCTTCCTCAAAATTTCATTGAAATTCATTCAGAACATTTGGAGATATCTTCTGGACATACAAACAGACAGACAGGCAAACAAACATAGGTGAATACATAACCTCCTCCAACTAAGTTGGCGGAGGTAACAAACTAGCCCAAATGCATTGCAAACTTCCTTAACTAAAAACATTATTTTTTTGGCATTATACAATACACAGTCTAAATATCATTGTGAGTACTTAAGCTTTCAAAAATTGATTTTGCTTACTTATAACTCTCATAAAACAATGATGATGACAGTAATTAATATTATCGAGTCGTTTCCAACCCTTCACCATGTACTGTGCCACTATGAATTGTTGATTAATGCTGATGTTATCTGATAAATAGGTGATGTCAGGCTAATGTCACGGTAATCAGATGGCCAGGCCATGTCTAAAATCCTTACCATTGATGGTGACACTCATTTGCACATTTGGCAGCACAGAGAGATTAACTATAAAGATTTTTCTGGAGGCTAATGCATTGGGGCATTAACCACGATTTCCATGTTAATTGACTGCCAGTGGTCCTTAATGTTTGTACAATATATTTATACAGGAAGGTCTGTATATTTCTCCCCACGCAGGGCCATTCATGGAGGTAGTTTGTGTGTTGCAGGGACGACTGAATCTGCTGTGTAAGTAGTGCAGCAATATTTAGCAGCCTCATGGCAGTACTAACCAGCCAAGCAAATAATGAACAAAAAAAAAAAAAAGACTGTGATGCATGCAAAGGGTTATGGTAGGATAAACAATGATATCACTGACTAGGCCGTCTCCGCTAAACACGTGAATTAGCAAGCCAAAGGTAAGAGATGGGTCATGAATGAACTACAGTGCATACTCAAAGCAGCATGTTATATGAGTAGTTAAGCCTGTTTTTCCTCAACTCTAGAAAGTGACGAAAACAGTACTGACCAATGATAATTTCAAATGCCAGTAGAACACCCTCAGTAAGTCACTGAATAGAATTTCCCATTATGCACTTCAACCAGGCTATGCCATTTATATGTTCTTGCCGAATACAGACGGTTAGATTCAGCTCATTAGAGGATTTTCGAACTGGGGGCCACAGATGTATAATATACTGACCCCTTCACCACGAGGCTTTTTCGATTTATAATATTTTGGGGGCATCGCAATGAATATAGTTAACAAACAGCCAAACTCATATAATATTTCAGTTTTAACTATAGTATTAAGCAAGATTTTAGGAAGATATTAAACAATCCCATTTGCATGGCAACGATAGTTAAATGCACGCAGTTTATAGGCTTCAGCACGATGAATACTGTATCTTGGAGATGAAGATACAAAGTTCAGAGGGAACTTTTCCAAATAACGCCCTGTTTCATATTGCCCAATTGTTTTGCCAAGAACCATATGAACTTTGATGTAACGGCCAGAACCTTTGATAGAACTGGAGCTTGAACGTGTATGGAAAACCAGGCGGCCAACATTCAGCGTCTGATAAGTTCTGACAGTACAGTTAGCAAGGGCGTTGGATGTGGGGTGGAGGGAGGAATGGGGTAGTTCCCCCTTGAATTTTTAATGGTGGCAAACTAATTTGCCCAACCCCTGATATTTGGCTTTGAACTCATTACAGATAATGTATGCTATGCAACTCTAAAACAGTTATTACATCTGAATCCATATGTTTCATCCATCCATCCATCATGCAATCCTACGTTGTTCCATGAGGAGCGTAGGAGCCCAGGGTTAAGCAAGTTGGTCCAGACATTTAAGATGAGAGTGACAATCCATATATTGCTGAATGTTATTCTTCACAAAAGTTGGTTCCTATTATTAATCGGTCAAGTTCCTGCCTTTGTATAAGACTGCAATCATGTATATCGTTAAGAATCTCAAGATAAATACGGTGGTATAGATGTATCCTATTTTCTTTCTATTTCTAGCTCTGATGCATCCTCCGGGAACTCCTCCTTGGGGTGGCAACATTCCACATAACTGCAAACCTAAAGCTACCAGCCGAATGGAAGTTGGCCGATGCATTGCTTAGATTTAACAATGTGCCGACGTCATGTGAGCGATGAATATATTTCTGAGTTTTTGTGGACTTGGGCACATTTTAAGATAATGGTTAGATAATGGTTAGACCATGGTTTGGTTAAATATAACAGTGTGCAGACGGTACGTAAATGATAAAGCTTATTCCAGAGTTCTGTGGACTTGGGGCAAACTTAGTGTGAAGTGGGGATATGTTTTTATAAGATGCCGTAGATAATATACGAGTAAATATTTCCACGTTTTATACCATAGATTAATATCTTATTCATATTTTTTAAAGAATCAGTCAACCCCTAGGTGTGAAGACCTAATTTAAATAGCTCATTCTTGCGTTGAGCAAATTATTATTTGGTAACTGACAATTCGGATATAACTGGAAGTTTGTAGCCTACAAAAATGTTAATGATAGGTTACTAGCGTTATTTTATTACCTTGAAAATCCGCTAAACAAATAGATTGTAATAAGAGTCTGTAAGATGCGCACTAGCGCCGACTCTACGTATGTGCAACCGAAAATTATAATTTGCAAGTAACTTCTAATGCAACTTAAGCCTCATCACTTAAAATCTACACCGATGTTTGTTTACCCTACATAAAGTCCAAATGGTGGTGTGATTGGCAGGGTGTTCGATTTGTGAAACGTGGTCAGGTATACGTGCAGCGGTTCGAGTCTTTGACGCTCAGAAGTGGGTAAAATCTGATTTGGCAGTTTGAGCAAATCCAAGTTTGGTTCGTTACCAAGCTCGTTGCAAGTTCGATCCTGGTTATTGGGTAACGATTCGTTTAACGTTGCACCAACTAAAAAAAAAAAGTAATCCCATACGTTTTAGCTTTTGCTGAAAACCATAGACTAGCTTTAGCCTTAGTTTACTGGCAACGTTAACCCAGTTTCGAGACAAAGTTTTTTTTTCGCTAGGGGCATCTCTATACAAACTTGAGGACAGCCTAGAAAACATCCATTTGCTGCACCATCATGACGGCTGTCCAGTCACTCTTTCTATAGGGTCTCTACAATACAGTACGCTTTTCACAACATAGCTCAGATCCATGCTTTCAATGCATCAAACATTCTAAGCAAACTATCTTACTTACTACGGTTTCAAGAATCTACATTTATTTTAATCAAATAACACAATCTACATTCTTTTCAACAGTTGCATTTCTACCCCAAACGTGCCATCCTACGCCTTTACCTTTAATTTCCACAGTACCATTCTGTGGTATCTCCAGTTATCTTCGTCAGTATCTCTACTTTCCTTTCTGGTCATTGTAGACGGTCACTGTTCTTCTAATGCTACTAATAATGTACTTCCTCACGGTTCTGTCTTTTCACGAACACTCTTCTTATTCATTAAAGACCTAAACGGGTCACATCTAGCTTCATCCATTCTTTTCAATTATAACACCACCAGTCACTTTTCCACCCACTACTCACAGTCCACCATAACAGTTACTACAACATTAACAATATGGGGGTATGGCACAGCAACATCGCAGCCCATTTTGCTCACTCATCGCCATCTGTCTTACCTACTTAATTCCATGATCTGTTGAATATGATAGCAATTCTGTCTCAGTTAGCAGTAAACCTATAGTACCCCATTTTACATGGCATTCTTGTCTCATTGTGCCCCGCCACCTAGAGTAACATCAACCCAACCCATTCCTACCACTAGTCTCCACATAAACTTGAAACTCCTACCTTAACGTCTCAAAATCATTTTACATATTTTTTTCCACACACGCCCCTCGTCCTCTCAAAATCTAAAACGATGATGGACCAATAGACCCTACTTTTTTTCTATTTTTTTGAGAAACAAGAACTGTCATTTGTCTTAACCATATCATTAAAGGGGCTTTTTTATTGTAACACTTCCATATTTGTGACCTAAATCTGTCATGTTTGACCAAGTTTAAATCGACATGGTTAATCTCAGCTAAGCTGAAACGACCTACCGTATATTGATATAGTCCTGAACTCATCCATTTAAATTTGAACACGGTTAAAATGGACCACACTATTTACGATGGCTCTAAGCTGAACTGTGGATGTGACTGGACATGTAATTAGTCTAACTAGGCCCGGATGAATAAGGAGGACTTCAACGAGCCTGCGTTCCAGTGGCCCTGCCCGGACACTGAAATGACTCAGAGTCTTCTGAATGTATGTAATGGACCTGAGTGAATAATGCCCGAATGGGCCTTACATCATGTGAAGGGATCTAACTGGATCTTTATGGATCTAAACTACCCTGATATGATCTGACTGGCCCAATATGAATGTTAGGATCGTGAACAGGTCTAGAACAGTACTGAGGAATATTTATCAACCTGTTTAATCTTTGTGGGGCCTAGTGAAGCTGATTTGACCTAACCAGAGCCGCGCAACGTTCAT
Source organism: Coenobita brevimanus (assembly GCF_032717465.1). Lineage (NCBI taxonomy): Eukaryota > Metazoa > Arthropoda > Malacostraca > Decapoda > Coenobitidae > Coenobita > Coenobita brevimanus. Next base: position 36,465,081 of record NC_137045.1, on the reverse strand, counting down.
GGACATGACCTCAAACGTAGCTGAGTTTCCAGCCCAAAGATTATGATGGTGGCTAATTGCCCGTCTCCGCCCCGGAGGGGCTTGAGGACGGGTATTGTTTTCACTAGGTTTGTCTGTTTGTTTGTTTGTTTGTCTGTCTGTCTGTTAACAACTGACCACAATTACAGAGATTGTGGGCCATGACTTTCTGACCACCTGATTAAATTTTGGGCCAAATTGGCCCTAGGTCCAGGATGTAGCCCCTCAAAATGTAAGATAACGGGGATGGGTAAAAATCGTTTTCTCGCCAACTCCTTTCAAATTCGTCATATCGACACGGAACCAAAACCTAAAGGTGCATCTTTCAAATCTGCATTCTGTAACATGCCTCATTACATCAGGGGGGTCACCCCCCAGTTAGCAGTAGGGTGGTCAATGTCAGGTGGGCTGGGCGTAAAATTTCAAATAGGCATAATATCGTCAATTTTCACCCACTTTACTCCAAATTTGATATGTGACATCTTTTACTAGATATTCTTTTGTGTTTTTAAGTCAGCACTAAAATGATTGCTGGGGACGGGTGTGCTGTGCCTTGGCACCGTGTCGTTTTATTACTTTTAATGCTATAGGTTCAGGCTCATTTAACACTTCCCATGCTACACAGACATCGGATACTCAGTAGTGGCCCTGGATCATAGCATGATGGATATCGTAACGAACTATTGCAAGCCTAGCTCAGGACACATCGATGACATTTAAAATCACTGATACACAAAAAAATCATTACTATATCAGGTCACGAGTTACCTTGCTGTGTGTTCGATTGACGGCTAGCTAATGTGTTCTAATTAAAATCTCATCTGGGCAACGCAAAAGCCAATGGAGGTTAAGCCACACCTACCGGCAGCCGTCTCAGCTGGTAAAGGAGCCATTAATATACTGCGTCAACGGGCGAATGATTGTTTTTCTTTTGTTTTCGTTTTCTTTTTTTTTTTTTTTTTTACTCTTTTTCCTTTTCCTATTGGATATTTACCAACTGCATGTTTACTCTTTATGATTTTTATCAATTCATATTTACTTCGGTTTCTGCATCCCACTTCGTTTCCCATTTTCACTCCGACAAGGAGAGTATTTTTCACCCTTGTTTGTTTGTTAACAGGATTACGCAAAAACTAAAAGAGACATTTGGACTAAATTTGGTGGGTGTATAGCCGATGTTCCAGGGAACAATCGAATGACTTTTGAGACCGATGCCTTGGTGGTGTAGTGGCTAGAACGCCCAGATCGGAGTTACAACCTAGATTACGCGAATATTAGTTTTGGTTCCCAAGATGACTGGATATATTTCTCTCCGACAAGGAGAGTATGTTTTCACTCCTGTTTATTAATGATTGTCTGTTTGCAGGATTACTTAAAAATTAGAAAGAGATTTGGACCAAATAAGGTGGGTAGATAGCCCATGTCCCAGGGAACAATCGATTAACTTTTGGGACCGATCAGGATCGCATTACAGATTCTGGATCCGGAAAACTTCTTTTGCGAAACCTTAACCAGTGATGAGAAACCCTAACCTATTATGAAGAGTGGTTTGGAAATTACCATGCCCTTGTTGGAGAGAGTGTTCCATTGAGTGCCTTTCTAGTTCTTTGGCGTTTTTCTTTCTCTTAAATCCCCTGTGTGGAACAAAAAAAAGAAAAGTCTTCGTACTGATCATATAATAGTTCACTGGTGTATTTGACACGTTATGTTTTGCTTGCCACCCTCCCAGGTATCCTAGAGTTGGACACCCAGTTGCGCCGTCTGACCTATCGGAAGAGCGGCAGAAATGTAACTGAGTATCAAATGGAGCGGGCACTTAGGACATCCGCTGAATGAAACAGGACTGTCATGGCGAGAGCGAGAGATCCTGGTGTTTTGACTGTCCATTTGAGTAGGACATTACCACTAACTTGGAAATAATCGTCAGGCGATAGAATTAAAATGCTAAAGAATAAAACAGTCATTCTAGGACAACTTTAAATACTATTACTTTTCTCGCTAATCTGGAACTTATTCTATTCAAGATCCATAAGCTTTATCTCCATCTTACCTTCTTCCATCACGAAAAATGTCTTTCTCTCCGTCACGCGCAAATACCCTTTCCATTGTCCTGTCTCTCTTAATTGTCTCCCTCACTTTTAACTGAACTTAATTTTACTCGTGCTGTCTTGCGTGCACTATACTGCCATCGTTTCTCTCAGCCAGACGACTCTCCTTTCTCTCCTTCACCCTCTTCCCTATACCTCCCCTCAAGCCATCTCGATAATTCTCCCCTTTCCTCTCCCTATTATTCAGAAGGATTTCCTTTTCTTAAGCATCCATTGTTCATTTCTTCCCCTTGTTTTCTTCCTCCTGTTCTACATCAGTGCCAACTTCGCCATTGCCATCTGTCTGTTCACCCTCGTCGTCGTCGTCTTCGTCGTCATCCTCCTCCTCCTCCTCCTCCTCCTTTTCCTCCTCCTCTTTAGTTTTTCTCTCATTCTTTCTCACTTCTTTCCTCCTCCTCTTCCTCCTTCCTTAGTTATTCTCCCATTCTTTCCTCCTCGTTCTCCTCCTGCTCCTCCTTGGCACCGCAATATAATAGAACGGAACCATAAAACCCCAGACATGTGCCTGAATGAAAAATTTAGCTTAGCATCCCGAAAGCTCCCGACCCTCCACTTAAACGCGGCCATTTGTTGTTGTGCCAGATCTGAGTCTTTTTTTTTTTTTTTTTTTTTTTTTTTTTTGTCCGTCCTGCTTTTGTGTTGGCTGAATGAGGGTCAGTGGGAAAGGGACAGGTGGGTAGGAGGAGGAGGAGGAGGAGGAGAAAGAGGGGTGGAGGAAGAGGGGGAGGGGGGAAGAGCAAAGGAAAAATGGAAGAAAGCGTGGGAGGAGGGTGGAATCACAGAAGAAAAAAGGGACTAAAAACAGTTCTTGAAACTAGGAGAAATGAATGATAACATTATGTGAGAAGAGAGCGAGATGAACAGAAATAAATAAACAAGTGAGGACGATTTTAACGGCTGTGGGATAATCTTGAGGGAGCCATTGTTGATTTCCTCCTCTAATTTTGAACGTCACGATTGTATTTCTTTACATTTTCTAGAGCTAGAGCACGATTCTGTGACATAAAAACAATCGGTGGAACGCAACACATCTGTGCTAATAACGAGGCATCTCCATTGTCTTTCTATCAAGAGAATTGGTCGACCAGTGAAAGCAATATTATGATCTAGTGGGTGTAACGCAATATCGAGCAAAGCCTGACTCACAAGACTGATGATACAATTTTTCTACAAATATGCTAGTTATTTAACATGGACAGAACCGTGGCCTACAAATTTTCAGAATAAGTCAGTATGTAGTATCCCAATAAGAATATTGTGTCACATCGTACCTGAGTTATTTCAATAAGTTTTCAATCTTACTTTTCACAAATAAATATTTGTTCTTATCTTATTTAGTGAACATGTACATTTGCTAAACAGGTAATTAACTGTTCGTTTCGGGATTTTTTATTTTTTATTATTGGTTTCTTTTTAAAAATCAACTGCAATATTGTGGCTGAATTCACTGGAATTATAGCAACTTGTTTTTTAATGCATCTCCGGAACAGGCGAGGTTAGTCAGATACACCCTGAGCACTTTCACCCACACGATGCTTCACTCTGGCCAACACCAATATGTTGTTTCACTTAACTCCCAAAGTTTTTTAAATGTAAGGTGCTCCATCCTAGAAAAGGCACTAATGGTGCTTCACTGTGGTTTCCAGCAGATTTTCACACGGAAGGTGATTTACTCTAACGAAGCCCTGCCCGATGCTTCAGTTTAACAAATGAATGATTGAACGAAAATGTGACATGGCGGCGCAACAGCAGAGATCATATGCCGCTGAACACAAACAGTAAAAGAAAGTAAAAAAAACAAACAAAAAAAACATAAAAAGCAAAAAGAAAGTGATGTTTAAAACAAACCACAATTAGAAAGAGCCAACAAAAACTAAAAAAAGGTGGACAGATGAAGATTAAACGAGAACTTTACCATTAAAACACAAACTAAATTAGAATAAAGCCATACAGTTTGTGGATGAGGCCAGCAGTCAACATAAACAAGAAGGTGCCTCCCCGATAGCACAAGCCTCCTCGCCAAGCACCGGGGAGACGAGGTATGATACATCGCCAGCTCGGCACCTGGAAAGGTATCGCCGACGAAGGTCCCCAAGACTGGAGCATTCCACAAGAAGGTGCCGCGCAGTCAAAGTGACCAGGCAGTCATCACAATAGGGAGGGGTCACCCTCTCCTTTTAAAAATATAAGTTAGCGTTGTGAGGCCAATCCGGGGGTGGGCCGCAGCTGTCTCCCACTGCCGGGACAGTCCCACATGCCCCCCGTCCACCAGGTCCCAACGAATGCTGTGGAGTTTCTTCGCCCCTACTGCATCTCACCTGCTCTGCCAGCTGAAGAGAACAACCTCCACAATGGCTGTACATAGATCCTCAGACGGGACACGGTAATCAGGAGAGGAAGGGCGAGAGGCAGCAGCTCTTACCAAATCGTTATCACGCTCATAGCCCACGACCCCCACCTGAGCAGGGACCCAACACAACTGTCAGAGCATCCGCACCTGCATAATAAGAAGAGCCACATAAAGATAAACAGGACTGAGGGATGCGTTGGGAAGTCACGAGACAAAGTTTGCAAGGCACTGGCTGAGTCACTAAAAATTGTAAAAGAAGCTGGAGAGAAACTAAAAACCCTTTCAACTGCAACTAAAATAGTAAGTTCAGCGGTAAAAATAGATGCGGAAGAAGGGAGACTCCCACCATGGCTAAATCGTTGAAAATGACACCAAAGCCTGTCCCAGCACAGGATTTGGATCCATCAGTATATACAGAGATCGAGTCGCTGTGAGAAGAGGCATGTTATAAAAAATATGACAGAGCTCCCTGTGAAGAAAGAGAGGCCTTCCTCTCAGGGAAGTAAACACATGATTGTACCTCTGAGAGAAGCCAGGGAGCCACATGGGAAACACACACTGGGCAAACAAGGGAGGACAGAACACCCAACTCCCCCGTGGCAGGCCTTTCTCTGTACCCAAACGGATGTGGATAGCGAGGAAGGATGTTATAAAAGGAGAGAAGACCGACCTTGGAGACAGCCATACAACACGATGAAGCGGGAGGACTGTGAACGCGGTGCCAACACTGCACCATTAAAGACTGTCTGCAGAGATCCAATGGCGAATCGTTCGCATCAATCAATACACTAGGAAACAGGGAAAACTAGAAAGCCCTAGTTGACAGACAGATACCAGCATGATGGATCAAATATAGTTGTTGTTGCCATGCCCCACTAGCAGAGGAGTATAGTACACATAGTCATATTTGCTCCTTACTAAGGCATGGAAAAGGCAGAGCAGGGTAGTTATGTCAGCACCCCAAGACAAGTGAGACAGAGTCCGCAGGATGATAGTCGTAATGAAAGGATAGGAGGAACCCATGTCAATCTCCTGTCAAAAACAAGTCCAAGAAACTGAGTCTCGTCCACACATCGTACCCTGTGGCCATATAACTGGAGGTCAGGGTCAGGGTGAACACCTCTCGTGCAGCAGAATGCAAGGCCAACGTTTTTGTTGGCGAGCAACAGAAGCCATGCATGGTGGCCCAATGGGAGACTTTGTCCAGGGCGAGCTGCATGCGATGTTCAGTCAGTAACATTCGGGAAGCACAATACCAGAGCCAAATCACTGACATACAGTGAGGCAGTTACCCCCTTTGGAACAGTGGACACAATACCATCCAATACTATAGCATAAAGGGTCTGGCTGAGGAAACGTCCCTGAGGCACCGCATCTTCCTAAGGGTACGAGAGAGACAGGGTGACACCAGCCCAAACCCTGAATGAACTGTCATGCAGAACATTCAGTATGAATAAGGGCAGCCTGACACATAAACCAAAAGAATGGAGTCGTTGGAAGATGCCAAACCGCCATGTAGTATCAGATGCCTTTTCTGGGTCAGTGAAAATGCAGACCAGATGCTGCTTCCTAGCAAAAGCATCACATGCTGCAGCCTCATGACGGACAAGTGCATCCGTTGTTGAACGACCTTTTGGAAACCTAGACTGACACTGAGAGAGACATTATTTCTTTCGAGGAATATATTAGGCGTGTATTGACCATTTTTTCAAAAAACTTACACAAACAAGTTATTAGGGCAATTGGCCGATATTCCAGGGGACTGTAACCTACCTCCCTGGCTTCCGGAATGGCAGAACTATAGCCTCATGCCAAGAGGTGGGAAGTGAAGAGTCCCTCCCGATTCTGTTGAAGAGGCTGAGGAGGAAAGGCAGTGCATCACCATCCAGGTGCCAAACCATCACATAGGGTATCATCCGGCGCTGGCGAGGTGTCATTACAGAGGGAAAAGGCAGATTGGAGTTTGTGATAAGAGAAAGGGAGGTTGTAAGGTTTCCCATTCCCTGATTTAAAGTCCAGCACCCTAGCCTCCTCTACCTCTTGATGTCTGGCAATAATTGGAGAGCTATTATCTCTATGACTGACCGTCACAAAGGCAGACACCAAAATATCAGTCACAACTGCAGGGTCACCAACAGGCTCACCATTAGATTTCAGCACGGGGCACATGCCTTGAGCGAATTTACCAGAAATTATTTGCACCTTCCTCCATACCTGAGGCACTGGCATCTTAGAGTTTATAGATGATACATAAACCATCGAAGAGTCCTGTCTAGCTTGTTATAGTATTTAAAGAGCCTTTGCCCACTCCTTCCTGAACTCAACAAGATTATGCTCTGTTCTGCATCTGCGATGAAGTGAGAGTTTTCTTCTTAGCATGTATTGCAGCACTGGAATCCTCATTCCATCATGGGACAGGTCGATAGCGATACATGCCAGAGGTTTTAGAAACCGTGAAAAGTAGCAGAATGCAGGGTGGTAAAAAATGAAACAGCCTTATCTATATGTGGACAGTCTTCAACTGAGACAATAACAGAAATCAAAGAAGAGAAAAGGGACCAGTCCGCCTGATCCAACCTCCACCTCAGTAGATGGGAACAAGGACTAGGTCCAGGAGGGAGTCAGGAGAGCAGACAGAGAGGTCAATTGCAGTAAATGAACCCCTCTGGGGGTGAAAATGTGTAAACCCCCCAGTACTGAACTGTTTTGATTGTTACGAGCGAGGGTGAAGCCCTCCGAGTCTCTCGTCAAGTAGTGGCATTTTCTCACAAATGAGCTGCCCAACCCGGCCCGGCCCGACCATAACGCATTTGAGACGATTATATCTCAGCAACCACAGAGCCGATCACTGTGTGGTTTGCACCATATGATAGCCCAGTTCTTTAAGATTTGTTTTTGGCAGGTTTCATCGCACCCAGCATTATGGGATGCCATGCATAGGAAACACGTGGGGAGCAAAAACTCTGCTCAGTTGGAAAATGGACAGGGATGAGCAATATCAACAGTAAGCCTTTACCAGTGATACGGGAGGGGGAGGGGGGGGGTGCTTGGTCTACGAAACCGACAGACGCTGAACCCTCCAAAAGCAGGGAGGTCTCTAGAGTAGGTGCATTGCTGGCCGCGCTTCAAGTCCCGCCACCACATCAAGGTGACTTCCCTCAAGTGGGGTCATCAGAATATGGCTTGTAAGCAAGAATTCCAGTATTAGTTCTGGCAAAGGTAATGGTCATTACATCAGAGTTCATATAGCTGGTGACATATATGAGCACCGGAGCCTTTGAGAAAGTTTTTGATTATGCTACATCATCTTATTAAGGTACAATAATCAGTGTACTGAGATCTCTTAAGTACTTTCTTGGTAAAACAAAATAGAACCATAAATGTCTCTTTTAGGTCTTGGTAAGTACTGGAGATATAACTAAGTATTTATAAGCATTCACTGGAGTTTGCTTACCCCAAGTACACCCGCGAACCAAAGTTTCGGTACCCCCCTCGATGGAAGGAAGTGGAAGTCAGGGTTAGAGAGAGGGCAGGTGAACGGACAACCGTGAGTGGTACTTTGGAACTGAGCTACGAAGCGAATAGTGAGAAACCTAATGACACTGGATTCGAAACATTTCTATGCTATTCACCTGCAAAACATTATGCGTTCGTAACATACATACTGTAACATATAACATAGACTACTGTGTTATCATGGTGTTCTGTGATACTGTGATTGTGAATTTAATGTTGATTTTCACAGTAGTTGTGCGAATGGTTATAAATGTGGCAATTATTTTATGTGGACGACTAAACCACATTGTGATGGACAGCGGAGAGCATTCGCCAATAATTTACTATAACCAGATGAAATTAGATGCAAACAACACAAAATATTATGAGACAACGAAGACACAGCTGTGGTATCCTGCTCCGCCTTGTTATCAAGGTATTAACTGTGGCATCACCTCATACGTGCATTATTTTCCTTCATTCTCTGCCTCTTTTATTACTCTTACTTCCCTGTATCCTCTTACTGCGAGTCGTCATATTCCCTGGAGGGTTTCTTGTCGTCCGGTCCTATAACCCCTACTGTATTACATTATTCCTCGCATCATCACTCCCAGACAAACAACGTTAGCCCAAGACTGCTGAATCTGTTAATACCATTATTACCACTGCCACTACTACTGTAATCCCCCATTTCCTATTGTTTCTAATTTCCCTCACAGTACTGCTACTGCTGCTCCTATTACTACTCCACTATAAATCTGTATAATAATAAATGTGATTGTCCTTATGTCTGTGTATCTGTTAATCATAATTATTGTCCCTGTCCCACCGTCGACAACTCGTCACTGACCCGGCACCACCACTCCAGTTCCCACCCACCATGGATTCTACTCCTCCCCCACTCCGACACCACATTACCCTTCACCTCATCCTTGGGCCAGAAGGCCTGTTGTTCACCCTTTACCGGTGAATATACGTGGCATGCATTAATAATAAAAAAGAAGGCATTTGAGAGCTAAACGGTAATTGCCCTCTAAAATATTCTGTTTGCCAAGTCCAAACTTTAGGCCATATTTTGATACCATGAAGGTTTTATGTTGATAGCTCAAGCCATTCATGAGATTTAATGGTGCTAAAGGCAGGCAATAAAAACTAGTTGACCTTTAGCAGTTAGTTTGCTGACCTTGACTCTGACCCCGAGTTGCCATTTTCGAACTCCTCCAAGATTTTGGCCATATCTTGATACGCTGAAGGCTTCATGTTGATAGCTCAAGCCGTTCATGAAATATAATAGGAATACACACACACACACACACACACACACACACACACACACACACACACACACACACACACACACACAGATGCAGTTAAAAACATGATTACTCCGCCTTCTAAAGGTAGGCGATAATAATATAATAGTAACAACAACATCGTAGATGTGTACTGTAGTGTTCCTAACATTACACTTAATAACTGCAGACCCAAACGTGCTTATATTACTGAGCACTGATATATTAACCACAAAACCGACCACAGACCGTTCTTATCATTACCACTGCACCTTCCCTATAGCACTTCACCATGGTAATACAACCCACTGTAGTCCTCTGTGAGATCGCTACACGTGTTTGGGAAAAATAATAGTGCACAACATGCCTACAAACCACTTAAATAAGGATATGATGTTTCACTGACATCCATCAAATAGCCTAGGAGAAGTTAGTAGACAAACAAACAAACGACTGGACACAGACAGACAGAAGCAGAATGTCTCGCATCGGTATGTAACGACCTGACAAAACTTGTGATCCTGCAATGCAGGTGTCATCACAGTAATAATAATAATAATAATAATAATAATAATAATAATTAATCACATGTTATTAGGCACGATACTGAGAAGGACACACACTGAATAGCATGTGTCGACGCAATGCAGAATCTGTTTGCCATGACAGAAGGTTGGGTTGCGGTCAAACATTAATTTAGTATTACTATAACCCTACCATTACAGCATATTATGGCACTGTTTGGTTTTATATGTCACAGCTGTTTTCACTTGTTTTATCAGGGAGATTATGGTGTTTGTCCTCCTCTGTATCATGGATATTAACATGTGATTACTACAACTACTACTACTACTACTACTACTACTACTGCTACAACTACTACTACAATTATTATTATTATTATTATTATTATTATTATTATTATTATTATAACTATGATGACACCTACAAAGAAGGATCGTAATAGTTTTGGCAGGTTGTCATATACCGATGAGAGACATTCGGCCTCAGTCTATGTCCAGCCGTGTGTTTGTTTGTCCGCTGACTTCTAGGCAATTTAATGGATGTCAGTGAAACGTCACAGGTGTATTTTAATGGGTTGTAGGCATGTTGTGCGCTGTTATTTTTTCCAAACATGTGTAGTGATCCCACATAGGACTTCAGTGGGTTGTATTACTATAGTGAAGTGCTACAGGTAAGGTCCAGTGGCAATGATAGGAACGGTCTGTGGTCGGTTCTGTGGTTAATATATCAGAGCTCCGTAATATAGGCACGTTTGGGTCTGCGACTTTTATAATTATGTAATGTTCGGAATACTGCAGATATATGTTGTTGCTGTCAATTTTATAATAATTCTTATTAATGCATGCCACGTATATTCACCGGTAAAAGGTGAACAACAGGCCTGGTGGCCCAAGAAGGAGGTGAGGGATAAAATGGTTCGGAGTGGGGGAGGAACAGAGCTCATGGCGGGTGGGAGAGAGGGGGGTGAGGTGCAACTGGGGTAGCGGTGCGGGGTAAGTGACGAGTTGTCGACGGTGGAACAGGGACAATATGATTAACAGATAAACAGACATAAGGACAATCATATGTATTATTATACAGATTTATAGTGGAATAGTAATAGGAGTAGCAGTAGTAGTGCTGTGAGTGGAATTGCAGTAGACACAATGGGGAAAGGGGGAATAGTAGTGGCAGCGGCAATAATGGTATTAACAGATTCAGCAGTCTTGGGCTAACGTTGTTTGTCTGGGAGTGATGATGCGAGGAATAATGTAATACAGTAGGGGTTATAGGACCGGACAACAAGAAACCCTCCAAGGAATATGATGACTCGCAGTAAGAGGATACCGGGAAGTAAGAGTAATAAAAGAGGCAGAGAATGAAGGAAAATAATGCACGTATGAGGTGATGCCACAGTTAATACCTTGATAACAAGGCGGAGCAGGATACCACAGCTGTGTCTTCGTTGTCTCATAATATTTTGTGTTGTTTGCATCTAATTTCATCTGGTTATAGTAAATTATTGGCGAATGCTCTCCGCTGTCCATCACAATGTGGTTTAGTCGTCCACATAAAATAATTGCCACATTTATAACCATCCGCACAACTACTGTGAAAATCAACATTAAATTCACATTCATTCTTTATTATAGCTATAGACAATCCAAGGATTACATTCACAAAAATTATGACTGCAGTTATAATGACAAGTTGCAACTTATATACAACTGGCTCGGTGCTTTATTTGTGTGATGAGGATCCGAAACATATGGGTCAGTATCACACAACACCAAGATAACACAGTAGTCTATGTTATGTGTTACAGTATGTATGTTACGAACGCATAATGTTTTGCAGGTGAATAGCATGGAAATGTTTCGAATCCAGTGTCATTAGGTTTCTCACTATTCGCCTCGTAGCTCAGTTCCAAAGTACCACTCACGGTTGTCCGTTCACCTGCCCTCTCTCTAACCCTGACTTCCACTTCCTTCCATCGAGGGGGGTACCGAAACTTTGGTTCGCGGGTGTACATGAAGACAGTATATTTTACTATGTTCTTGAAAACTCGGGATAGTTTTCTTTAAGTGTGAAAGAGAGCTCTCTTAGTGATAGGTTTAATTACATACCATATCTGAGGTCTCTTTTACGATAAGTGTCCTAAGCTAAATTTTAGAAGTTGATGTAACTAACGTCTTCAGGCTGAAATTATTAGAGATAGTTTGTTTCTTATCATAGACTTTTAGATGACATTGTAGTGGCCTTTGAACATTCCTGAAAAGTATAATATGCTTATGACCAATCTCATGAGTATAAGACATCCAAATTTTAGTCATAATATAACATGCCACTTTGTATGAACACAGTGGTCCATATATCCCACATCTCTTGCGTCTAGCTGACGAGTATTCGTGTGTTGTGGGGATTGCTTAGTTCGCGATACTACTACTGTCTACCCCGCATCATTTTCCACTACCCTTAATATATTGCAGTATTACTTACACCAGCAGACTGATCCATCCCTGCAACACAAGAACAACTTCATGCATGGGGCACATTAGTTGAACCTCCCTTTTTTCAGTTGTAACATTAAGGCCTATAAGCAGCCAGTTAACATGCAAATGGCGGTAGTGTCTGACTGCATGAGCCTCCAGAAAAAATTATATATATATATATATATATATATATATATATATATATATATATATATATATATATATATATATATATATATACAGAAGGAGAGAGAGAGAGAGAGAGAGAGAGAGAGAGTTATTTGGTACTTCTCTCTCAGGTGGCCAAGATATGCGTGAAATTTCTAGTTCTCCAGATGAACACCTCTGGACAAAGATTTATAAGATCTCTGTTTTTTTCCCCAATGTTTAGGCAAATTAAGTTAAACATGTACTGTTGCGACATTATATATGTAAAACCTAACAGAGCATGACATCGGAATCCTAATGAAATATGACATATTCCCTGAAATCTTAAGAACGACAGGTATTTTGGGGAAGGAGGTGGAGGGCTTAGGCAGTTCGTGGGAAGTCTGAGGCTGTTATCAAAGCAGTGTCCTTGAACGCTTTTTCTCTGAGCTCAAACCAGGCTTTCAGCATTCAAAGTTTTGATCAATTTTCGCAATTGTCAATTATATACTTAACAACTGATATCAACTGATATAAGAAATACAAGAAACTGAATGTGCCAAGTTGTACAGTCACACGTACTAATTTCTGCTCAGGGGTTACCCCTCCCTTCCCCCCTCTACCCTGGACAGAGGGAAGGGGGGAATCGCGAACAAGTCTACCCCGCCTTCTGCCCCCAACTCCCCCACCCTCCACCTCCAGCTGCCAGTTACTGATTAAACGCAAATTTTCTCATGTCCTGTAAACATGACTAAACTGTCGTCGCACACGCTTTCAACGGCCAAGATTTGGACTATATTTTTAGAAAAAATTATTACCGTATTGAACTGCATTCTCAAATTGAAAATATTCACCATCATTGTAATCCAGTGTCGTCCGCTGCACAATTCTGGGTTCCAGTGCTTACCTTTTCACTTCCCCCAGCTCTCTCTCTCTCTCTCTCTCTCTCTCTCTGAATTTACTTTTCCCACTCACTCTTTCTTTTTAAATTTATATAACTTTCTCTTTGCTTCTCTCCCCCTCTCCCCCTTCTCTCTCGTTCTTTGTCTTAAGTCTTCCCCGCCTCTCACCCCTCCCCTCCCCCCACCTTTGGCGTGATCAGCAGTCAGTTATACCGTCACCGCTCCTTCGTGTATCGTGTGCAGGCAACATTTATCACACACAATTATTTCAGATGTATGGAAAGCTCATTTTTTTTTATATATATATAATTGTATTTCTCATTATGTGCCATGTTCAAATAGAGAACACCAGACCAATATTCGTAATTTTTATTAGAGTGACCGGTCCACTTCACATAGCTGTGTAGCTGGGCTTATAAACTGCACACACACACACACACACACACACACACACACACACACACACACACACACAAGGGTAGTGTGTAATAATAATAATAATAATAATAATAAAAAAATATTTATATGAGCGATTAACAGCTTTCTCGTTTTCGTATACACAGAATGACATGGGAAGTCCTAATTATAAGACCAGTCTCTGCAATTATCATTCCTATCGAACATTACAAAACGAAACCAGAGAAGCATACCTTTGACAGTAAACATGTATTAATACTGTGACGTGAGCAATTCTCCAAACCCTCCCATCCCCTGCCACCTTCCCTCCCACTCAGTTACCAGACAAGTGGGTCTGGCCAGTGCTTCGTGACTATTCGTCGACCACCAGTGCTCCGAACAGTGGGTAACGCGGAACTCTCCCTGACTGTACATTGGTCTTCTACCTTTCCTCTTCCCTCTTAATTTCCTACCATTTACTTTAATTCCATACCCTGTTTTTACAATATGTCGTATCATACAATGACTAAATGTCATAAAAGACTTTGTATTTACTTGTAGAGAAGTTATATATATTATGAGACTTGTGGACGAGCGGTTTTATATCTTGGAGTAGCTTCCCGTTTGTCATGTAGTGACAGGAGAGGTAAAGAATAGTATGGGACTATTTTTATTTGTCTTGGAAATATTAACAAGTCTCTCTCTCAAAGTTACCAAGCCCTTCTCACTGCGACCTGCCTCTTGTATGGCTTGTCTCCTTCTGCTCCTGCCTGTTCTGTGGCTAACCTCCCTCTCTCTCTCTGTCTCTCTCTCTCTGTCTCAAGTTGCTAAGCCCTTCTCCCCATTACCTGCCTCTTCTAAGGCTTGTCTCTTTCTGCTCCTGCCTGTTCTGTGGCTAACCTCCCTCTCTCTCTCTGTCTCAAGTTGCTAAGCCCTTCTCCCCATTACCTGCCTCTTCTAAGGCTTGTCTCCTTCTGCTCCTGCCTGTTCTGTGGCTAACCTCCCTCTCTTTCCTAAATTCTGGTGTAGCAGGGGTGTGTCACGTGTGTTCCTTGTGAGTGGAAAGTTCTAGCAGCCTGTGTGTGAGTATGTGTGTATGTGTGTGTATGGTCACTAGGCGCTGTCGTGTGCCTATCAAGCATTCCTCGAGTTAAGAGTGTGTAAGCATGTTTAGCACTGCTCGATTCTCGCAGACACAATACCTTCTCATCATCTGACTCCCTGCTTCTATCTGTCTCTCTGTCTATCTATTTATCTATCTATCTATTATGATTTGCAATTATAATATGGAGTCCTACACACTGCTCGGCCGCGCGAAAATGGCGTACCATCGACAGTTAATAGTTATAACATATTAATATATATTATATACACATTATAATGAACTTATAAGCTAATTAAGTGAAATACATAATATTGTAAAAGTAACATTATTGTATGAATATTTTATACATATGATATAGTAAATAGTGATTATTCAGTAATATTACATTTTAAACAAGTTGTATACATATTTGAATAAATGCAATGGTTGTTGTATAACACTTTGTAAGACGTACATGTACAACAGACGTACGCATATAATTGTGCAATGGTAATACTGCTAGGTTATACATTACATAGAGTTATCACTTTAGTAAGGTCTAATATTTCACCTAACTTGTATGATGATACTGGTAATACAGAATTGTGCTATAATTGTATGACTTATATTGTGTTAATGCATAATTGTGTTGGCCTTATATAAGTGTCTTGGCCTTATAATTGTAGTTAAAGTTACATAAAAGTTACATCTTGTTAATGCAACTGTTAATTGGCAAGTGTAACATAATGCAATCGTTTGTCGTTACATAATTGTTACATATCGTTTGTAGTTACATAATTGTAGTTAAAGTTACATAAAAGTTACATCTTGTTAATGCAACTGTCACATAAATTGGTACATATTGTTTGTAGTTACGTAATTGTAGCAAGTGTAACATAATGCAATCGTTTGTCGTTACATAATTGTTACATATCGTTTGTAGTTACATTATTGTAGTTAAAGTTACATAAAAGTTACATCTTGTTAATGCAACTGTCACATAAATTGGTACATATTGTTTGTAGTTACATAATTGTAGCAAGTGTAACATAATGTAATCGTTTGTCGTTACATAATTATAATATGGAGTTACGTAATTGTAATAATTGCAGTCCTAACATATGCTGCGGTCGATGATAGTGATGATGTGTCATGCCACTTGCTTGTGGAGACAACAATTTGCTTTTTTGTTTGTAGTTTATGTGGTATTTTGGCATATGTAGTAACACTTACACTTATTTTCATTTGTTTGTTATGTGATCTTACTCTATTTCTCTTTTTTCTTTCTTTCTTTTCTTTTTTTTTTGTATGTATTGATTTTCCATAGTTTGTTTTTCTTCGCTTGTGTACGCTTTTTCCATGTTGTTCATGGGTGCATAATTACTGGCTAATTTCCTTGGGATACTTTTTTAAAGTTTAGTTTATATTGCACAGATCTACTGAAAATGATATTATATAGTCCCATATTTTGTTATTTTATATAAAAAAATATATACATTATATACAGTATTAACTATATACACTGACTTGTTGTTCACCTGTACCTATCGTGAGTAATATGTGTGTCAGCACTGTGTGGAAATCATTGTCTTCACGATTGTGTTGAAGATGTTCACTCTTGCTAACGTCATTTGTGTTGGCCATTTTTTTTTTTCTCTAGTTTACCGTGTAACTTAATTTATATGTTTCCACTAGGTAGCTTTAATTAATAAATGTTAAATACAGTTCTTTTAATCGCTCACTGAGTAACTGTGATGGTATATTTTCTTTATCACTTTGTAGATGTAATAATGTATAGCTGTATGTATGAAACACGTATTTTATGTAGGTATAAATGGTAACACTCGTTGGTAGTAAATAAATGTTATAATAAATGAATGAATATATACAGTGTAGAATATTTATTGTTGGTGATTATTTAGTGTTTGAGTTATGCAGATAACTGAAGTAAGTATGTGTGTTTAAGCTGTAACTATACAGTACGTTTTATATGTTTGTGCAGAAGCTTATTGTCTATCACTGTGTATTGTATAAATGAAGTAACTATTTAACTCACTAATTTTTACCGTGGTGGGAATGGTGTGAGTGGTGTTGCACGTGGTGATAGCGTTGTCCTTCGCGGGTTGATTAACGTGTTGTCATCTCAGCACATGGTGACGTCGGCTTCCCACACTGGTAGCTGTGGTGAATACTGAGTAGCGATGAGTAACTTGAGTGAAGACGGGTGAGTAAGATGAGTTGTGAATATGGACTTGGTGTTTTGCTGCGTGTCTTGACCTCTGCATCAGCGAATGGCGGGAGAGAGTGGTGGGGGCTTGTGTGCTTGTTGGTCTCTCCTCTTCTTTACTTGCTTTGTTTTATATTCTTCTTGTTGCTGCTTGAAGTTACGTGAAGATTATAGAGTTGTTTTGTAGACTTGTAGACTATTTGCATTGTAGGCTGTATTTTGTAGGGATTCACTGTAGAACTGAAGCTAATCTTGTAGAGTCTCGCCTGCTTTTGTAGAAATTTGCTTTTAATTCGGAGACGATGTCCGTAGATTCGCTGGTTCGTCGTAGAAGTTGCAAGATCGTATCAATATTTTGTTAAACTACTTGCAAGGCGTCCTGTGACCTCTTTCACCTCTGCATCAGCATGATGATCGGGGAGGCGGAGGGGGCTGGTTGGAGAGAATACTGTCAGGAGCTGGTTGTGAGAGGTATTCTTTTTGTTTTCAATCTTGATATTTTGTAGGAATTCACTGTTGATTAGTAGACGAGGTTCGTATACGTTCGCTGCTACCAAATGTCATAAAGTGACTAAAATGTCATAAAAGACTTTGTGGTTCCTTTTGGTTGAGTTATATATATATTAGACTTATGGACGAGCGGTTTTTATATCTTGGAGTAGCTTCCTGTTTGTCATGTAGTGACAGGAGAGGTAAAGAATAGTATGGGACTATTTTTATTTGTCTTGGAAATATTAACAAGTCTCTCTCTCAAAGTTACCAAGCCCTTCTCACTGCGACCTGCCTCTTGTATGGCTTGTCTCCTTCTGCTCCTGCCTGTTCTGTGGCTAACCTCCCTCTCTCTCTCTGTCTCTCTCTCTCTGTCTCAAGTTGCTAAGCCCTTCTCCCCATTACCTGCCTCTTCTAAGGCTTGTCTCTTTCTGCTCCTGCCTGTTCTGTGGCTAACCTCCCTCTCTCTCTCTGTCTCAAGTTGCTAAGCCCTTCTCCCCATTACCTGCCTCTTCTAAGGCTTGTCTCCTTCTGCTCCTGCCTGTTCTGTGGCTAACCTCCCTCTCTTTCCTAAATTCTGGTGTAGCAGGGGTGTGTCACGTGTGTTCCTTGTGAGTGGAAAGTTCTAGCAGCCTGTGTGTGAGTATGTGTGTATGTGTGTCTATGGTCACTAGGCGCTGTCGTGTGCCTATCAAGCATTCCTCGAGTTAAGAGTGTGTAAGCATGTTTAGCACTGCTCGATTCTCGCAGACACAATACCTTCTCATCATCTGACTCCCTGCTTCTATCTGTCTCTCTGTCTATCTATTTATCTGTCTATCTATTATGATTTGCAATTATAATATGGAGTCCTACACAGTCGCAGTAATGACGTATAATATTCCTTAACTTGCCTTGACGTGGGAAAAACTAAGGAACTCGTAAAACCGTCCGAAGTGTTCCTTTGGGTGGTGAACTGAACATTTCATACAAATCTAGGCCGTCTGACAAAATTGGTAAGGCCTGGCTTTAAATTTGATTTATGTACCGCAAAATAACTCTCTCTCTCTCTCTCCATATCTTTATCTATATCTATCTATCAATCTATATCTATCTATCTATCTATCTACACACACACACACACACAAACACACACACATGGAGCCTTTGTGGTACAGTGGTAGTGTGCGTCTCGCACGCTGGTGGACGCGGGTTCGCCTGCCGCCAGAGTTGTAAAAACTTTGGGAAGCGTTCACCGAGCCACTTACCGTTTTGGCGGACATAAGGGGTGCTGTGGTTGAACCAGTGTCTCATACTATTATGCTTGCACCTAATCGGCTTAAGGCGGGCCGATTACACTTAGTTCACAGACTACACACACATCCAAAGCCATGCCAACATTACAATTACACTCACTAGCACTTCTCACCCTACATACAGTCTCTACCAGACAGCCTAAGCCACTGTGTAGAGATATATTGGCTGTATCGTCCCTGCTTCGGTAGGGATAGCCCGGTCCTGCAGTGGACCTCAACGGCTGCTACATACACCCTCTTAGTCAGTCTTTCATTCTCCATTCTCTTCACATGTCCAAACCACCTCAGTGTATTTCTCCTAATCTTCTCAACCACATCCACATCCACCCCATAACGTTCCTTCACTTCTTCATTCGTCAACCTGTCCCTCCATGTCACTCCACATGCTCCTCTCAAGTAGCTCATTTCCACTGCTCTCACTCTTGACTTGTTTCCCTCTTGCAAGGTCCATGCCTCGCTTCCATACGTCAGGGTAGGGATCACAATACTATCATGCAGTGACTTCTTAACTTCCATACTCACCTCCCTATTTCTCATCACTGCTTTCAGTGATCCAACAACCTTCCTTCCCTGTTGTACCCTTTCACGCACTTCATCCCCCAAAGTTCCATCCTTACTCATCATACTACCCAAGTACTTGAATGCACTCACATTCTCCATATCCTGACCATCCAACCTCACAGTACATTCTGTGACTTCATTCCTCTCAAACACCATATCTTAACTTTTGTTTAGATTAACTTTCAGCTTCCTCCTCCTACACACTGTCCCAAATTCATTCACCAAACCTTGCAACTCCCATTCATCTTCACTCAACAATACTGTATCATTAGCAAACGGCAACACCGGAATCTTCCAAATCTCACCCTCATTCATTAGAGCCACCCCTACATCCACCGTCCTACCCTGCACCTCCTTTACAACCCCATCCATGTACATATTAAAAAGCCATGAAGACATCACACAACCCTGTTTCAGTTCCACATTGAGATAAAAGAACTCGCTCAGCTCACCATTCACTCGTACTGTAGCCCTAGCTCCTTCGTACATACTCTTCACAGCACTCAACAATTTCCCCTCCACTCCATATATCCTTAATACCTTCCACATACCTTGCCTATCTATTCTGTCATAAGCTTTCTCTAAGTCCATGAAGGCAGCATTCATTTTCTTTCCCTTCTCTAGATATTTCTCCATTAAACATCTTAGAACAAATATCTGATCTACACACCCTTTTCCCTTCCTAAATCCCCCTTGTTCTTCTCCAACTAGCTCCTCTGTCATATGCCTAACCCTATCAATGAGTATTCTACCATATATTTTACCAGTCACACTAAGAAGGCAAATACCCCTATGGTTACCACATACCCCTCTCTCCCCATTTCCTTTGTATAAAGGAACAATTATACCTGATTTCCAGTCCTCTGGAACCCTTCCCTCTTCCCAAGCCAATCTACACAACTTCCATATCCACCCCAAAACAATCTTACCCCCATACCTCAGCATTTCACTACACACTCCATCAATTCCTGAGGCCTTTCCCAACTTGATCTTCTTCATTGCTTCCACTACTTCCACCCTACTGATCTCTTCCGCCCTCCTCTCATCTCTTCTTCTCCCAGCCATTCCCCAACCACTTATACTCGCACTGCTGCCACTCTCTACATTCAACAAATCCTCAAAGTGCTCCTTCCATCTCCTCAATTTCTCTCTCTTCTCCACCAACAATCTATTATTCCTATCTTTCACTCCCCTACTATTTCCTCTTTCACACTGCCTTACTTTCTTTACCTCCTTCCAAAACAATTTCTTACTCTCCCTCCATTTCACACTCAGATTTCTCCCAAACTCTTCATCCACTTTCTTCTTACTCTCCTTCACCAGTCTCTTCACCTCCCTTCTCCTGCTCACATATACCTCTCTCTTCTCTCTCTCATCTTCTCCCCTACCTCTACTCGCTAGCCATTCACTATATGCCTTCTTCTTTTGTTCCACAGCTCGTTTCACCTCATCATTCCACCATGCTGTCCCTTGCACACCCTTGCATCTCCTCCTCACTCCACAAACCACCTCACACGCTGCTCCTATCTCTTCCGTAAATTGTAAACCTTGAAAATATTATTTTTAGATGCATAGTTACTAATGATTGCACTCGGACAACCAGTCAGTTACCAGATTTCTAAAGTTTAGGCGTTTCTCTTGGCTGAACGAATCGAATAGGTTTTAGTTAATATATCTTTTCTTCTTTTTGGTAAATTTAAAAAAATACTTACATTCTAAGTATTTGCACTAGCTCTTCCATCAGAAAATTTTGAGCAGGCATCTGACATAAACATCTTTTCCATTCTTTGTAGCTGTTGTGTTTCCCTTGCACTAATTCGTTGTCTTGCTTTACTACTCCGAACAGATTACTGATACAGACATGCCAACTCCAAATCCAGAATCCTCATCTCGGTTCTCTGTCATTCACCGTTAGCCCATGGTAATCTGATCAGCCTCAAGGCCCAGTTTACTACTTTCTACTTTCCTTATAGCGATATTTCACAATACACATAAAAACTTCTATCTCCCATATCTTGACCATGTGCACGATCATTTAGATTTTGTATTAGAACATAATATAAAAAGTAATTGAGAATCTTTCCAGGGCCAGTGTATAAAACATAAATTCAAAAAGAAGGTGAGTGTTAAAAACAAGAAAGGTTGATGAAATAAACGAGACTAGTGTGTTTGGATCGTAGACGAAATGTACCATACACTGAATGTGTTTGGGGAAGCACAGTGCACAGTGAAGTTGGATGGTGAGGAAATGGAAACTGTGAATCAGTTTAAGTACTTGGGTAGTGTGATGAATAAGGATTGAAGCTTAGAGGATGAAGTCCATGAAAAAGTGCAACAGGGAAGAGAGATTGCTGGTTCTTTGAAAGCAGTGATAAGGAATCGGGGAGTGAGCCTAGAAGTAAAAAAGACGCTGCATGACAGTATTGCGATATGGAAGCTATGCTTGGACTTTGTTGGTAGGACACAAGTCAAAAGTGAGAGCAGTGGAAATGATTTATTTAAGAGGAGCATATGGAGTTACTTGGAGAGACAGGATGACAAATGAGGAAGTGAAGGTGCGTTGTGATGTGGATGTGATTGGAAGCGTTAGGAGAAATACACTGAGGTGGTATGGCCACTTGGAGAGGAAGGTGAGCGAGAGACTAACGAGGAGATTGTATGTGAGTGAGGTGGAAGGGAAGAAAGGGAGGGGGGGAAACCTAGGACGAGTTGGAGGAATGGAGTAGAGGTATATGAGAGAGGGGTGTGTGAGCGGGGGGAAGGGCAGCGAAATGGCAGGGGACAGGGCGACATGAAGGCGATTTGATTGTGGCCACTCCTAACATGATTGAGGCGTCTGGCTATTTATACATAGGTTGACAGTTTCGGGAAGCTTGAGGAATTTGTGTATATTGATTGATTCATTGTGGCTCTTTAATTCATAAAGTGACTGAGTAATTAATCAGAATATTGGAAACTGTTGAAACATATTGTGCAAATCTCACAAAGAATTTACAAATAGTGCTTTAAAAATGTAAATCTGTCTGTGTCAGTGAGATAGGTGATGTTTTAATATCAAACACAAATAAATTTATCCTTAAACATTATTGAATGAAATTTCTGAAGTCAGTATCCGTTATATGGTGTAGATGGGAATGGAAGGAAATCTTTAAAACATGTAATTAAAAAAAAAAAAAAAAGGGAGAGAGAGAGAGAGGGAAGTATTAAGTAACATGAAAATATTTAAGAAAAGCGTGAAAATGTGTAAAATTATATGAGTGAACATATTTATGCTAACACTAAGTAAAAATGAGAATATTGAAGAACCAGGTGCCAACGTTGACTGTATGCGGGTGAAAAAAACTTTACATTATGAGCGTTGGGCGACTTCCGGTACAATCTCGAGTGAAAAGTGTGGCAAGTTGGCCCTTATGACTCAGCTCACGGAGAGGGTCGAACGTGGGTGTGCTGGCGAGCGAGAGCGGGAGCAAACTGAGAAAAATAATAAGGAATGTAAGGAGAGAAGACATGACGGGAAGAAAAGTATGAAAAGGGTGGAGATAGAAAAGAGGGACAAATTAAATGACATGAGACAAAGGAGTCCAATAAGGCAAAGGAAAAGTAACACAAATAGGTGGAAAACAAAAGGAAATTAAATAAAGGGGAAGGTTCATAAAAGAAGAGAGGAATCGGATGGAGACGGAGGAATATGAAGAAAAGGAGGGTAGAAATTGGGTGCCTATAGAGGATACCTGGAAAAAATAAAATGGATGAGAAAATCACACGAACCAATAAAGAGGATTTATGGAGAGGTATAAGAAACGTGATGTGCTGAACTTACAGAAGGAACGAATGTTAGGCAGAAAGGTAGGGCAAATTGAAAAAAAAAAAGGTATGACAAAAAACAAAAATGACAAAAAAGGGGTGCCTGAGATTTGTGAAAATTGTTGAAAACAAAAATGAAAGTAGGGATAAAGAGAGGATGTTGATCACGGAAGAAGGGCTCAAACTTTTACACAGAGAAACTGTTGAGAGAAGTGTTATGGAATGTTCGAACACAGCTCAATTAACAGTATTATTAAATTATTTAGATTCCTATATAATTAGATATGCTTTTTTTTTCCGTATGACCTTCAAAATATCCATCCCAGTTTTATCTGAGCTGCTAAATATGCTTTTCTTGTAATTCCAGTTATGTACTACGGACAGTCTCCGTCTCTGAGGAATCAAGTCAAAGTGAATGACAGTTCAATGGAAAGGAAAAAGACACTGAAACACCTTGAACAAATAAATATATGCAACAACGATAGGTCCCACCGGGTTTTAGAATTCAGGTGACTGGGGAGTACCACTCGCATTGGCACGGCGATCAAACCCTGATGCAACGTGTAAATCAGCTTCTACTGGAGAATTGACTGATTTTGCGGACTCCCACGTTACGGAAAACTTCAGGTTACTTTCCTAAAGGGCAGTTAGGTCACCATGTCGTTCAGTTGTTAAATGAAAGAAGTTATCAATTAGCTACGGCCACATCTGAGTCTCTCTCCGACTCGTAGTCTGGTCCAGCGTCAAGAAGCAGCCCTGCTTTCCACCATCTCAGTAGCTGAGATCTTAAATGCAGAACCTAGGGCAGGGATTCTCGACCTATTTCCCACCAAGGACAGTACTTCCTGAGTTATCAGACCATCGTCCCGTACCCCCATTAATCTGACACTGAATACAGAATGGTAATATATTAAGGCTGATTCAGTATACAATGGTGCTACAATGGATATTATCAAATGGATGAAATTTTAATGACTTTTATAAGCAATCCATTAACGTCATTGTCAATGTGCAATTATAATACACTCGAGTGAAACAGTAATTATTTAAGGAAAAAAATAAACATTAGCCCTAGTTCAATGTAGAATGGTGCTATACCAGGTATTGTAAGACTAAATTTTTATTACTTCATTTAATAGGTAAGCATTAAAGCCATGTTCTAAATACGACATCTAGTATTATACTGCAGCGTGATGTCTGTGCATGTTGTGAACAAACATGTTCCTTAGTTCGAGGAGCAGTATGAGACAGACATACTCGAAGGTCATGCCTCACATTAAGCCATACTTGATGTTTAGTTTTCATTCTCAACGGCGTTGAAAATCCTTGCTCAAATAGATAAATACTAAGGAACATCAACAAAGACCTCACAAAAACTGCAGCTATGGCAGCGTCAAGTTCACTCATTGTACACCAGAATTTGGTCTGAAGAAGTGTTTTAAATGTATCTTTTGGAAAAAGTAATTCATTAACTGTAGGGATTCATCTTGTATGTTATCTGGAAGAAAATGCATATTAACAATAAGTGGGTTTCTAATCAATATTGTTTCCAGCTCACTCAGTTCGGAAAAATAAAACTGCAACTCCGTCCGAGGGATGAAACATGTGTTGCACAAGGTGCACCATCTCAAGTTTTCCAGTGTCTGCGTTTAACAAGTGCCTCACCAAGGTGTTAAAACATGCTAAGATATTTTTCTTCGGCCCTCCCTTTCCACCGCTCCAGCTTCATGCTGAATCATCTTAGTTTGTTCATGAAATCGATCTCTGTGGTAAAACTGCCTTAGAGGATTAAGTTTAACGAGTTTAATGTAGGAAAATGTCCTTCAAGTAGGCCAGCTTCTGGAGCCTCTGGTTGTTTGACAATTTCTTGGTGAACTCGAGCGACCAGTGTTGTTGGCACTTTTGAAAACTTCGGAAAGCTCTTCCTTCAGTGCATATTCGTGATACCATGTTGCCCCGTGAAAGAGTAACACCTCTTTATCTGCTCCCAACTCTTGTCACAGTAGGTGGAGTAGTCGTGTATTTAGTGCACCACATCAAGAAGAACTAATTATAACTCATGCATGAGAGTTTTAGATGTCAGAGCATATCTATGAAGCATAAAATAAAAATGCTTTATTTAACCCCTTAGCTCCCAGAGCTCCTGTGCGGGGGATTTTGCTGGAAGGGTGCTAGGCGTACCGAACTCTGCCTATCGGCTCATAGTCGCGAAGCTCATAGGTCCCTACCCCGGGTTTCCTTTCTTTATTAAATGTTAAAAATGTCCTGTTCCGTCCCATACTGGGGACGCGGGGCGCAAAGAGGTTAAGGATTTACCTCATTCAGTCAAAACCCTGATCAACGGCCGAGCATTGCTGGTGCTCCGTCAGGTGTGCATGCACATATAGTACTACAAGAAAGTCCTTCAGCCTTTAAAAGATAAACGAGACTTCATGGAAAAATATCTTCACCTCTCGTAAGCGGCTCCAAAGCATGACAGAACAAAAAATCCTCCTTGGAATCACCAACACTGATATATCGTACAAACACCAGGAACTGGCACAAGCAGCCACGTCAGTCGACTCATGCTGGATTGTAGATTCTGCCACAGAGGCATCAACAGCATCATCATTATCCTTAAGCTCAAACTGTGACACTCACTGATAGACCCCTGTACTTTCCACTAAATATATGCTACGTATCATCCACAACACCAGCACATCTGGTAACCATATTAACTTTCTTCTTTCACATAAATCGAGAAGAAACAGTCTAAACATTTCTAAAAACTAAACCATCAAATATTTTTGAGAAACAGTCTAACGTAACCGTTCCTATGTTTGGACCCCTCATTTATGTACCCTCTCCTCTCTCTCTCTCTCTCTCTCTCTCTCTCTCTCTCTCTCTCTCCTCAACGGGTGTCCCAGTAGGAGAAAAATAAGGGAAAATTCCTCGCTCCGTCTCGCTCACGGCATGAGCAGTTCAAATTTCTGTTATCTTTAGTCTGAAAATAGGAACTGACATCGAGCGAAGGTCGCCGGAGGCGGTCTTTAAGAGAGTTAAAGAAAACGCCCCAGAATATGTAAAATGATATGAGTGAGTAAACTTGTGCGAATACGAAGTAAAAATGTGAATATTGAATAAAGCAGGTGAGAACGTTGGCTGTATGCGGGCGAAAAAACGGCACATTATGAGCGCCGGGTGACTTAGGGTACAATCTCGGGTGAAAAGTGTGGCAAGTTGGCCCTTATGAGTCAGCGCACGGAGAGGGGTCGAACGTGGGTGTGATAGCACGGAAGAGCGGGGGCAAGCTGGGAAAAGGAGCAAGGAATGAAAAGGTGTAGAGGGAGTAAACAGGAAGGGAAGAGTAATATGGTAAGGGTGGAGATAAAAAAGTAGGTTAAATTAGATGACATGAGACAAAGGAGTGCAATATGCAAGTGGAAAAACGGGACAGACAGAGGAAAACCAAGGGAAGTGAATAAAGGGGAAGGGTAATGGAAGAAGAAAGAAGTGGGAAGGAAAAGAAGGGGAAGTATGACGAATCAAAAAGGTTACTATGGAAGAATCTGGGGAAAAATAGAGGAGAATATCACAGGAACAAATGAGGAAGAATGGTGGAAAGGTGTAAGAAATGAAGAAATGTTATGTGATGAACGTAAAGAAGGAAAGAATACTAGGCAGAATGGAAGGACACATTGAAAATAAAGATAGGACAAAAAGTAAAACATGACGCACAAAGGAATGGAGGCTGCAAATGATGAAAAGGTTTAAGAAATAAGAAGGAAGAAAGTATGGAGAAAGCATGCAGAATATAAAGGAAGGGCTCAAGAGTCTATAGAAATATGTCGAGGGAAGTGTTAGATATGGTCGAAAACAGCTCAGTAAACATGAGTAATATATTTCTCACACTCCTGTATACTTACATGTGTTCTGCTTTCCTTATGACCTACAAAATATCCATGCTAGGGTTTCTCTGCAGTGCTAATAGACTTTCCTTGCGGCGCCAGTTATGTAAATGTACAGTGGAAACAAAATTATTTAAGTGCGTTTAACAAGAAACTGATGAATGATACATGTTTCTCAATAGCATTAGTTTCATTTTTGGAGGATGGACCCCTCTCGTAATGCACTTGGACTTAGTTTTTTTTTCCATATGACGGGGGCCGCTTTACACTTTTTTCGTTATTTTTGAAGGCTCATGACAATATTTGATCGAAAAAGTTTATAAATTATTTTGACATCAGGCTTATTTCTTAATTTATGTGCGTTGCTTAATCTAAAAAATTGTCAGTCAGTTAATTAGTAAGTTTATTGATCTGAGTTGTTGTATTCAGCCGTATTTATTGGTGTTGGCGATTCTCTCTCTCTCTCTCTCTCTCTCTCTCTCTCATTGATGATTGTGTGTGTGTGTGTGTGTGTGTGTGTGTGTGTGTGTGTGTGTGTGTGTGTGTGGTCACGCATAACCTTGTCTTGCCTTGGGTGGTAAGTTGAAGCTGATGTTGCATTGGATGGCCTATCCAGCTTAGACCTAGAAAAACTCGAGTGTGATTCATGGGCAAATTAGACGTTTGGTCAGTGTGTTCTCTCTCTTTCTCTCTCTCTCTCTCTCTGCTCATCCATCAGTACTATTGGTGACTTGGATGTAACATTGACTATTCTAGGAGAGAACTTGGACTCAGCAAATACTCATAATCTGCTTCATGTAGTTTTCCTCTTTCTTCCTTCAGTGACGCTAACCTTACGAGAGTCTGATGTGTCGATTCAGGGCTTTAGGGCTGTGATATCTTGTTTTGGCCTATAGATTTATTTGTTGGTACGCTCGTGCGGTATAATTTCTACAGTGGAAGAGAAGGAAATGAAATATAATTGGTACTGGATCGAACGGGAAGGACATCGCTGAGTATTGACTATGGGACCAGGAGTGGGATAGTGACGGTAGTGTGATATGGACGGGCAGGAAGCAGTGGTTGGCAACGGATGAGAAGGGATGGGGTAGTGATGGGGAAGGAGGTGATGGTGGAGGAGGTGGGTCGGTGATGGTTAGGCGCGTAGTGTAGGGCAGGTGCAGAAGATGGAGATTGTAAGGTGATGGTAATTCATAGGGTAACCGAAATAGTTACCTAGATTTTACAATAAATTTCTAGTTACTGATGGAAATATTTAGCAATTGTTTAATGTTACTTATTTTAACCCAGTCAATCAGACTATGTATTTTTCATTCTGATCTACGCCGAGACGATTTTATTCTACATAAGAGAAACGTTTCGATCAATAGGTCTTCGGTATATCTTTGAGTTTCCCATTCACAACACGTGTGCTTTCTAAAAATAAATAAAATCATCTGTTATCAGCAAGTATAGAGCATATATGAAGTCCGTTTGTTAAATGGGTTAAATAATAGGTTAATATTAATGAATTCGGATTTGTTCTCTAATATGACGTAATATATTTAGCTCGTTATATAGCCAGAATCGACACCTTATTGTAATGTTGTCCACAATGCCTTGGTCTTCTTGGTTACATCTATTCTCAAAGAGCTTGTTGTTACATATGGAAAACAGGCAAATTCACATGTTTGAAAACTTTCACTGAGTCAAATTTACCAGTCACTTCATTAAATCTAGGTAAATGGGCTGCATCTTGGTAACTGGGACGGACTGCAGGATCATTTAACCTTAAATAGTTTCACAAAATGCAGACAAAATATGAGCCAAATATAGCATTACCGAAGAGAGAGAGAGAGAGAGAGAGAGAGAGAGAAGGGCAACGGAGGTAGATTATAAGTACTAGTATGTTTTGCTGGACATAGATATCCATGACTAACTAGCTTAGAATGGAGAAACACAGATCATTGTTGTATAGTGGAGTGATGGCGACGAAACTTGGCTGCAACATGCAGTCTGATGGATTGTGAGTTTGTGGCTGTCAGAGGAGTTACACACATGCTGATGACAAATTCCACAGTTACACAAGAGGCACTGTAACGGAAATGGTAGGTAATCACAAAGAAACGCCAACACAGACATTACACTCTTTGGAATATGATACTCGTTGATCATTTAATGTTAGTTTGCAATTATCTTTCTTATAAACAACAGTGTTATCACTTAAGTTCTTATGTAAGCTCATACATAAATGGTTTTGGTATTTCTACTTAACTAGTCGGAAATGGCCAAAGTTGGGCTTATGTATGATGCTGAAATATCCAAATGTGGCTGAAAGAGATTGTATGGATGCAACATACAGAATTTCCTGATAAGATAGTACACGGAATTGTTAGAAGAGTTGCATACTGTAGATAGCTCTCCTATGTCATATTATATCTGTGAGACGGGAAATAGTCTTCAGAACGACTGGTTATGGTAAATTATCCCTTATTAACCCACAGTTTTTGTGAAACTCAAAATAAATTATAAGTTGTTATTTTCCCTTCCCACCACAAACGTTGCTGGTCCTGCAGAAACGAGTCCCTGTAAACTGTCTCTTAAAGCTGTAAGTTAGAGTCTCGTAAAGCTGTTAGTTCCACAGTAAGAGACGCCGTAAATTTAGACTATCAGTCTGGAATCTATGTAAAGTAAACCTAAGATGATATAAAATTTATTACGGCTTACTGGATCGGCTGGCAGAAGAATAGAGATGATAAAAAATGGTTAGCGAAGAGTACACATATATGAGCCATACCTCAAATACAACTGTGTTAGATAACCACATTACACTTTCATTATATATATTTAAAGAGTAAATGTCAAGTGAGGTAACACCACCGCAAGAAAAAAAAAAAAACCTGCCGGGAATCGATCTAAAGCCACCAAAGAGCCTTGTGTTGAGTTCTCATTCCGGATGACGTGAGATACAGCTCTTCCTCCTCCTTCTCCTCCTCCTCCTCCTTCTCCTCCTCCTCCTCCTCCTTCTCCTCCTCCTCCTTCTCCTCCTCCTCTCTTGTATTGGTGTAAAAATGTTGGAACCCAACTGTGCGACACTAGGGTTGCAAGTCGATATACATTAGGAAACAAATAAAGTTCATCTCTTCTACCTTTCACTTTCCACTACTTGCTAATACCGAGAGATGCATGATGATTCTGCGCCTATAAACAATTCTTTCTCACATCATGCGTCTGGGAAGAAAGTGATAGACAAGCAACACATGTGAAATAGCCACAGTGAAAGAGTAGGCTAGCTTTTGTTTCAGACTGTATCAGGTAAGTTTAACTTCTGATGAATGCTCTAAGAAACATTATGCATAATTTTCTATAATTATCCTCATATTATTGTAACGCGCAGAAAATAATAATAATAATAATAATAATAATAATAATAATAATAATTATTATTATTATTATTATTAGTGTTGATGTTGTTGCTGTTGTTGTTGATGATGATGGTGATGATGATGATGATGTGTAAAAGCAGACTGGACTGACAATAAAATCATGAGTTATTTAAATAGCTATATGCATCTATTAGTCTGTATGTCGCCTCTGGTACTGCACCAAGGCTACTTATATGAATTCATATTTTTTATCATGTTATTTGCAAGATCATTTCTTTAACCACTCACATGGTACTTTATTGACTGGATATTCTCGTAAGCATAGGTTACTGCATCCCGAAGACATCGTTATAATACTGTTTTTGCTACTTCGAGACAGTTTTGATCAGACTACGAGAGGCTTTACGAAGTGGAGGAGTTAAATAAGTTCCGTAAAACACACGAGAGGACTTTCTCCAAGTTTCACATAGTCGTCTGAAAGTAGTAATGGCAGGCTAACTTGGGAGACAATAATTACACACAGATACATAACGTTCCCGGTGTTAATTCTAGTATAATATTTCTCACACACAATAAATGCAAAATCTGTTTTCTGCCGCACATCTATTAACAACTACATGATACTTATTGATCATTAACACCCCGCTCAGTAACGTCATTCTAAACAACATAGAACCTGTGCTATTATTGGCCTGGTGGTTTGGGCGGGTGCTGGTGTCATGCCCGTCATTTAATGGTTCAGAGCCCTCCATTGGTGGCTCTGCAAGCGTCTGTTATGACTTTTTGACCTACTTGTATAAATCACTTTAATGACGCAGTTCACAAATT
Source organism: Coenobita brevimanus (assembly GCF_032717465.1). Classification (NCBI taxonomy): domain Eukaryota; kingdom Metazoa; phylum Arthropoda; class Malacostraca; order Decapoda; family Coenobitidae; genus Coenobita; species Coenobita brevimanus. The sequence continues at coordinate 36,433,837 of NC_137045.1, read as the reverse complement.
TTATAAACTACTGTCGAGGTAGTAGGTCCACGTTTGTAGTAAAATACAACCATATCAGTGTAGAATTACAGTTGTGAGGGCGCGACAAAGAACAATAGTAAGAACAGCGAGGAAACGGGGAAAAAATAATCAGGAAATGTAAAAAGACATTACCAGGATTAAGGGATTAAAACTGTTATTTTATGTATTATTGTGGATATAAATTTTGATTCCCTTTATATCGCTCCACAATGAAACAGAGAAAAACAACTCAAAACCTCTTCTGCAATCTCGGAGACAGGATTCTCAGAATGTTCTGGAAGTGTTTCATAAGTGTTCGACTAAAACGTTGACCGGGATAATTCTCTGAAATTTCCGTATATTATCTGTGATGTCGTGACTATGTAAGCCACCAAGTACAGACAGTCAACCTTCTCATGAGTATTATAATTCTTGTCTTCCATTCTAGCTAATGCCAGATGTTTTTCTTTAGCTAAGAGTGGGTCACAGGAGCCTGAGAGAATTTATACAGTGACTATCAACATTTTCATGATTAGGAGCAACTTTAGTATTATCTTCCATCTACAAGCAGACGATTTTATTCAGCTGAAAGCGAGTGATAGGAGCCAGAGAGTGTTAATGAGGAATCATCAGTCATAATAATAATAATATTACTACTACTACTACAACTAATAATAATAATGATAATAATAATAAACAGGAAACCGTAACGCTGTATAAAGACACTTAAAAAAAAAATCCCAAAACCATTGCGTATTAGAAGCCGAGCTATTAAGGGATCTTGAGGTAGAGGTCACTGGTCGTGTGCATGTCACCTTTGGTCATCACAGTCTATAAGTCCACCAAGATGGTGGCTCTTACTTTAATCCTTCATTGAACATTAGTTGACATCCGAAATATCTGGAAAAGTCCGATTTTTTTTACCTTTAGCGATCTCAGAGAATAATCAAGCGTCTGGAACCAAACTCCATTCCGCAATGATCGCGCCTTAAGGCTATACTGCAATAAAATTTCAGCTTGCTACCTTAAGTGATTTCTGAGATAGCATTTCGGAATTGTTTTTTTTTTCCTACATTCTTAACGATATCCGGTGATCTGGTAGATGGACTGTCCACATATATGACAAGAAGCCGCCAGCTCGGCTATTAACCTGACCAAGTTTGAAGGCTCGAGGCCAAACAACTTTCGAGTAATGACCGTTTACTTTTCAAGCGGAAAGAATATTAAGAATATTGACTAAAACAAGAAAACATCCCACAGAGATGTGGGAAGTTTGTCAATTGAAACCGTTGGTTTGATACCATGCAGGTTGTGGTGTAACCGTCACAAGTTTTGGACTGGAATAGATAAGAGGGAAGGTGTGAGGTTCGATGGAGAGGCCTGGCGTGCTGTCTGATGATCATGAGGAAAAAAAAGAAGTAACTTACCGAAGTTACTATGGCTGGGGCTGGTGGTGCTGGCATTCTGTGGGTTTAGTGAAGTTTAGCTGTGCAGCGAGTTTGCTGGCGGTGATGGTGGTGGTGCTGATGGTGGTGGTGCTGATGGTGGTGGAGGTTGCTGGCTTTTTAAAGATGACTAATGGTGGTGGCGGGGGTGGTGGTTTATTAAATATTATTATTGGTTGGTTGTGGTGGTAACTGGAATAGGCTTCAATACAGAAACCTAGCAGCGCAGTTCGTGGTGGTGGTGGCGTTTATTAACGTTTAGTAGCTTTGTGTGATGACAGTGTTGTAGTGTGACTCGTGGAGGTAGTGGTGGTTGTGATGTTGGTTATGGTGACTTGGTATATCAAAGTTTGGTAGTAAAGTGTGGTGGTGATGGTGGAGACTTTTGCTAGTTAAAATTCGTAGCGCAGTGTGGTAGTGGTAAGGGTACTGGAAACTGTTAGTATATTAAAGTTTAGTCCCAGAGCAGGTGGTGGCGGCTGTGGTGGTGGTGACAGCTGGTGTTCTGGGGACGGCACCGCGCCACAGCTGAGAGGAGAAAAATAAGAGACAGGGAATGGCGGAGCAGAAAGGTAGGAGGGGTGTGGAGGAGGAAACGAAGGAAGGGGAAAGGGACGTGAAAGAGGCCAGGAGAGAGAAAAATGTATCGGTGTAAAGAGAGAATGTCTACGAAAGTGTCTGGGAAAAGTAAGGCAGGAACGTGTGAGCAAAGCAAAAGGCGTTGCAAAATGAAAATAATTAGAAGGATGAATGAGCAGCACAACAAAGGAAAACTCAACTTAAAGGTACTTTATAAATATCACTATGCAAAACTGAAATTCTTTAACTGTTTAGAATTTATTTATTGCAATACAAACAATTTTCTCTGTGGACTAAAGAGATAAGTTCATTCACGACCTGAAAGTTCATCATGCTATACTCTAAAAATTTTGATGCTTTGGGCTTTCTTTAGCAAAAACAGTCTGTCGTTGGCCGAAATATAATGCTAAGAAAGTAATCGCCAAGGTGAACACTGACATCACTGGGCAATAGGTAGGTTCTTAAACAATATCAATATTGAATATGTACAGACTTTTTTTTTACGTCCACTCGCATCATGCAATTTTGTTATAACGGTGGCGTCACTAGGTAGCTACTGTATATAGAAAGTTCTTCAATAATATGATCACTAAGTAACATACAGCAGGGTCCTCAATACTTGGCGCCATTACACACTGTACAGGTTTTCTAACAGTGAAATCACAAAGCAACATGCAGTTGTCAATGGCGTCGACCTGTGGTAAAATCAGTGGTAAATGAGTAGGGAAGCACCATATCCACAACAGATCTTATCAGTTTGGGGGGTTGTATGAGTTTTCCCCACGCCTCCATCTGTATCCTGGCAACGAGTGCCAGAATAAAGTGAACAAATATCCTGATAAATGCAGAAAACTCTATAGTCATGTAAGCCATCACAGCATTAGCAATCAACATGCATCATCACAAAGGCCCAATTTTTGGAAAGACACATACATAATTATGTACGGGTCATTTTTTTTTTTTTTTTTTTTAATGTGCTCGACTCTGCGCATAGGCTTCTCAGCCTCCTCTCAAGGTCCAGTAGTCCTCCTACATATCATACACCTCCACATGTCAGCACTTCGGCGCTAACACCCACTGTCCATATTGAATACATGCTAGGGCTTTCTCATACAGGACTGGTGTATTGGTAGTAGCGGGGGTATTTTCACATGTCGGCGAGTCTTCTGGTCGATCGGTAAAGTCTGCCGTAATGAAATTCAAATCCTTAAACTGTTCCCTGCCCCAGCAGGGATTTGAGCCTGGGTCCGGTAGGACTGCAGGCCACCTCTCTACCAATTGAGCCACCGCCTCCCCAAGGGTGTATGACGAAAGAGAGGTGTGAATGGAGGTAAAAATGTTCTAGTGGCTGTTCATGTATATCTGAGTCTCTATTACTCATCTGTGTAGACAACCAGACTGGAAAATTATATTAGCTTGTGAAAGAACGTACTAATTTAATTTGTTCACAGACGCATCTAGACGCATATGTTTAAGATAGCTTTAATAATGGCTTGGTTGCACCTGTAGATTCAGAGACAAATTAAAAACATATCCATGTTATTCTAAAAAAGTTGTTTCGTCAATAAATGATAGTTCTACTCTGCTTTTTACTATTTCCATGTCGATCTGGCTTATTGCTCGTCGTTTTGGACCTAAATCTCTCCCTGTGCTAATACACAGACTTAACTGTAGCCGCCTAACTCCAAACTAGTTGTCACCATAAGGCCATATACTAATCATATACTTATTCAGTTACGTCAGCACCTCGACATCTCCCACGTTGTTTGCCACTGACGTGGAAAAAGGGGGGGGGGGGAATTGAAATGTATAAGAAACTAAAGCAAAATATTAAATAAGTCTTTGGGTTTCAAGTCTTCAACAATCAGATCTCGGATGCTGCTTTTTGTCCAGTTTTCCATTAAATATAATATTATGTTGTGCAGGATACGTAGCCACGTGGCACCTTGAATAAAACAGTACTTCTTAGGTTAACATGTGGGTGTGTACTCAACGCCTTCTCCCCAGGGAAATCGCGAAGTCCATGTGGCTCCCCAAGTTCCTTGTAAAATTCGCTGGTACTGCTACCAATTGCAGTACTCAAAACAGTCAGCAGCAATTGTGACAGAGTCATTGCACCACATTTTAATACCGGTAACCTCACCCTCCCATGTGCTGAAACCAAATAGCAAGTGTGGGTGGTGGAACCATTAAAACAACTTCTGTGGAGAAAGCTCTCGATGGCACAGACTGTACTATATTCACTGTCTTTTAAACATCCAGCATTCCTCGAATGGTGAATTATTATATCACGTGGTACTTGGCCAACATAGCTCTTCCTTGCCTTGATTCACTATTTTGACGAAATTTTATTCAGGAATAAGAACTGCCAGAAAATGTTGGCCTACACGCTGTCAGTTCATTTTTCTCACGGCTGATTTTCTCTTTTACAACTATGAGATTCATTGCATCAGGCAATTATAGGAAAGTCATTGCCAGAATTAATCCCCATTTCGGAAGAAGTACCATATGATGAGAAGAATTGACGCGTGGAAATGAGTCTCACTCTCGGGCGGGATGAGGTAGGGTCCGCAGAGCCAGAAAGAACCTGTTTGACTGAAACAATAAGCAAACTTTACCCACTTGAATGGGCAGTAATAATCTTTAACTGCGCACTTAAATATATGCCACGCTGAAACATATATCTTAATGATCAGTAGCATCCCACATGTGAGAATTAAAAATATACTAAACTCCCTATTGATATAGTTTCATCATAATACCCAAAACAAATGCCCTGAGAAAAATATAACAAACTTGTATATACAAAACTACAGTATATATATATATATATATATATATATATATATATATATATATATATATATATATATATATATATATATATATATAATCCATTGGAGCCCGGTGTCCAGAGTATTGGACAGAACTGGGATTTTTCAAGCCTTTATAAAGTAGTGAACCCCCGGGTAGGGACCTATGAGCTTCGCGACTATGAGCCGATAGGCGGAGGGCAGTACGCTTGGTGCCCTCCCAGTGCAATGCCTCGCCCAGCACCCCTGGGATCCAATGGGATATATATATACTGAAACTTCCTATTTATATATTTCATCATGACAGCCAAAAAACTTATTGAGGAATATATAGCAAATTTACGGTATATACAGTACATTCATTCAGTCACTCATCATCTAATCCAGTGTTGCACCATGAGTAGCGTAGGTGTCTGGGGCTTGGCAAGTTGGTCCAAACGTTTAAGATGGGAGTTACCAGCCTCACTCATCCCTGTGTGGCTTTACGTGAGCAACAAACCCCAACCACCCTTGCACCGACTCAGTCCAATTAGAGGGCCTTAATTACTAGCTAAACCACCAGGCGCCATAATCTGGCTTTATGGTTACCACCCAGCGTAGTAATTGGTTCCCTAGTGTACTGGAAAGGAGCCTAATACATGTAAAATCAATAAAACTTGCCAGACAAAGCAGATGACAGTGACTCACAGACCAGTTTCCTCTGTTCACTTTATTTCTTCTTGCCGGATTACTAGGGAATTAGAATACCCGCACAGAAGGTCTGTGAGTGTTAACACATCCAAATGCTGCACAACCAACACCATTAGTAAAGGCAAAAAGGCACCTATAAAAGAATCACATCACCCCTTATTTAGCAGCAACCAACAGTTTTTTATCTATTTTCTAAACATTGCAATTCGACGCTTATCATGATATTTTCGGAAACTCAAATAAAATCAGTGTGTAGAGATGAAATTAAACAGAAATCTTCAATAGCTCAAACAAACAAAATACATTTCACTTAAAACATTTTATGAAACAACAAGTTATATAACGGTATGTGGCGAGATATATTTTATGGCGAATCTGCAGTTAGCCAGCAATCAAGCTTTAAGCGTTTACACAACAATGCCACCATGTCGGTTGACCATTCAGAGAACTGCAGATAGTATTGGCTGTCCAGTCTTTCTTTCTACAGTCTTTGCTTGACTGTATATGTGAGTGAGGGACGAAGAAGGCATGGAAAGCCAAGAATATGGGTGGGTATGGAAAGAATCTGTGGCTTAACCTAGTACAGAAGAAGTCGCAGTTTTAATGTAGAAAGTTAGAAATTAATGGAAAAACTTTTTATGGAGATTTACATGACAAGGATGTAGCCTCATTATAACTGGGTTGTCGAAGGAATGGCCTCTATTTTACAGTTATTATGAAGCACCTTTTTTTTTCTTGGCTGAGTCGATGTGGATTCTTTTAATGAACGAAAGCGTACATAGTATAGCTTTTTTCTCTGTGCATCATGTTAATATTTACACTAACCCTTGCAGAGCGAAAGCAGATGTTAGGCTTTGAGCGGTGTGTGTGTGTGTGTGTGTGTGTGTGTGTGTGTGTGTGTAACAAAAAAACTAATTTTTTTTTCCCATACTGACCAAACTTAGTGAACAGGAGAGAGATAGTCAATTAGAAAATCTATTGTTTTTAAAAATCCTAGATAAAAGGCAAAGTAACCAGTCTACTGTAAGTCAAATTTTGACCTAGCAAGATCACTTCAAGCAGATTTTGCCAAGTTTTCACCAAACATGATAGATTGTGGGAAAGGCAAAAATGAAGTGATGTAATTGTGAGAATAATCACTCAACCAAGTCAAGCTCACAGGGCACGGTCAGTTTTCGATCTAAGTGTTTGGTTGTTAAGAGAGTGATTGAAACAATTTTCATGTTATTTTATCCCGGCTTTATGGACAGGTTGAATGTAAACCAAGTAGAAAACCAGTTGTTCTGAAAAGCAGTAAGTAAGAGGTCAAGGACACAACGAAAGGTTATGTTATTTTTTTTTCTCCAATTTAGACTGAACTTTGCCGAAGTGTTGAGGATAAGGCACACAAAAAGAATCTGATTTTGAGGACAATCAATCGAAGGTCAAGATGAAAAAGAAGAGTCAAATGCCAAGGTCACAGGGTAAGTTCAGCTTAAGCGGATTTGAACTGATTTGAAGTAGACATGATGGAAAAGTTATGGATCAAACAAAAACGGAGTGGGATTTTATTTTGAGAAAAATCATTAAAAGGTGAAGGTCACAGAATACGGTTAAAGTTCGACCCTTGCATCAGTGTGTGAACCAAATAATTTAGAAATTTTTAATCCTCTTTCAATGAAACTTGGGGGATGGTTGGGGTTTTTATGAAGAAAATAAGTCAAAGGTCAAGATTATATGGCAATGTAGACTAAACTTTGTGGAAGGGTACAATTTAAAACAGGGATAAAGATATTCGAGTTTGAGAACAATGAAGGAAAATTCAGAGTCTATGTATCTGTCTATAGTCAGACGCCATTATCCCTTAAGGGGTGGCCGTTTGTCTTTCAGTTGTTTTACGGGGAGGGGCACTAACCCTCCGCCAACACACCTGTCGACACGAAGGGAACATGTATGGGTTGGCTATATGGTTACCACCTAGAGTTGCAAATTGTTTCCTGGCTTACAGGAAACCATTAGGATTGTTACTCAATGTAAAGCCACCTGAAAAGGACAGAGGAGTAATAAAGAGTGACAGAAGTTGGAGAAATAACAAGAGAGGAAGGCAGACACAGAAAGATAATGATGAAGGAGAAGGTATAGGTAGGCGGCACTGTATCAAGTGTGAGCGGATGATGGTCGCCACCACCTACAACCAAAGTCACAGGCAAAAAGCTTGAAAGGTCAGACTGACAGGGCAAAGTTAACTCAAATAGTTTTGATCTTATTTATATCAAAGGCGGTATAATTGTTAAAAGTTAGGCAAGAATGACGTAATTCTATTTTGGGAGTATTTTCTGAAAAGTCAAGGTCCCAGGACAAAGACAAATATATGGGCCTTACATCTGTCTTTTGGCGTGGGTGATGCATTCTCTGGGTGCTCCCTCTAGTTACATAATTTTACCTACCTTTTTCTTATTTTGGATTCTGCCTTTGTACTGTAGTCGTTGGAAATGGTATTAGGGCGATAGTGATGATGATCATATACACCTTACTACCGAGCATATCTGTTAAGTATTGGTTACTTATAAACATTATGAGTAAATTTTTCTGGTTATGTGTTTATATGTTTAATTTATTTTTGTGATCGGCAGATGATTTCATACCATGTAATGGAGACCCAGAAGATAACTGAAGTTATAAAAAATGATCTGGTAAAGGAAGAAGAATATAATGGTCAAGGGAAAAGATATGAAAGAAATGAAACAAAAAAGATGAATCAAAGGAGGACATTATCAAAGAAAAACTGGAGGAGTGACGCCCAAAATGAGGGTTGGGAAATTTGGAAGACTGGGAGCAACGTCATGAAGAGCATTACAAGGGAACGGAAAGTTGTAATGAAGGTTTATTAGTTCAGAGGGAGAGAGAGAGAGAGAGAGAGAGAGAGAGAGAGAGAGAGAGAGAGAGGATGGTACAGTATGGTATATGTCAGAGGGTTTTTTTAGTTTCTTCCTCTTTCTTCAGTATCTCCCCATTTCCTAATGATCTAATAACTCTTAAGTCTTTTTTTTTCTTCGTAGATGTTATTTTACACAGTATGTCTTCAGTGACTTTACTCGTATGCTTAGTTTCCTCCTCCTGCTCCTCAGAATTGCTCTTTCCCCGCTGCAACACCCTTCTTTTCTTGTCCTAGCCCATTCAGCCCGGGGAAATCATTATATCCTGGTGTAGTGGTGAAGGGGTGTACTGTTTTCATTCCTGTGTGTGTGTGTGTGTGTGTGTGTGTGTGTGTGTGTGTGTGTGTGTGTGTAAACGTTTTAACTTATAATTGCCCTATGTGGATCACTTCGTTGAGAGGTTGAGGGTCTGGGATGGATGAAGTCGTTTGATTTGGGGAACAATTGCTTAGACTTGGTGGAAGTGTTCTGGGTCACTCAGGAATGAATTAATTTGATTTTGAGTACAGTTGGTCAAGGTAACAGGACAAGGTAAAAGGCCCATTGATGCTTGTAGAGCGCAGGTGTTCCTTCTTGTTTCTTTTCTGTTCTTGTTACATGAAGAAGATTGTGTTAAAAAAGTAAAAGTCTTTTGAAGTGAAGGTCATTGAAGACTGTTCGGAATGAGTCCTTCAGCTAAATTTAACCTTTAGAAGTCATAAAATGAGAATTCACGATCTGTTTGAAGCAGTTAACTGTTCGCATCTTCAACTCCCGGCCAAGTTTCCTTCCTGAGCGACACTTCCCTACTCCCTCAACAACTGTTCCTGCCCCACACCTCACATTCTCACCACCACAGCTATATCTCAGCCAACTACAGTAACTTTCCTTCCGTACTTTCCGACCACCCTCACCATTAAACCACCATGCCAGCTCGCCTAGTCTTCCTGATACTGTCACCTCTATAAGACCATGCCTTTCGCTTGCTGGTCTCCCCTTCTCCACCCTCATGCATACTCTCATACCTTCATGTTGACCCCCTGTACTCTTCTCTCATTTACACCTACATAACGATACCACCCCCCCACCCACACGCCCATACCAAACCCAAAACCACACCACATCACTTAATTACTTCCACACTCCTGCCATTACACCACTTACACCGACACCACCCGCATATCGACACCACAAAATCCACACCGACACTACAATAGCACCCCTACCCACACGCCACATTAAAAGCCTCACATGCAGGCCCCTATACCACCCTTACTATCACATCAGTATCCCACACAAATACACCACCCTCATACCCACACCACAGTACAACACCTATATCCCCACCACCTCCAGAGCCACACCACTAAACCAGCCCCATGTCCATACTACAGTAGTGTCCCCACCCACGTATGCCACAACCACACCTACACCACATCCCAATGCCACACCCTCATCACAATGCCACACCCTCATCACCATACCACAGCCACATCACTATACCAAACCCACACCACTATGCTACACCTGCACCACTGTCCCACACCCACACAACTATAAGACCCATACACCATTTTCCCACACCCACACCACGTTACCACCCCGAGAGCAGCACGACTACACCAGCCCTACCACTATACCCCCACGTTCACACCACAATACCTTCCAAAACACACACACACACACACACACACACACACACACACACACACACACACACACACACACACCACTACATCACATGATCACCATTATACCACCTATATTCACACCCCCATACCACCCCCTCAGCCACACCACTAGGCCTCCCTCACACCCACATCAGTGTCCAATGTATCATCTCCACACGTCTGTGCTATCAAGCTCCCACACATGTATACCACGTCCATCATACCCTTGAGCCACCCACATCCACACCATTCCATAACCCTTATCCTGGAATATCTCAACTACACCAATATACCACACCCACACTCTATACCACAAACCACACACACATTATTATACAAACCACACTCTCACGTCACTATGCCACCCTTACAGCCACACCACAGTACCACCTCCATAACACGGCACAGTCAACCCTTACACACATATGACATATCCATACCACTGTACTACCCACTGCCACACCGCCATACCATTCCCGCAGCCTCGCCTACACAATCCAAATTCCAACACCATTACACCATCTCCACACACACACACACACACACACACACACACACACACACACACACACACACAGACACACACACACACACACACACACACACACACACACACACACACACACACACATCGTTATACCACCTCCACACCGCTATTCCAATTCCACACTATCAAGAAAAGCCCGCACTCACACCACAGTATCATTCACTCCCCTGACTCATTATCCAACCTCCACACCGCCACAGCATAACATCCTCAAGCACCCCACAATAGCACTTTCACACCGACACCGACACCAATATTACGCTAAACAATCCCTTCCCCTACCCTCCTATACCGACACTATCAGGCTAGCTACACGACCATGCTGTTACCTTTCTACCTTCCACTCCTTGAAAGAGAGAGAGAGAGAGAGAGAGAGAGAGAGAGAGAGAGAGAGAGAGAGAGAGAGAGAGAGAGAGAGAGAGAGAGAGAGAGAGAGAGAGAGAGAGAGAGAGAGAGAGAGAGAGAGAGAGAGAGAGAGAGAGAGAGAGAGAGAGAGAGAGAGAGAGAGAGAGATGGTGAAAACTATGCCCCCTCCAACGCTAATTACAGACGCCATCACCAGACGTAATGGCCACACCCCGCCATCTCCATTATGGTAATGACCTGAGCACGTTCTTAATGGTGCTGGAAAGATGTGGTTAGCTCCTACAGTGCCATGTTCTTTTTCCTTTCTAGACGAGTGTATTTAGTTCATGAGAGAATGTTCGAACTGGATGGACTGTAGTCTCCATCAACCCCTTTACTTCCCATGGTGCTGTCCTAAGATAAATAAAAGCGTACGAGTATGGTTAATGACAGTGAGACAATTTGACAAGTTCAAAAGTATTAGTAAAAACATCATCACAGCCGTCATATTTGTCTCCTGTAAAGTCCAGTGGAGTAAAGCCCTTCATGTCTAAAGAACCTTTGTGAGTGAAGAACATCGTCTGTCCCATAGATAGCCACTCAGCTAAGAACATGCCTTCTCGCTTAAAGGTTTATGTGTTTCTTATTGTTTTTGTTGTTGAGTAACTTCGTTGTGTCTGACAGAGCAGATCCATCAACCGCAGGCAAGCAATCTCGCCTGCATGGTAGTCCTGTGCAGTGAACCAATCTTCCTTTGTAACAGTGCCCCGCCATAGGGAAACGCAGGTAAGAGTGTAAATATTAGATCCCCAGATGGTCGCCCAATTTGCGCCTCTCCAATTAGTTTACAAGGACACAACTGACGGCTCCACATCAGCCCATTATTTGGTTACTGATATGTGTAATATATATAGTAAAGAAAACTGTGCTCGGTATTCTCATTCCAGTCAAATTCAGAGTGGGTTGCCAGTTAGTCCAGTATGCTGTAACTTCAGCCTATTGTACTACTTTCGATGATGTAACTCAACTTTCTCTCTCGTCTCTTAGCTACTGTCAACCTTGCATTCGATTTTATCATTACAAACCGTTTTTTTTTTCTTTTAACGCAGGTTTAAGTCTTCCTCATGTACTATCACCAAGGTTAATGGACCAGGAAGTGCATTAATTCCGTTCGTATTAGCTATTGTTTTTTTTTTTGGGGGGGAGGGGTGAGCTTAACTTTGGATATGGGGGTGAGAGATAAGAGAATTATATCCCATAAACAACTGTGTGACGTTGCTTCTACGAAAAGGAAAAAAATCATTCCGTGTTAATATATATCCTTCATTTGTGGTATGTCATTCCCCCCCCCCCCCGAAAACTGACTCATGTGGGGTAAGCAGAATGCCTCGGATAAACTACTCTTTCAGTCCGAAAGCGTGACATTCTACTGCTGACTGCACTGCTAATTCTCAGGATGTTAGAGTTCAGTAATGCCATACTGCACTTCGAGTAATGCACCTAGCAATCAGAGAGCTGATTGCACACTACACCAGACACACAACGCTATTAGGTTTTAGGCGTCCTCACTTCCAGTGTGGATTGTGTTCCAGTAAGCAAGCTTGTCACGTCATTATAACTCAGAGAAAAAGTGTGCCATGCCACTTGCCAGACATTAATGCACACTTGAAACACACACACACACACACACACACACACACACACACACACACACACACACACACACACACACACACACACACATACAGGTAGCACCTATTATCAGTAACCTTCCCGACGATCTGCATGACGTTGTTCTAGTTTTAAGTTTCCAAGGTAACCTGGATTTTATGGTCAATTTGGCACTATTTTTCTACCCCGTTATCTTTATGGCAGCGATTATTAAGAATATCCACTGTAACACTGCTATTTCTCACTGATGTGTACAGGTCCCTAGTAACTTTAATAGTGTCTAAAAAATTAAGTTTTGGTTTTAGATTTGGTCTAATTTTTGTTATTATCATGAATATAGTGGCGAGTTTGAGAAAATCACTTAACACGTGCGATCTTTTCTGGCATTTCCGGTGATGTACTGTTGGCAACATATAAACCTTGGATAACATAAATGTTAAGCAGAGGTCTAGCATTTGGTACACCTGACAACTTTAACAGAATCACATATTATTTATGGGACGTAAGTGAGGGGAGGTGTTTTAAATAAAAGAGCTGATGTTATCATATAACTGTGATGCATGAATGTCTGAAATTGTAGCTAGACCTCCACCTCACACAGACACTGTCCCAGGTACATGTATGGCCCACTGTACATACAACCATGAGCAAACGTTCGCCGACCATCCCATACCAGCACTGTGTGTTGCCCTCTGTATTTCCTATTCCTCCACGAATGTCAGAGTATACTCCTGAGTCATTTGTTGTATGCTTCATATTTCTAGGACATGAAAATACAACAACAACAACAACAACAACAACAACTACTACTACTACTACTACTACAACTACTAAATAATAATAATAATAATAATAATAATAATAATAATAATAATAATTCCTTCCATCGTTACAGTAGGAGAAAAGTGTCAGCGATTTTTATTTTAATTTATTTATTAATTTGTTTTTTTTAGGGCAGTACATCCAATATACCCGAGTCACCTCAGTTATGGTGCTCAGTTTAGTGACTGGGGGCTTTTTTCAGCACTGGCCAGTTTTGAGAAAAAGTAAATTAGATAACACCAATTACTTTTCATTACCTTTCCGACTATGGCTATAGACTTGTAGTAGCCCTAATAGTTTCCGATATTATTAAGTTTTGGTCGTATGATCTTACGGTATAAATAGAATATTCAAATCGCTCAGGACACACAGCATATACAGCTTTTAGATCAGGAGAGAGGTGAAGTCAGTGAATGTACAGCGAGGTTGGATGGTGAGGAATTGGAAAATGTGAGTACGTTTAAGTACTTGGGTAGTGTGATGAGTAAGGATGGAGGTTTGGAGGGTGAAGTGCTTGAAAGGGTACAGCAGGGAAGAAAGGTTGCTGGTTCTTTGAAAGCAGTGATAAGAAACAGGGAAGTGAGCATGGAAGTGAAAAAGTTACTACACGACAGTATTGTGATAACAACTCTAACGTATGGAAGTGAAGCTTGGACGTTGTTGGAAGGACACAAGTCAAGAGTGAGAGCATTGGAAATGAGTTATTTAAGAGGAGCCTGTGGAGTCACATGGAGAGACAGGCTGACGAATGAGGATATAAAGGAGCGTTGTGGTGTGGATGTGGATGTGATAGGAAGCGTTATAAGGAACACACTGAGGTGGTTTGGCCATGTGGAGAGGATGGAGGGTGAAAGACTGACGAAGAGAGTGTATGTGAGTGAGGTGGAGGGGGGAAGAGGGAGGGGGAGGCCGAGGATGAGATGGAGGGATGGGGTGGAGAGGTATATGAGAGAGGGGAGTGTGAGTTGGGAGCAGGGCAGTGAAATGGCGGGGGACAGAACGACGTGGAGGTGATTTGTTTGTGGCCACCCCAAACGGGATTGAGGCGTCTGGCAATAGATAGATAGATAGATAGATCAGGAAAATGATTCCTCTTGCTAACACCATTAAAATAACTGAAGGTGATATGCATCTGCTCTGCCTGTTGCATATGACACTATACTCACTGCGATACAAATCTCTAGCCTAACATCTGTCAACCAATTTTTCTCACGTATATTCTACGGTCTCTAAATTCTGAACATTCATATGTAATTCATGTATTACATCATTATTCCTCCATTTCACACCCCACTCCACCTCTCATCCTTGACCTTCACGGCTAATCTTTAAACTTATTTTTTAATAGGAGTAAAAACTCAATGATATATATATATATATATATATATATATATATATATATATATATATATATATATATATATATATATATATATATATATATATATATATATATATATATATATATATATATATATATATATATATATATATATATATATATATATATATATATATATATATATATATATATATATATATATATATATATATGACATGTCAGTCTAATAATCACCATACTGTGGTTAAGAAACCATCAGTTGTTATCCAGTTCTATCAACAACATCTCATACTTCACTCATACTCTTTTAAGGGAAGGTGTCATATGCAAGAAATCCGTCGTAGGAACGACTGGGGTCCAAGTAATACACTGGGGAGGCAGTGACGATGTGAATGTCAAAGAATCTTTCCTTTCTCACCAAACATAACCTAATTTCTGACATCAATAGAGGAAAGAAGAGGCGGTAAAGAAGAGTGCGTGCCCTATGAATAGATATTTCTGACGCTCTGGAGCAGAGGGTACCGTAGGTCCCAATATTTTTATGAAGAGAAAAATATAAAGTTGAGAAAAAATATCACTGAATTGTTTCCGGGAATCGTTGTGTACATTGCTTATTAATACATCAGTTTTCAGAGGGCAAGGAACTAAGGGAAAAGGAACTGAGTACTGTGCGAGGGAGGGGAGGATGCAAGGAAAATGTGGGTTCCGAAAGCGAGAAGGGGAGGGGGCGGGATGAAAGGGAGAGGTGGGTGCTGTGGAACTGGGGGGAGGATGTGATGTGGTTAGGTGTGCTTTGTAAGAAGGAGGGAAAGTGTGGGAGGAAAGGAGATTGCTAGGGAGAGCTGGGTTTCGTGGATAAAAGGGTGAGCGTAACAATGAGAGGAGGGTGCTATGCGTAGGAGGGGAAGGGTGAAATGTTATTTTGATGCCGTGGGAGAGAGGGGAGGATAGTTGGATTGTGTGTGTGTGTGTGTGTGTGTGTGTGTGTGTGTGTGTGTGTGTGTGTGTGTGTGTGTGTGTGTGTGTGTGTGTGTGTAGTGAGAACCAAGATCTGTGGGAGAGAGATGGAGTGGGAAGGGCAGTTAGGCTGTGTGGGGGAAAGAGGGGAGTAGAATGGATATTTGAGTTTTCTAAAGTTAAAGGAAGTATTTAGGATGATGAGCTAAGTGATGTGAGTGTTATGAGAGGAGTGTAGCACAATAACAAGGAGGTAATGTAGATTAAAATACATAGATCACATCCTGTTCACTCTTCCTGCAAAACATGGGATCCAATGATGGACGGAGAATGATTCTCACAGTATGGCAGCCAGGAACAAGAAGGCCTTTGGTATATCCACAGTACCTAAAAAATGGGAGATCTTGACTGATCCCGCGTCTTCCATTTATCCCAACATTCTCTTCCTTGCAGCTTCGTTTCGAGAGACTGCATGGTGTGATTATTTTTCATTTTTCCTTTCAGATGATCGGATGGCAAGCTGGGTACAAGGAGAGCTAGATCTTCCATTTCACTATCGCACAAGTCCAGTTCTTGGCCATCTCCATTTGCTGAACATTTTCAGTGTTTTCATTAACACAAAAAGAAGACCAGCATACTCTCAAAATGCCGCCACTACCAACTGTCTACACCACACTACATTCACGTTAGATTTCACACCTATTTCCATCCCCCCTTAGAGTGGCTGCTACATTATTAATAGAAAATTCAGTGGCATCTCGGATTGTCACCACCGGCAGGGTAGGGCTGGTGGCACAGGGTCTTCCTGGTCGCAATCAAGCGACTGTGCCAACAGCGGTTGCTGCAAACACTGTTCATGCTTGACAGCGGAGTAGCGCGAGTTCGGCCTTATGTTTCACTGATATGCAATGTCTTAGTACCAGTCGAAATTCTGTTCACTTTTTCCTCCAGTCTATATCCTCTCTAGTCATGTTCCTCACAGGAACCCAAATCCCTCCCTTTAATGACATATCCCCGTTTTGTTTTCCTAGTTACCATCTCCTCACAAACGTCCATGACAAGGGTGACACCTGTTGTCACATCAAATCTGAAATTGCAGTTGATGCTACTTTGAACTTCATTCAGCTAATTATGATTATTCATTATATACTCTAAAATACAGATATGTTACCAAAAATATCTGTATAGTTTATCACTCCCCCAATGCTTCTTCCGAACCCAGCATATTTCATTCCATATCCAACTGACCAACCTTAACCACTGAAATTACCGTTTTGGGCGATTTTAACGTCCATAATGTAGAATGGTTATTGCATTCTGCCAGGACTGACGAGCCTGGTCTGGGATGGAGCTGTTTGCAGAATCATTTAATCTCGCTCAGTTGGTAAAACATCCAACCAGAATACCAGATAATCCAGACCATAGTGCATATCTCTTGGGCCTATTTCTGGCAAATAACCCAGATCTGTACAGGATAGAATTACTGTCACCGCTGGGATTATCTGACCACAATCTTATCAAAGCCTCATTAGTCACTTGCCCCAAACCTCCTCGTTCTGAACTTGTCAGTGTGACCAGATGGCACTTTTGTAGGGCAGACTGGGATGGATTTAGAAACTATCTTGCTGACATTCCACGGCAGTCTTTTTTCTCCAGTAAAATCAGTTCTACCCAGTCCCACATTAAAGACTTAACACAAGCTGATATGAAGTTGTTCATTCCCAGTCAACAATTTACTAAAAGATCAGACTCCCCAAAATGTTTTGACAGCAATCATGCTAGACCAACGACCAAACAGTCCTTTGTATATAAGTTTTACTTAAAATGAAAGACATATGAATCATCCAGTCAGTCTGAAATTGCTAGACACCATGCAAAAGCAGTGATAAATCTCATTAAAACAAACTCTCTTCACAACCATGCATCCAAACTATTAATTAATCCTAATGAAAGTAGTATATTCTGGTCATCTCCCAGTTCTTTCAATAAAAACTTTAACAAGCCATCACCCATTTCCCCACTATAATCTTCAGGCGGTAACAGTACAAATGGTCTGCGTGGAAAAACGAACATCCATGCCAGTACATTTGAAAGAATTCTACTTTAAAGGAAGTCAGTCAAAACACCACTGTCCTACAACTGGAGTCTCCCAAAATTGTTCCACTAAAGATACAGACTAGATACATTAAATCCAACTTAGACGGTTTACCAACCAACAAAGCTCAAGGTCCAGATGGAATTCATATAATTGTTTTCAAAACGTGTTCCTCAGAAGTTGCTCCTGTTCTAGCTAATTATCCAGATTATGCATACGTACTTCTCCATTCCCTAATTCTTGGAAAGAAGCCAATATCCACCCAATTCTGAAGAAAAGATGTTGTTTTGACCCCTCTGATTACAGACCAATAGCTTTCACATCTTCTCTTGGTAAAGTATTCGAGACTGTAATTAATAAGAATATTGTTAAATATCTTGAATCTTCCAAACTTAATTAGTGACAGGCAGTATGGCTTTCACCACGAAATACCCACTGTTAATATACTCAATCTCCTGACTCATACCATCCATCAGTCAGTTATCAACATGAAAATTCCATGCAGTTAACCCTTGATATTTCTAAAGCTTTTAACAGAGTGCGGCACCGTGCCCTGCTATCCAAACTCTCTTGCTATATGACCTATCATCTTTTGTTCCACTGATTTCCTCATATCTCAGGAACAGAAAGATAAGAGTAAAAATAGATGACGTGTATTCCACTTTCCATTTGATTAACACCGGCGTGCCACAAGGATCAATTCTGGCTCCAACCCTGTTCCTAATTCATAATAATGATCTCATATGTCACCCATAATCCCATTCACTCATATGCAGGTTAC
Source organism: Coenobita brevimanus (assembly GCF_032717465.1). Classification (NCBI taxonomy): domain Eukaryota; kingdom Metazoa; phylum Arthropoda; class Malacostraca; order Decapoda; family Coenobitidae; genus Coenobita; species Coenobita brevimanus. The sequence continues at coordinate 36,415,186 of NC_137045.1, read as the reverse complement.
TCAACACTTTACAGTTCATTCACACTTATACACCCATTCACAAAGTTTAATATCTCTAACTCACAACTAAGTACAGCAATCTCCATAAATCAAGACTTATCTAAGATCCCTGAATGGGGAAAAAATAATTCTGTCTCATTTAATGCTAGGAAAACCAAATCTTTACAATTTACCAATAGACAGATATTGTCTAATTCCCATATTACCTTCAATGTTACTAATATTTCTGCCTCTAAAAATATTGAAATTCTTGGTGTTTCACTTAGCATTGTCTTCAGATGGACCTATCAAGTTAAATCACTTGCTAAAACCGTTTCAAAGATTATTGGATTATTGTGCAGTCCATAACTTGTTCACTAACGAACAGTTAGCTATAATTTACAAGTCATGTGTGCTCTCAGCTGGAATATTGTTCATCCCTGTGGAGTGGATGTATAGAGGTTGTGCTAATGTTATGAGTCCATATTATAATTACAAATCATAATAGATAGATATATAAATAGATAGATAGACAGCTCCATGCAAGCCTGGGAAAGGGAAATGATCTTGCAAGTTAACTGAGGAAATGTTGACGATACATAGGAAGTAGCAAAGTCAGGGGATGATGTAGGTAGTGTGTCAGCGAGATAGCAGGCGAACAAAGCCTCGTGACATACACACATACTCACACACAGGTTTCTGGAACTTTCCAACCACAGTGTAACACACGTGACACGACCCCTGTTTCACCAGAATTTAGGAAGCAGAGCGACAGGTAGTAGGGAGAACGAGCCTAGCAACATGGGTGAGAGGAGAGAGAGAGAGAGAGAGAGAGTGAGAGAGAGAGAGAGAGAGTGAGACAGGGAGGTAGCTCGCGGGTCTCTACTTACACTTCATTCGTGTGTGAGAGACTTTGTTAATATTTCCAAGACAAATAAAAATAGTCCCATACTCATCTTTACCTCTCCTGTCATTGCATGACAAATGGGAACGAAGATTATCTACTTAAAAACTACTCAAGTATAACAACCGCTCATCTACAAGTTCAATATATATATAACTAATCTACAAAGTTACTACAAATGCAACTAGCCTACAAGTCTACAAAACAACTCTATAATCTTCACGTAACTTCAAGCAGCAACAAGAAGAATAAAAAACAAAGCAAGTAAAGAAGAGGAAAGACCAAAGCAACATGCACACAAACCCTCACCACTCTCTTCCGCCTACCTCCATCGCTGACGCAGAGGTAGAGACACGCAGCAAAACACCAGAGCCACATTTATAACGCATCTTACTCACCTTTCTTCACCCAGGTTACGCATCGCTACTCAGTATTCACCACAGCTACAAGTGTGGGAAGCCGACGTCACCATGTGCTGAGATGACAACACAACGCGAGTTTGCTGACTTAGGGCCACGCCAAGCAACGTGTGACTGACACCAGGCACTTCTCAAACACTACTCATTATTCATTATTCACTAACCTGATTAATCACAAGATTAATGTGCACCCAAAAACACCACCAATTTTCGTACCAGCTTACCGCATCCCACACTCCCAACGTACACTTGCAATTAACCCTGCTGGAAACACACAGGGACACTGTAGCATTACGTAACTTCAAACAATATGTAACAATTATGTAACAGTTGCATTAACAAGATGTAACTTTTATGTAACTTTAACTACAATTATAAGGCCAACACAATTATGCATTACCACAATATTATGTAACAGTTCATAAAATGTTACAATTATGTATTACTACAATGTTACTACAATGTAACAGTTACAATATAATTATGTAACAATTCACAATGTTACAATTATGTATTACCACAATGTTACTACAATATTATAAGTCATACAGTTATACCACAATTCTGTATTACCAGTATCATCATACAAGTTAGGTGAAATATTAGACATTACTAAAGGGATAACTCAATATGTAATGTATAACCTAGCAGTATTACCATTGCACAATTATATGCGTATGTCTGTTATACTTACACCTCTTACAAAATGTCATACAACAACCATTGCATTTATTCAAATATGTATACAACTTGTTTAAAATGTAATATTACTGGATCATTGCAATTTACTATGAATATTATATGTATACAATATTATAATCCATATTATGTACTAATAGATTAGCATACTGTATGTCAATGATAATTGCTGTCGGAGGACCTTCAGCGGCGTGGCCAAGCAATGTTATGAGTCCATATTATAATTACAAATCATAATAGATAGATAGATAAATAGATAGATAGACAGCTCCATGCAAGCCTGGGAAAGGGAAATGATCTTGCAAGTTAACTGAGGAAATGTTGACGATACATAGGAAGTAGCAAAGTCAGGGGATGATGTAGGTAGTGTGTCAGCGAGATAGCAGGCGAACAAAGCCTAGTGACATACACACATACTCACACACAGGTTTCTGGAACTTTCCAACCACAGTGTAACACACGTGACACGACCCCTGTTTCACCAGAATTTAGGAAGCAGAGCGGAAGAAGGAGGCTAGCATTAGAACCGACAGGTAGTGGAGAGAGTGAACAAGAAAGAGGGGCTCAACTAGACTTACTATATTGTCTCTGTAAGACATACCCTGCTCAACTTAGATTTCTCTGAAGATAATAAAGTAAGATCAACTGATTGTATTCATCTTTAATTCCTACTACAAGAAATCGAGAGTGACAACTAAACAACAAAACTTCTCTACAAGTTACTACAAAGTCTTTCATGACACTAAAACAACTGGAGAAAATTAACAACAAAGCTTTTAGGATTATTAATAACCCTGCTTTTACAAATGAACTTCCTCCCCTACAAGTAAGAAGGAATGTTGCCTCCCTTGCATTGTTTTACAGATATTTTTATGGCAAATGCTCAGACGAAGTTACGTCCATTTTACCACCTTTCCACACATTTCCCCGGGCTACACGGAAATCTGGTAGCGCCCATGACTGGACCATCACACTGCCTTATTGCAGAACTTTTGCCTATCAGAATTCTTTTATTCCCCGAACTGCATCTCTTTGGAAGTTGCTTCCCTAGAGTGGTTTCCCCTCTCACTTCAACCTACGGCTGTTCAAGTCCAACTGTTACAGATTTTTTTGTGAGTGGAAGACACCTTAATCTGGTGTATGGATTATTATTTTCTTTTAATAATAATAATAACATTTTGATAAGGAACAGCAAATCCTCAATGGATGTACACTGTGCTACTGTTACACCCATGTACTGAGTCAAACTGGAGTTGACGAAAGAAGGTGACTTTTTCGGGGGTTTTGCACTTGAAGGATAGTGCTATCATTTTGTGCTCAGGGGTTCAGATAATTCCTTTTCTTTATATACCTTACTATGTGAAGTGCTGTGCATTTACCTATGTTGTAGCATCCATGATGGAAATATTTATTAATTTCTAATGGATATCCAATCCAGTATTCTCCTTTTAGGGTTATAGAGACACAAGCCCATACTACCTATTTCACACACTTGAGGTGAGTGACCGGTCACTGTTCCTGAGTGGCATTTTTTGAGCAATAAACGACATCGTCATCCTTATGTTATCTCTTATGAACGATATCTGCTTGGGGCACTTTAACCCACTAGACCACAAGTCGTCAATTTGGTTATATGGTTACCTCCTAAAGAAATACGTAGTTTCTTGGACCGAAAGGAACCATTTGCATGGTCGCTCAGTGTGGCATCACCTACGGCAAGATAGCACAAAATGATGTAAGTGAATGTTGGATGCCCTCACCTTTATTCACATCGTCATAGCTCTTGGGAAATCGATTAGAAATGGGTAACAGGGCACAAGGAGGTTGTGTTATTTCCCATTTTAAGAAACAATTGCGAGAAACGAAATTGTTGATCAAGATGTATTAAGTGTGCACAGGTTGGAATGGACAAAAAGTATAAGAAAAATATGAACAACGTCAGGTACTCCGCCTTTGAAGTGTGATTTCGTAGATGATATGGTACTTTGGAGAGGCTTTGAGTATGGTGGTTGAAAGACATAATAAGTGATTATAACTGTAGGAGGAGGCGTGGGAGAAGACAGTAATGGGAATGGTTCTGAAAGCAAGGGTCCGTACATACCGACTGTTGAAGGTGTCGCTCGTTGAAATGAAACATCCGCCAAAAATAAAGGATCCTAGATACAATTTTTCATCTTTCTTACCTTCTTTATGGCCTTGTCAAATTACAGAGTTAGAGAAAAGAAGAGATAGTTTAGTAAGAGGCGGGGGAGAATAATGAAGGTGTAGCGTGCTGGTGGACAAGACGGAGAAAGAAGATTGTAAAGCTGGAAGTGATGGACGAAGTGAGGGCTTCAGGATGACGGGGTGATGGAGGGGACGCACGGTGGGGGAGGACGGAGTGATGGAAGAACCCAGCGTATGGGAGTTGGGTGAGGCAGGGGAGTCAGGGTGAGGGACGAGGGTGGCAGTGACCGGCGAACTGGCAATATGTTAGGAAGAAATGTATAGCCTGAGGCTGGAAAATTTACTGAGTGTGATAGTTTCCGATAATTACTTACTACGGCTGTGGAAGTGCATGAGATGCTAAAATCAGGTTGGCTATCTTTCTTTTATCCTACATTTCTCTTTTTCACTTCATTCTTATTAACATTTTGCGATAGTGCAATATACAGTGACAGTCAGGGGGCGACCAGATTATCCAAACAAAATTTGCCCAACACAATTTAGTGTTAAGCATGTAACTCGATTTTTTCCTTGCAAGTACATTTTTTTTTGTTATGTTTTACTTCATTTCCCTCTTATTTTAGGACGATGTATTGCTGCTTCCAGTGATGCAAAAATCTTTGCGTTCGGAATGTCACGAATCAATTCGCGACATTTCCTTTTTGTGAGAAGCCACGAACTATTAGTGGAAAACTCACTGTGTATCGCTCAGTTAACCGTTTCTCTCTCCATTCCGGGGTATACTTTTCAAATAATTCGTCACCGTTTTCAAAAAGTGACCGATTTAATGCACGTCACTAAGTGCGCTACTGAGCGATACAATTATTTCTTTATCGTTTGCCTCTGCTTCATTCAACCGTTAGCCACGCCTTCTTCCGGTGGCCTGTGCGTCCTGCTTATGCATTATTTGAATTCAGTCTTGTGTTTGCTGTGACGGAGAAAAGGTCCTGTGCTCCAAGAAGTGTGAGAGGTCGCTAGCACCCAGGCTCCACTGAGACAGTATCAAGTCCTCCCACCTTAGTGGTGATACATAGTATTCATCGACTGGTATTTCTTTTGTGTATTTTGTAGTTTTAAGAGCTTAGTTAAGGTGTTTTTCCTAGGCGTAAGTATTTAGCTTCTGTGTGAGTGAGCGAGTGCGTCTCATTTAATTTGATTTGAAATGTAATGTTAAATTTATTTTTGTGATTAATAAATTTAACAGTTCTATTTCTTGAGCTTAATGTAGAGTAAAAATCTTGTTTCATTTCTCCATAATTAAGCTTATTTTCCATATAGCTCCTAGCTTGCATAAACGTTTTACTATCCATAACTGGTACTTAGACCAGTCTTGTATTAACTTAAAATCCGTTGTGCCAGGAGTTAATGCATCAGCAAGAACCTGATGTTATTATTATTAGTATTAGTTATTTATTGTCAGGGGTGATGTAACTTTCTCCAGAGGCTAACAGTACAGTAATTCAGCAATTGTGAGTAATTAGTCTCTGCTGTGTACTGTTGAGAAAGTTTATAAATTCTCGTTCTCAGAGAATCGTGCTAAGCCAACGTAAGGTAATCGTCGCTTGATGTAGCAAGACAACCATTGTCTCTGCTATTCAATATTATTGAATATTATTATCAATTTAAATAATATTTAACCATTTATATCAAAATTACTGAGATATTATAAAAAACCCCGTGACAATTGGCGACCTCGCCAGGATATTAACTCCTAGCTCTAAAGCTATTCACGAGATAGTGCTCACTCATTCATATTTAGGTATTTATCATTAAAGTTTATAGACACAAGCTTACTGGTGTTTACCCTTAATTTAGCAAGTGAATTTTGCTTTATTAATCAATAGAGTACTTAACTCTAGTTTATTCTTGGTAACGCCAGACGATTTTATTCGCTTCTGGGAAGTCAGTGTACCCATTGTGTTTATTATTGAGTCTTCCCAGTCATTTACATTTTTGATTTATTTTTGCCAGTTAACTAGATAAGACTGGTCACCACTAGCTTGTGTCTGTATTCTTTACTTGTGTTTATTAGTATTCGTCGCTAAGCAGTCAGTACTCAATTTCGGTTACTTAGTAAATTGAGCTAGCATCATGGCTACAGCTGTATATGTACAGGAAGCCAAAGATATTGGTCTCACAGACCCAGAGAAAATACAGAGTTACGTTCTCTCACGGTTCAATTACGAGCAAGAACGTGAGAAAGACGCTCGTGAACGTGAGCGAGAACAGCGCGAATATGAGCGAGAACAGCGTGAACATGAGCGAGAACAGCGTGAACACGAACAAAAACAACGCGAGCTCGAGTTAGAAAAAGAGCGACAACAGCGCGAACACGAGCGAGAACAGCGCGAATACGAGCGAGAACAACGCGAACACGAGCTAGTACAAGAGCGAGAACAGCGCGAATACGAGCGTGAACAACGAGACAAAGAACGAGAACATGAACTTGAAGTGCTGAAGCTCAAGCGAGATTCCTTGGGTTCAGACACATCTGGTGCAGTTGGTTCAAGCTCCACGAGCGCTCTCCCTGCACATGTTATGGTGACACCACACATCAAGCTTCCTTCATACAAGGAAAGCGAGCGAATCGAGCCGTACATAGCTCGTTTTGAGGACATGGCAGACATGTATCAACTGGATGAGGCAGCTAAGCGGATCCAATTCCTTAGTTTATTTGAGGGCCCCGCCCTCGATATTCTCCACAGAATTCGTGGAGACAATCTCACATATGAGATGATGAAAGCTGCACTCATTAAGGCGTATGGTCTCACAGTAGACGACATGCCAAAGTTCAGTTCATGCGAGCTCGTCTCCAAGACAAGGAGACAGCTGTTCAGTTCCTTGATCGTCTCACAGCTTATTTAAATGAGTGGATGGAGAAAGATGAAACTCCTTCCACGCGTGAGGGGATAATTGACCTTATGCTGCGTACACAGCTAGAGAGGTCGTGGCCTGCTGAGCTCATAGCACAGCTTAAGATCTGCCAGGTGAAAGATGCCAGCCAAATGGCAGAGAAGGCTGACGCATTCTTTACTGCATACGGGTATCAAGCTCGTAAGCAAAACACCTGGAGCAGAAAAGATACTGCCAAGTCTGGGAAGCCGTCTCAGACTGAATCCCAGCACCAAGGCCGTTCTCAGAGTAATGGTCAAGGTCCAAAACCGCAGTGGAAGGACCAGGGGCAAAACACTCGGAAACCTGAGTGGAAGAGGTACAACAAGTACCCTAACCAGCAGCAGTATCAGCCACGCAACCGACCGACGGGACAAAGTTTTTCACCACCAGCTCAAAAGAGGCAGGAAGCGAATGCAGCCTTCATTCCTCAGCAGCAGCCTGGTGGTCACGTCCCTACCAGTGTGGGTACTTCCCCACAGTTCACTAGTCCCACAGTGACAGTGAACCCCCCTCCACAGATGGCCAATGTTCCATCTTCCCAATATAACCCTCAAGGCACAATGTTCGCCACATCAGTTCAGCAGCCTCATGAGTGGCTTGCTGCTTCCTCCACAGGCCCTCCCATAGGTGACAGTACCTTCCTTGTTCAGCCAGGGTTTGTGGGAGACATTCCTGTGAAGGTCCTGAGAGATAATGGTTCCTCAGGTTGCTCTGTTAAGCAGAGTTTAGTTCGGCCTGAGCAGTATACAGGTCGACAGATCCATGCAAAGCTTATTGATGGATCAGTGAGATTGTTCCCTGAGGCATGTATCCAGGTGGCATCTCCATTTTATACTGGTATGACACTTGCAGTTGTCATGCCAGAGCCTCTATTTGACTTAATAGTAGGCAATATTAATGGAGTCAAGGATAGTTGCTCCGATGGCGCTACTCAGACTTCGGCTGCTGCGGTGACACGAGCCATGACTGAGGCTCCAGACTGTGTCACCCCAGTGATCATTGAATCGCCGCAAGATCTGATGTGCAGTCAACTTGTTGTACAAGAACAACATTCTGACCCGACACTTGCTGTCGTGTGGAACAAACAAAAGGGTCGAGTGATTAAGTATTCACGGGGAGGTCGAGCCAAGTTCCTTCGTAAACAAGGACGGCTCTGCCGTGAGTCACGAACACCCGAGGGCGAGGTTCGACTGCAGTTTGTCGTTCCCGCCAAGTACCGCCTAGCAGTGTTACAATGGGGTCATTGTTCAGCCTCAGGAGGTCACGTGGGCAAAAGGAAGACCCAGGGCCGTATCCGAGCTGACTTTTTCTGGCCAGGGATGGGACGGGACATAAATAGTTTTGTCCGTTCATGCAGTGTGTGCCAAAGTATCACCACTAATCAGGGACATGCCCTTCCTGTGCCATTTATAACCACACCTGTAATCTCTGAGTCAGTTGAGAGACAGGGTAGTGGTGAAGTGGGTGCAGACCTGACGTCTCGCCCATTGGCCCCACAGGACACATTATGTCCAGGGCCTGTACATACACGAGTATTGTAGGTTAAGGGGGAAGTTCGAGAGAGAACTCCGCAGAGGCGACTTGAGGCTATGGAAGACCCAAGTTTGCACAAGGATTCTCAGCTTCCCAATACTAATATAAGTATTGTAGGTTAAGGGGGAAGTTCGAGAGAGAACTCCGCAGAGGCGACTTGAGGCTATGGAAGACCCAAGTTTGCACAAGGATTCTCAGCTTCCCAATACTAATATAAGTATTGTATGTTAAGGGGGAAGTTCGAGAGAGAACTCCGCAGAGGCGACTTGAGGCTATGGAAGACCCAAGTTTGCACAAGGATTCTCAGCTTTCCGGTACTAATATAAGTATTGTATTGTAGGTTAAGGGGGAAGAGAGAACTCCGCAGAGGCGACTTGAGGCTATGGAAGACCCAAGTTTGCACAAGGATTCTCAGCTTCCCGATATTAATATAAGTACTGTAGGTTAAGGCACAGGTTGAGGACCCGTGTGTGGTTCGAGGCTATGGAAGACCCGAGTTTGCACAGGGATTCTCAACTTGCCGACCATAATCGTGTGCTATAATTAATGGCGACCTCGAGTGTACTTTTCATAGCATGTACTGACTGCTAGCCAGAGAGAGTAATTGTAACATAATAAGAATTTTGTCTCATTGACACTTTTGATGCTCCACCTTAATTGGTTTTGCAGGTTCAGCAATGGGTGTAGCAGTTTTGCTGTGCGGGCCAGCTGATCGTCTGCCGCACGCTGCCGCCTCTTCTCCTCTGCCTTACAGTGCCGCCATATTATTTACTGTGTCATTTTACACGTAGGTACAGTTACACTACAACTGTCACACCTACACCGCGTATTACATACACCACGCTACACAACAATTAGTTGTCAGTGTAAATGTAGCGAATTTTCGCTCAGTTTGACCTGAGTACAGGATTTTCACCGTCGTCACGGAGTTTTTCCCTCAAGCTTGCTTCTATTAACGTAAATACGAGGTTTTTTCACTCACTGGCGACTGCGATTTTCTCCTGTAGCAGGATAGCACACACACCACAGTGTGAATCTTGTGTGACTGAGTTAGGATTTATATGTATGTATATTGAAATCATTCTTCTGAAGGAAGAAAGATTTAATTTTCATGGGGCGTAATGTCACGAATCAATTCGCGACATTTCCTTTTTGTGAGAAGCCACGAACTATTAGTGGAAAACTCACTGTGTATCGCTCAGTTAACCGTTTCTCTCTCCATTCCGGGGTATACTTTTCAAATAATTCGTCACCGTTTTCAAAAAGTGACCGATTTAATGCACGTCACTAAGTGCGCTACTGAGCGATACAATTATTTCTTTATCGTTTGCCTCTGCTTCATTCAACCGTTAGCCACGCCTTCTTCCGGTGGCCTGTGCGTCCTGCTTATGCATTATTTGAATTCAGTCTTGTGTTTGCTGTGACGGAGAAAAGGTCCTGTGCTCCAAGAAGTGTGAGAGGTCGCTAGCACCCAGGCTCCACTGAGACAGTATCAAGTCCTCCCACCTTAGTGGTGATACATAGTATTCATCGACTGGTATTTCTTTTGTGTATTTTGTAGTTTTAAGAGCTTAGTTAAGGTGTTTTTCCTAGGCGTAAGTATTTAGCTTCTGTGTGAGTGAGCGAGTGCGTCTCATTTAATTTGATTTGAAATGTAATGTTAAATTTATTTTTGTGATTAATAAATTTAACAGTTCTATTTCTTGAGCTTAATGTAAAGAAAAATCTTGTTTCATTTCTCCATAATTAAGCTTATTTTCCATATAGCTCCTAGCTTGCATAAACGTTTTACTATCCATAACTGGTACTTAGACCAGTCTTGTATTAACTTAAAATCCGTTGTGCCAGGAGTTAATGCATCAGCAAGAACCTGATGTTATTATTATTAGTATTAGTTATTTATTGTCAGGGGTGATGTAACTTTCTCCAGAGGCTAACAGTACAGTAATTCAGCAATTGTGAGTAATTAGTCTCTGCTGTGTACTGTTGAGAAAGTTTATAAATTCTCGTTCTCAGAGAATCGTGCTAAGCCAACGTAAGGTAATCGTCGCTTGATGTAGCAAGACAACCATTGTCTCTGCTATTCAATATTATTGAATATTATTATCAATTTAAATAATATTTAACCATTTATATCAAAATTACTGAGATATTATAAAAAACCCCGTGACACGGAAATTAAATGAGAAATGACAAATATTTACGATCGGTTTTTGTTTTATGAATATTAATAATGTCTGGAAAATATTACATGCTATAATGTGATTTAAGAGATTAAGCAAATGCAATTCAGTCACAATGATGAAGCGTCCCTCATTTGCATTTACGAATATTGGAAACGGTACATCACCGTAGGTATGGCACTTATAAAAAAAAAAGAAGAGTCCTAGACATAAAGATTAAGTACCACTATGTTTTCAAACATTATTACTTTGACAGGCTTAGTGGCAAAAAAATAACCTCCATAACTCGTCACTTAACTATTTCCCCCAAATTACTACTAGTACATTATTTCAGGATCATTATTTGTTCCATTCAAACTCATGGAATAAAGTAAAGAGGAGTTTTACATGCACGTTTAATTCAACACTTCTCGCAAGTAATCCGCCTACTCGAAAAAATATATTTATTTTATGCTTTATATTGTGGTAAATGTGCTTATGAAACAACTGAGGAGAGAGAGAGAGAGAGAGAGAGAGAGAGAGAGAGAGAGAGAGAGAGAGAGAGAGAGAGAGAGAGAGAGAGAGAGAGAGAGAGAGACTAGTCTAAGACAGTTAATCAAATAACGTTGTCATTTTTGTCAACCACAGTATCACAAACGGTGTACCTCCTCCTGTCGGTTTAGAGTGAAGCGTCTGTTCAGTGAGTATATCAGTTTTAGTCTTCCCTCTCCCTTGGCCATTCTTCCACCTCACCCCTTTATCACCATCCTTACTCCCACTGCCTTCCATCTCTGCTGACACTCTAATAACACATACCCTCCCCTCTTTGTTTACTTTGCTCTCTCTTCTGCCTTAGAGTTTTTTCTTTCCTTCTATTTTACCTCTTTTCCTCATCTTCGCCTAACTGCTCTCTCTCTCTCTCTCTCTCTCTCTCTCTCTCTCTTTTGTGAGCGGGTGACGAACGAGCGAGCGTTTGTACATAGGCCTATCATCATAATTTCATCTTGGTGTAAACTTTTAGCACATCTGGTGAGGTAGTTGAACAATAACAGAAGACTAACTGAGCCAAAATATTTACTTTCTCAGGTTTTCTCTCTCTCACACCAACCCTTGCTGATTTCATCCCTAAAACATAGAAAAAACATTCATGTAAAGTTATTTTATTATTTTTTTTTTTTATGTGTCCGACTCTGGGCAAAGGCACAGGGCCTATTTCTTGGGGGCAGTGGCCCATCCCAAGGCCCAGTAGTCCTCCTACACCTCCACATGTCACCACTTCGGCGCTAACACCCACCGTCCATATTGAATACATGCTAGGGCTGTCACACAGGACTGGTGTACTGGTATTAGCGGGGGTATTTTTACGACATGTCGGCCGGTCATCTAGTAGATCAGGAAAGTCTGCTTTTTATAATATCCTATATTTAAGGGTTAGAATTCATGCAAGAAAACATAGTGTTACAACAGAAAATCTTTTTTAAAGCGATTTCATAGTGAAGCCTGTCAATTGAAGCTCTCGGTACATTCTCTTACAAAGCTGGGATTCCAAGAGGTTTCTTTGGTTTCATGTGTAAGTATATAGCCAAAAACAAATGCTATTGAATGTATCTACTACCTGCTGAAAGAATCTTAACTCTATCTCACACAGAAAAATGATTAGCCTCTGAAAACCACTGCGGCCTGATCGTGTCTTGTCGGGCCGGGCCGGGTCATGTCAGGCCGGCCATTTCTCAGCTGCACCGTAGTAAAGATCGCTCTGCTCGCTGCATTCGCTCTCTCGTAATCATACTGGTTGAGATTGAATAAATATCCTCCCATAACGGATTTGCCTGATTCTTCATAGGTGGCTTGTTCACCTGGCTTAGCTTTTATCACGCCGTCATGTAATGGTGACGGTGCTTGACTGCTGTTTAGAGGTCCCAGGTTCGATGCCCGGCTGTACGCATGTGTAAAGTGTGTTTCTCCAATATATATATATATATATATATATATATATATATATATATATATATATATATATATATATATATACAGAGAGAGAGAGAGAGAAAGAGAGAGAGAGTTAGATAGATAGATAGATAGACAGACAGACAAACAGATAGACAGATAGATAGATAGACAGACAGATAGATAGATACATACATACATATAGACAGATAGACATCTAGAGAGGTGTATGGTATGTAGGAGGACTACTGGGCCTTGATAGCAGGCTGTGAAGCCTATGCCCAGAAGTCGGACACATAAAAAAAAAAGAAAAAAAAAGACAGATAGATATGCACAACATTGCACAGTTACGATATCACTACGATCATTACCATAACAAAATCATACGTTGTTTATAAAACGTGCTTTGAGGTAAATAAAAAATTTACCTCAGTTTTCCTTTCCTCTTATGACCATTAACCATTCAAACATTCGCCGACCCAGTCTTTTCAACGCATCCCTCCATTTACTTCCTGTCCCTCTCATCACCACCTTCTTTCCCTCTCTTTACTCCTTAATTTCTTCCACCCACTCACTGTCCATTTCCTTGCCCCTGAATTCTCTACTCAGCGTTCCTGTCTTCAGTCCTTACTCAGCCTCCTGATTCACCCACCTATTACGTTGAGGGACGCTTACTGGTGTCTTCTACAGAAAAAAAGAACTATGTTAAAAGGCAATGAGTCGGGAGAAGGAGGAGGAAGTGAGTGAAGATGGATAACTTAACCCATCGTACATAAATATCTGACCTCTCACTGAATTTCACCTCACTTCCACTATTCACCCACAGTATTTCACCAGCTGTCACCTCACTCACTCTGACTCCCTCCCCTTCCATTACTTTCTCACTCTCCATCACAGTCTCTCATATCTCCGCTTCACACCCTAACTCACCTTCACTTCATTACCCTCTCAATCACCCAAGTTATCATCATAAGCCATCCCAAACTGCTTGTACCACACCTCCGCTCTCTCTCTCTCTCTCTCTCTCTCTCTGGCACAAAAATTCTTTTTTCATGATTAAAATAATTCTGTGAATCATTTGACCCGTTCAGCTTTACGACGTAATATATTTCATTCCGGTTACCTTCAGAAAATTTCGTACTTTTTATACAGAGAGAGAGAGAGAGAGAGAGAGGGGGGGGGGACGTCTTTCTAAGGTGGTTAAAAAACGGGTCTTTCGAACCCCTGTAGTTACATAAAAGAACGCAGATAAGCAGAGTAAAACTGTCTGAAAATTTAAGAGAAACATACCACGGAACATGAAGCTGAAAGAGTTAAGCCATGGGCGTTGTGCGTGTGGCTATTCCCCCCCCCCTTTGTGTGTGTGTGTGTGTGTGTGTGTGTGTGTGTGTGTGTGTGTAGAGAGAGAAAAGCTCAACCTAATTTTGTTTGTGAATGTATATTAACACGTATGCATTTGTCCGCCTTGTTCCTGTGATGTATTTCGTGAATGAATTGGCATTTATCTAGTTCTTTTTGTTTACCTAGTTGAAATACAAAGTAGGGAGATAAACCCATGTTGTCCTGACTCAATACTTCACATACCATCGTGTGAGATTGAAGTTTGCTGGTATTGTAGTGAGTGGGAGTGCACGTGTATACATGGGTATATTCCTGCAGATGGGTGAGTGTGTGTGTGTGTGTGTGTGTGTGTGTGTGTGTGTGTGTGTGTGTGTGTAAGCTTGCGTGAGGGTGTAAGGGCCAATGTTCTTCGGCGTAAAAGAAATATGATATATGAGGGAGGCTGCCTCACACCTTCACATTTTTCCACCCATTATTTTTTTAGCTGGGGCAAGGTTACCAGCACCAGTCCCCTACGTCACACCCGCCCCCTGCACCACATCCACTCCTCCCCACCCATATCCATTTGTCTCATCCACACCTGCGTCACATCCACTCCCTACGTCACAGTCATTCCACCGTCACACCATCCCCCTGCATCGCACCCACCCCTGCATCAATCTAACCACCGCGTGACAACCACCCACACTACCAGCTTCGCTCTCAACGTTAAGTCCCACCCATCCCTGTGTTACTCTCACTGATGTGTCACACCATATTCCTGCGTCACATCCTCCCCAGCGTCACACTCACCACTATGTCGCACCCACTAACATGTCACATGTACACTTACGTAACATCCACCCCTGTCACACACACACACACACACACACATGGTGGCAGGGTTGACTAAGCATTTTCCGCCCCATCAAAATGACCCTAGTTCGAGTTCACTTTGGGTACGCCCTGCTGGTGTGTGGAAGGTGACCTCTCCCCATTCACATGTACCTAGTTCAGAAAGCACTGTGGTGAATGACCTGTGAGGATTCCAGGCTCGGTGGAGTGAATAGCAGGCGGTTTGTCTTCTTGTGTCTACGCTTCACTCCTGCCTCGGGAAGACTTTGTACCGTGTTGGCACTCCATAGATTATGATACTAGATTCAGGACGGGTGTATTTTCAGATTTGACTGCAAATATAAATTAAGAGAAAAATCACACACACACACACACACACACACACACACACACACACACACACACACAGGTGTCAGCAGGGACGATATAACACTCTGCTCCCAGTTAAAGTGACTCTGGGTACGCGAGGGAGTGTTTTTTTTTTGTCTTTTTTTTTTTTTTACCCATTGACCATTGATCCAAAGGGCCAGGTCATTAAGGCATTTTTGTATTGATTAATTTATTTACTTCTTTTTATATGAAATAATTGAGGAAAAAAGAAACATAATTTAACACCCTAATACTGATGAACCTAAGAAACAAATCTCTAGCCTACACCTAAGCCTAAGATACATATAGCTAAACCTAACAAGTATGCTTAAACTAATGGAGAGAACATCTTGACCAACAAAACAATATCGACTGCTTTTATGTAACGCCTTTCCACATTACACACCTGCACTTGTCACCTGCTGACTGTCGGTTGTGGCACACGGATTAATATAAGAACAATATATGAAAGAGAACCAGAGGAGTCCAGAACTGTTCCATAAAAGTCAACTGTCGGCCTTAATTAAGAAACCTTATACAGTCAGATTCAACCATTTACATACTGTATTTACAAAAAGTGAAATACCTCGCTCAGCAGAACACCATCGACTGAAAGTGCCCAACACCTTTCTATAATGCACATTAGCGTTTATCAACTGGTGGCTGTCAGGCGAGGCATGTTGTTAAGTATCGGTGACATCAATATAAGAAATAGATCAGTTAGAAGCAGGAACTATTTCAAATGCATCAACTGTCATCCCTAATTAAATATTATTCTATATACACATTTAGAGTCGATCAAAATCGTAACCACACAGTAAAAAAAAAAAAGTCACATGACACGGATCATTCTGGTCTCCTTCAAGAAAATCATAATTTTATCAGTCATAAAAATATCCCCATCACCCAAGATGGTGGAGAGGGTGAAGAGGATGTCTGCCGCGCCGCATTAATTTTTAAGTGACTCGTATTCACGAATAAATGGTTGACAACGCAAGATCATATGACCGATAGATAACACCGAACCAACAGATGTCACAGTGCGGTGGAAATAATCTTTCAGTGTGTGAGCACCACATATGTGTGAGACGTGTGCAGTTTAATTAGTTAAACTTATCCCTCCAAAGCAGTTTTACCACAGTGATCGATTTCTTGGACAAACGAAGATCATTCAACAAGAAGCTGGAGCGATAGCAAGCAAATGTCAAGGACGAAAACCTTAGTGTGTTTGAACACCTTAATGAATCAATTGATAAAAACAAAGGCACTGAAAAGGTTGAATTAGTGCACCGCGTCCTAACACATCTTTCTTCCCTCTGCAGATGGAGCTATAGTCTTATTTCCCTGAACTGAGTGAGCTGGCATAAGAATTGATTAGAAACCCATTCATTGTTAAACAGCACCTTCTCCCAGATAACAGATAACATGCTAGATGGATTTATAGAGTTGTAGAACGACTCTCTTGCAAAAGATACATTGGAAACACTTCCTCTGACCAGGTTCTGTCTAAAATGAGTGAACTTTACAATGTTGTAGCTGATGTTGCTATAAAGTCTTTGCTCATATTCCCCAGTACTGACTTAGGTAAGTAAGCATTCTGAACACTGTTCAACATGAAAACTAAACACCGTGTACGATTTGATGTGCTGCTTGGCATTTAAATATGTCAGTCTAATACTGCTCCTCGAACTGAGAACCTTGTTTGCACAAAGTAAGCACAGCCTTCACATTGGGCTAATGCTGGTTGTTATATTTAAAACATGGTGTTAATGCTTATCTGCCAAATGAAGTAATTATAATTTCGTTAGTTTTACAATAGCCAGTATAGAACCATTGTACACTGAATTAATGCTAATGTATATTTTCTTTATTCACTCCTCTGTAGTGTCATTGTACACTGACTATCTGTTAATTAATGCTTAACTGCTGAATAAAGTCCTTACAATTTCCACCACTTGATAATATCCATTATTGTACCATGGTATATTGAATTAGTCTTAATATATCACCATTCTATAATCATTAGTGTCAAATAAATCTGGGTACGAGCGAATGGTCAGATAACTCATGGGGAACTTGGCCTGGTGTTTATTTCCAGGTTGACGTGTATGTTGACGATGGTGGGGCAACTGCTTAATTAACTACAATATTACAAATACCTACCACTAAGTATGCCCTTTTTTTAAAATTTATACAGTAGATTAGAGTTTACGTAAAACATTATACTCCCTCTTTCGTCTTTCCTGTAAAAATTTCCATTTTTTTTTTTTTTTTTTTTTTTTTTTTACCAAGTAAGACTTTTTTTTTCTTTGTTTATTTTTCCTGAAGGATGTGGTGGGCGGGGTAGGGCCTTCCGTTTTTTTCTGTCCTTTTTCACACAAGTGCGTGAGATTATTAGTACAATTAGTTTTGTTTCCCCACATATAACCTCATTATGAACCAATTTTCTTATTCTCGGAACTTCCCATGTACTCCCATTATGTGTAAAGAGTAAGGAAAGCATACCCAGTTTTACAAGCCTGTGACGAACACAGACACTCAGATCTGTAACTTTTATAATTATACATCTACGGGTAAAACAACCGGGAAAAAGTAGACCCCCACTAAAAAGTACTTCTTTTCGATTACATGGGATATATGAGGCTATTAAAACCACAATGGGTGTTAGTAAGGATGTCTACTTCCAGAGGCATAGGTATTATTGCTCATGAAGTTGGTAGACTGGTGGTTGGACCGGTAGCCGAGAAAAGGAGGGGTCGGCCCTAGAATAACACTCTGGGATATGAATTAAATTAAAACAGTGTTAAACGATAATCCTTAAGACCTAACCATAATGTCAAAGAAGTAGCCCACGAATACCATCACAGCAGCTCCTGATCCGTTCTGACCGAGGACATTTTTGTGTTTTAATCATGGACTCTCCAGGCGGTAAAATTCTGACTAGGAGATATTTGGAGTGGAGAGGTTTGGAAATAGACTCCATGAACCTCTTCATTACGGATGTTCTTTATTAAATTTTATATATTCGTCTACAGGCAACAAGGGGAAGAAAGGAAAAGTGACATCGTGACGAATAGGCAAATTAGTGAGATTTCTTTGTCAGTAGTCAGTAATTTAGTAGTTTAGTATAGATATTGTCGCCCAAGTGGTGGCGTGTGAAGGTGTATGACGCCATCTGCGGTCCATAGTTGGAATGTTGAGCCTCCGGGAAGGGATTGACTAGTTTATACTCTAAAACAAATAAGTACCTTACAAAAAGGGTTAGAGAGAAGAATTTTTTTTTTTTTTTTTTTTTATATGTCCGACTCTGGGCAAAGGCTTCAGAGCCTATTGCTTGGGGGCACTGAACTATCCCAAGGCCCAGTAGTCCTCCTACACCTCCACATGTCACCACTTCGGCGCTAACACCCACCATCCATATTGAATACATGCTAGGGCTGTCTCATACAGGATTGGTGTATTGGTATTAGCGGGGGTATTTTTACGACATGTCGGCGGGTCATCTGGTAGATCAGGAAAGTCTGCTTTTAGGAAATTCAAATCCTCAAACTGTTCCCTGCCCCAGCCGGGATTCGATCCTGGGACCATTAGGACCGCAGGCCGCCTCTCTACCGATTCAGCCACGCCTCCCCCAATTGAACGCCTCCCCCAATTGAACTCCAGTACCTGATAATTCTTGCTATTCCTACAGATGATTCGTTTATTTTCTTACCTCCACGTTGGCATAGCGATTCCGGGTGTTATAGTTTGAGCGGTGTGTGTGTGTGTGTGTGTGTGTGTGTGTGTGTGTGTGTGTGTGTGTGTGTGTGTGTGTGTGTGTGTGTGTGTGTGTGTGTGTGTGTGTGTGTGTGTGTGTGTGTGTGTGTGTGTGTGTGTGTATTGTAATGATGGAAGGAGTATATTTCCTCAGTTTCTTCTTGTTCTCGTACTTGTTGCCAACGCTTGCTGCCACAGCCGCACGCATTTATGCATTTATACCTGGGCCTCTTGGACAGAATTAATATGCATCAACCAGGGCATGGTGTCTGTTGACACATTTTTGCGACATTCGATTAATTCCTATTAGGTAGTTTTATGGCCAAAAAGTTTAAAAATCACTGACAAACGTCCTCAAAAAGACAAACGCAAAGTCGCCAGTCGCCAAAACATCCTTCCCAGTACATCCGTGTTTTCTGTTCTGCATGTAATGACATTACATTTCTTGAATAGTTCAACCCGAAAGGTCTCTCTAGCCTGTTCAAACAATGATTCGCTCGTTTCATTTGAGTTACAAATAAAATGGGTCTTAACATAAAAGAAACTTCTAGAAATGTCACACACTTGCTTACAAATGCTGCCTCAGTAGTTTCCGTTCCTGCTGTCTCCAAACTATTCTGTGCATCTTAGGA
Organism: Coenobita brevimanus; assembly: GCF_032717465.1. Taxonomy (NCBI): domain Eukaryota; kingdom Metazoa; phylum Arthropoda; class Malacostraca; order Decapoda; family Coenobitidae; genus Coenobita; species Coenobita brevimanus. The sequence continues at coordinate 36,395,511 of NC_137045.1, read as the reverse complement.
TACTCATTTCAATCAGGGGCGGTAAGACACAGCCTCCATTAACCATTCCATAGCAAGACACACAACTGTATGATGGTAGCAATAATAACAGAAAAATACGTAGAGTGAGGGGGGTCAATGCCGCCGCCTTGGCAGCACGCCACCTAAATGAGGCTATTTGTTATTGTGCCAGACGAGAGTTACTGCTGGCGGGGAGAGGCACGGGAGGCGTATTATCTTCTTATAAGTGGCCTCAGGGAAGGGGGGCGGGGAGGAGAGCCTCAAGAGTGGATGAGATAGTTGATCATGGTGAAGGAAGGCCTAGTGCTTCTTCATTTCCCACTCCCCCTCCTCTTTTTTTTTTCTATTTTTTTTATCATGATTTTTGTCCTCATCAGTTTCTTCTTTGCCTTCTCTTTTCGTTTATGTGTTCTCCACCAACTTCGTCTTCGTTTTGTCTTCGTGCTCATTACCGTATTTGTCTCTGAATTGTTGTTGCTGCTGCCATGGTTGTTTTGTGGTTATTGTTATGGTTTACCACTGGTGGGTGAGAAAGAGATACATTATGGTACCCAATTCTGCAGCCAGTCAGAAACCAGCAGCAGTGTTGCGTCTCTTAGTATTTATACTTCTCTTGCAGGTGTTCTTCAAACTGTTTCAATACCCTATTAGGTGTCTAAATGGGTTCTTTGGGGTATCTAGAAAGACATACTGAAAAAAAAAGTAAACAGTTATAGTGCGGCAGCTATTACTAACTGGCCACTGTTAGTGGCTACCAGTCAGTCCAGTTGTCTGCCCCTTACCTGTAACTTTTTTGTCACTAGATGGAGGGAACGATAAACCATTAGCTTTTCTCATTTTACAGGAAACTGGCATTGAAAGAAGCAATGAAAATAGAGGGGCCATCAGGTTGACTTGGAGTTGATCCTGGGAGTATCTGGATCGTAAAAGTCTAAGCTACTGTTCTATAGAGTGTCTGGAGTACAGTATCCCTTGTAATTGCTGCGATATAGATAAAACAACATCATGCACTACAAGCATTAGCGCATGAAAATATAAAATGAGAGTAAATATGTAAGAAGATAATAAAAAGGAAAGAGATATAGACACGGCTGGCAAAATTTAAATTTATCGACCGCTTCGTAAGACCCACCATGCAAAAGCCACGTTTTTGTCGTCCAAGCTGATGGATCGGATTCGAAGCCATCTTCAGTGAAACCAAGCTGCACCGTTTTTGTCTGCCAAAGTGATACAAAGCTGGCCAAAGCATTTGTCATCGAAACCAATGCCTTCTTCGTATCTCACCCAAGCGTGATCGGGAGCAGTCTTGGTGTTGCTTGGGGAGAGTGAGATTGGACAGCAAGGAGACGTAAATGATAAATATCATGAAATTAGCACAATGTACATAAAATTTGGGTGCAGGTGGCTAATATTAACGACATATAGAGCCAGTTCAGCACAAATAACGGCTACGTGTAAGGTGCATATTCGTCAGATCTTCTTCGGCGAATCCCTCTGTTTACTTTGCGATCTGCACGTAACTTTTCGGTTCTACATATCCTGGACTGTTTTTGCGGACAGAAACCAAGCGCCCCAAGACACGCTTCGAATCCCAAGCTCCAGCTTGGACGACAAAAACACGGCCAAAGTTCATCAGCCACGATACGCGACCATGTTATGGATAAATTTAGTGATTGAATATCTTAGTTTCATATTTTAATTTCATTTTTCAGTTCCCTGTCAGCTTCTCTCTTCACTACTTCACACGAGAGAGAGAGAGAGAGAGAGAGAGAGAGAGAGAGAGAGAGAGAGAGAGAGAGAGAGAGAGAGAGAGAGAGAGAGAGAGAGAGAGAGAGAGAGAGAGAGAGAGACTCTGGCTTCGGCTTTCCTGTCATTCTCTGACTAAATATATCTGTGCTGTTTACTTATCCCCTAATTCTACTGACTATCAAAAATTCTTCGACTATCTTACTTCTACGATGGAACACATTCTATCCATTTCTCCTTTCTCTGAAATCTCCATTCTTGGAGATTTCAATGTTCACCACCACCTTTGGCTCTCCTCTCCTTTCACGGATCCACCTGGTGAACAAGCCTACATCTTTTCTATCCTTAATGACCTAGAGCAGCTTGTACAGCACCCTACCCGTATCCCTGACCGCCTTGGAGAGAGCTCCAACATACTTGACCTCTTCCTCACAACTAATCCTTCTGCTTACTCTGTTAATCTTTTCTCTCCGTTGGGCTCCTCCGATCACAACCTTATTACCTTAACCTGTCCTATCACTCCGGTACGGCCTGTGGACCCTCCAGGGAAACGTCGTCTGTGGCATTTTGGAGCCGCAGACTGGGAGGCCCTCAGGCAGTACTTTTTTGATTTTCCCTGGAATGATTATTGCTTCCATGGCCGTGAGCCATCTGAGTGTGCCTTGCGCATTACGGAGGTTATTCTCTCGGGCATGGAAGCATACATTCCTTTCTCATATCCTTTGACTAATGCAAGAAAGCCTTGGTTTAATCACGCTTGTTCTAATGCTGTCCGCAACAAGGAGAGGGCCTACAAAAGGTACCGAGCCAACCCACCCCTGAATCACATCATCTTTACGTTTCTGCCCGGAATCGTGTTAAGTCTGTTCTTCGCTCTACTAAAAATAATTTCATCCATACTAAATGCTCTCAACTCTCCAACTCGAATTCTTCCCGCTCCTTCTGGCATCTTGCCAAAAATCTTTCTAACAACTTTACCTCATCATCCTTCCCTCCTCTTTTCTACTCTGATGGTTCTGTAGCTATTTCTTCTACTGATAAAGCAGATCTCTTCGCACAGACTTTCTCCTCCAATTCTACCTTAGACGATTCCGGTGCTGTTCCTCCATCACTTCCCCCTCTGACTTCCTCATGGCTGACATTAAAATTTCTTCAGTTGATGTATTTTCTGCCATCACTGGCCTCAGTACTAACAAGGCATATGGGCCTGATGGGGTCCCTCCTGTTGTTCTCAAGAACTGTGCTTCTGTGCTTACACCCTGCCTAGGCAAACTCTTTCGTCTTTGTCTGTCAACTTGTACCTTTCCTTCTTGCTGGAAGTTTGCTCTCATTCAGCCAGTCCCAAAGAAGGGTGACCACTCCCAACCCTCCAACTATCGTCCAATTGCTTTAACGTCCTGTATTTCAAAAGTTTTCGAGTCAATTCTTAATAGAAAAATTTTAAGGCATCTTTCCTATCACAACCTTCTTTCCGATCGTCGGTATGGGTTCCGTCAGGGACGCTCCACTGGCGATCTTCTCACCTACCTTTCAGACTCCTGGTCATCCTCCTTTCGGGACTTTGGCGAAAGCTTTGCCATTGCACTTGACATCTCAAAGGCTTTCGATCGAGTCTGGCATAAATCTTTAATTTCCAAGCTGCCCTCCTACGGTTTCTATCCTTCTATCTGTGCCTTCATCGCTAGCTTCCTTTCTGGTCGTTCTATAGCCGCTGTTATAGACGGCCATCGTTCTTCTCCTAGATCTATCAACAGTGGTGTTCCTCAGGGCTCTGTCCTATCACCAACTCTCTTCCTTTTATTCATCAATGATCTTCTAAGCTGTACATCTAACCCTATCCACTCATATGCTGATGACTCCACCCTTCACCTTTCCATTCGGTTCCCCGCAACGCCCATCTCAACAGTTACTTCAACAAACAAGGGATGAGGCTATGGCACACCTAATGTCTGACTTGGCTCGTATCTCTGACTGGGGTAAAAATAATATGGTTGTCTTTAATGCATCTAAGACTCAGTTCTTACACCTTTCAACCCGACAAAATCTTCCACAGGTATACCCACTAATGTTTAATAATATTCAGCTTAATCCTACATCATCCTTGAACATGCTTGGGGTTTCATTTACTCGGGACTTATCTTGGAAAGGTCATATTACATCTCTTGTAAAATCTGCTTCCAAGAGATTGGGTGTGCTAAGCCGACTCCGCTCTTTCTTTACCCCTGCGCAATTGTTGACTCTATACAGGGGTTTTATTCGCCCCTGTGTGGAGTACAACTCTCATGTGTGGGGAGGCTCCCCTCATACAGCTCTTCTCAATAGGGTGGAGTCAAAGGCTTTTCGTCTCATTAACACTCCTCCTCTTACTGACTCCCTTCAACCTCTGTCTCTTCGCCGCACTGTTGCATCTTTATCTCTTTTCTATCGCTACTTTAATGGTCACTGCTCCTCTGAACTGTCTGCTTGCATTCCTCCACCTCTACGACGGGCGCGTAGCACCCGTCTGGCAGCAGACTCTCATCCTTTTTCTGTCCAACTCTCTAATGCAAGAATTAACCGTTACTCCCAGTCTTTCATTTATGCAACAGGTCAACTCTGGAACTGTCTCCCTCTGTCTGTATTTCCTGCTGCCTATGATCTCCAGTCTTTCAAACGCAGTGTGTCCAGGCATCTCAAAATGATCGGATCTTGAATTTGGCTCTATATTGTATTTTGTTTTTCTCTTGGAGGGAACTGTTACTGCGGGCTCATGGCCTTTGGCTCCTTCTTCCTCGCATTAAAAAAAAAAAAAAAAAAAAAACACCTCGTTCTCTGTCGCTAAAACAATGTTGCCATATCTTTTGTTTTTTCTTTTTCTTTTTTTAACAAACTGAAATACATGCCACTTATTTGACATGGTTCTTCTTTTTCACTCCCCTTTCCTGAAGTATCCTACAAAGTTGTATGATGGAGGCTGAGTAACTAATTTGCTTTACTTGTTTCACGTGAATTTAACTTACTTATTGATTATGATATGACACGTGATTGGCCCAAAATTGGTGAAACCCATAATGAAAGATAAGCTCTTTCATTTGGCTATACTAAGAACACCCTGTGATGTAAAAGCACTTCGTCGTTTTTCGGTACTGGACATGGTATTAGTTGCTCGCTACGAGAAATGTTATGTTTACATTATGCACATTTATTTTAAGATGTGTATTTGCGCGGTTATTGGGGATGCATCGTGCTTAGTGTATGAAAGTTTACAGTACGCAGGAATAAAAATGGAAACGCAGAAAAACAAAGCCAAAGCATACGAATCTGAGGAAAGGGCAGTGGACAATTTTGTGTGTAATGAAATTTGAGCAAAGCATTTTGTAACTTGTGAAATATATACATGGAAGGCTTAGCTAGGAATGCTATACCTGTGGGTTGCGATGGTAGGACAACTAGTAAGAAAGGCACACGAGACCACCATCTATATTCTCTCTGAATGCTCAGCTTCTTGCTCGGTGTATATCACCACATATTAATTCGCGGAAAATAGGGAGGTAATTCGCCACGCTTGAACCCATTGCCCTTCCTCCAACAAATATTTCCCTTTTCCCTATTGCTGATGTTTTTTTTACATCCTTTCTCATTTCTCCCACATTCTTTCCAACCTGCCTTCCTCTCTCCCCCCACTTCTCAGTAGCCCTCTGCGCTGTATACTCTGACCTGAGCGTCACTGCCTCCTGGAAACTATTTTAACTTGATCTATCATTCTCTAAACCTTTAATGATCAGTTATAGTATTAAAAAAAAAAACGCTATAATAAGGCGCTAGTTACAAGATGTGCCACTGAATATATGTAAAGCCGTAGTATTGTCTTAGTCTTCTACTGAGCTTTGGGAAATAATCTACAAAAGGACGAAAATTGCAACAAGTTATAGTAAATGTACTATATGAGATTGCCCCAGTCCTCATCCATCAAACTAATTTGTACATCCCTGATATCAAAAATTCCTTCACTCCTTTGGTTACCCAACCTTTACCTATGACCATTCATTGCTATCCTCACTTTCCATTATTCTCATCTCATTCTCGAAGCCTTCTCTTCCTAATCATAACAAGAAGCGGTGCCACGGCACAGCAAACCTGTCCCCGGCAGTCATTTTAGTGCTGGTGTATAAACACAGCAGGATATCTAGTCACAGATGTCACATATAAAAGCTGGAGTAAAGCAGGTTGAAACTGACGATTACCATTTGAAATTTTAAGCCCTACCCACCTGACATTGATCCCCCTACTGCTGACTGAGGGGTGACGCCATTGATGTAATGAGGCATTTTATAGGATCCAGATTTGAAACATGCGCCTTTAGGTTTTGATTTCATGTCGAGTGACGAATTTGAATGGAGTTATGACGAGAAAACTATTTTTTTTAAAATATATTTATTGGGCTTACAGCACAGGCCTTGGTCCAATTTGCCCCAAAATTTGATCACGTCATCGGAAGATTATGGCCCATCATCTCTGTAACTGTAGTTAGAATCACACCAGTAGTTTTGCCGTAAAGTTGTTAACAGTCAGACAGACAGACAGACACAAACAAACAGACAAACCAAATGAAACCAATACCCTTCCCTGAGCCCCTCCGGAGCGGGGACGGATAACTATTTTCGCTTTGTCTTTTGTACTATTTAAGGTTACAACTGAGTGATCATGACTATACTAAAAGACACTATAAATGGAATAGAAAAGGGAGGAAATACTATTCAGGAACCCCGAACCAACAATTTTGATTGTGGCGTTCTCTTGTTATATTATTTATTAAAGAAACAATTTGCCTGAATTTCGTCATTGAGTTCGTTTTCCGATAACATAACTTTATGACCTGATTGACAAGGAGAAAGAGTAAGGGAAGAAGGGAATGGGAAAGGAAGGGAACATTAAAAGGAGAGTAGGTGTTTGGGTTCGTGAAGGGTGTGTGACATCCTCACTGTTCTTCTCTATAGATGAAACGATTAGAGAAAGCAGTTCAAGCGATACAGAGAAGGGAGTGAAGCTGCTAATTAATGGTGAAGGGTGGAATACTTCCGCACTGAAAGGACTGCGACTGTGTAAACTGCTTCAAAAGTAGGAGAATGTCTGTGAGCGACGAGGTGTGAAAAGCAATGTAGATACCAGTATAGTGATGGCTGCTGAGATAGAGAGCGACTCTTTGTGTAATGAGCTGGAGAATGGAGACATGAATTGGTGTAAGACTTTAAATTCATTCATTGCTATGACATCTGACATAATATTGTTTGCTTTCGTTAGGTGGTTGTTTTCAGCTTAGGGGAGACTGGAAAGGTTAGATAGCCTTGATTGACTGCTGTACTCCAAAAGGTCCTTCCTTAGAAAATGAAATCATCTAGTAACAGCCAAATCAAAAGATAAAGGACTTCAGTGTATTGAACAGGTAAATTTTTAAGTGCACTGACAGACAAAGAGATGTAAATGTATCGGAGAAAATAGGAGCTGAGTGTATCAAGAAATTGTAATGGCTCTTGCTGCTGAAGCCTTGGTGTGAAACAGAAATCAGAGTACAGAGACCGCAAGAAGATACACTAAATATTGATAGTTTTCATATAATCTTAAGAGTGGGAGACTGTGGTATGACAGGAGTGAAAACGAATTATGTGTGAAACCAGCAGATATGTGACTGCTAAAGAGTATATAGAGTAAGAAAGCCAACAAAAAAATAAGATGAAAGCGTACTTCGATCATTGGGACATCTACAGAGAACTGATACGGATATGAGTAGAGTGGCAAAAAAGAGATAAATATGAATCTTAGATGATTGCATGCTCCGATAGTATGAATACATGTTAAGAACTAGTGCTGATTTGAATTTGTTGGTGAGAAAGATGTATACCATTAAGTTACAATTAGTAGCATATATGAATATATTAAAAGCTTTTATAAGAAAGCAGTATAAGTAACTTGAGATACAGTAACTAATGATCTGACGAAGGATATATTTAAAGGAAAGAATAATATTTGGCGAAGCAAACGACGCATGAAGAACTCCTTCATTTACTGGGTAGTCAGCGGACAGGTCTCTGTCCTTAAAGTATTTTGAAACTCATTTGTTGTGAGGATCATTGGGCTGTAAGGTGGAGCCTAGAATTTCTAAGACTTGATTACTGAGTCAAGAGTATGTAGCGCCTACTTCACCGGACAGATGTTCGACGTTGGTACCAATCTGATACAATTTCTTGATATTATTCAGCAACAAACAGTAGTCCGCATGTTTAACATGACGGGAGAGGACACGCCCAAAACCTGATTATTAATTTTTGGTAATACGAAAATTGAGAAATCTTAACTATGAGATTAAAAAGCGCTCTCTAGTTCAGAATACATTAGGACGATGTTGATGCTGTTGCTAATAATGATGATGCTAATGTAATCATTCCGGTACAGCTTCCATATATTATGGTGGACAATGGCAAGGTGGATGTTAGTCTGATATATGCATAAGGGGCGAATGTGGGTCGGGAAGAGAAGAGAATAACAATACGGAAAAGGGATAGACTGCGGATAAACATATGGAAAGGTGAGCGATAACAAAGGGGAAGGGGAAGAAGGATAAAGCCAGTGAAATAGGTAATGAAAGGGAGGAACAGTATCATAAAGCTGAAAGCGAAGACGAAGTGCTAAAAAAGGGGGAAAAAATGAGTATGAGATAATGTTATACAAATGAGCACACGCGGAACACAAATAACAGTTAAGTTTATGCTCAGGTCATGAACTTAATTACTTGGTAAAAACTTAACTATGATATATATATATATATATATATATATATATATATATATATATATATATAGAGAGAGAGAGAGAGAGAGAGAGAGAGAGAGAGAGAGAGAAGAGGAAATATCTTCCCCCATCCATCACTCTGAGGTATAAAACCTCTCGGGAAATATATAGAAATGCACCAACAGTACAATGTAGTACACATTTCTGAAATAAGATAAGAATACACAGTAGGTAAATGAGGTTGTAACACCTGATTATCTGACAGATAACAGGAAGAATGTTGGCTATTACGAGGTTATCTACTGGGAGAAACAACAAATGTACTGGGGATCAAAATGACGTGTGTGAGAGAAGGGAGAAATATATGTGGGAAAAGGAAAGAAACGACTAACAGTGAAAGAATAGGAGTGAACTGCAGGAGGTGGGACAAAAGGGGAATCAGGGTGAGTGGCTGGATGAGAGGCAGGAAGAAAAGCAGTGTGAGAGCAATACTGATGAAGTGTGTGCAGTGGCGTGATTATTTTGGTATCCATCCGTTCGACCTAAATATAATTATAATTTGCATTACACTCATAGTTGCAGTAACGACATCATTATCAGTACAATAAGCATTTAAAATTGGGCTATGATAATCTGCACACAATACGTAGATGAGAATTAGTTCACTGACAAAGGAGACTCGTAGGATATGATTATAAGCTCAAAATGAGAGAGAGAGAGAGAGAGAGAGAGAGAGAGAGAGAGAGAGAGAGAGAGAGAGAGAGAGAGAGAGAGAGAGAGAGAGAGAGAGAGAGAGAGAGAGAGAATGGTGCGTCGTTGTATGGGTAATTACTATCTTTTCTTGGTACCAGACTGTGGACTGGAGTCTATAACTTGGTACGGTATCTTATTTTTTATGCGTCCTCTAGGCATGGACTTACACCACTTCCAAAGGTCCAGTCTGTGTGTGTGTGTGTGTGTGTGTGTGTGTGTGTGTGTGTGTGTGTGTGTGTGTGTGTGTGTGTGTGTGTGTTGGGCACGGGGGTGAGGGAACTGTCTGTCGAGGAAGAGGGGCTTGCCGAGTGATCGTAGTGCTACTGAGTCGGACTACACTCGGTGAATGGGTGGGTACATGGGTTGATGAAAGATTGAATGTGGAAATTAAGTCCATGGATTTAACAGAACCATGGATGTTATAGGTCCATGTTGCAAAATAGGTCCACTGAGGAATTAGTAAGTCCCTGATTGCAATGAGTCAAAGTGCAAATAGATCCAGAGAAAAGTAACTGGTCCACGGGACCCCCGTGGGGAGATAATTCATGCATTTTCAGCTGTCTTAGAAATGCTTAATTTGCATGTGATCATTGTCTGCCTCCCTGTTATTGGACGCCCACAGTTAATTAACATATCAGCAGGTATTAATTATTGTTATGGTCAGGGAAAAATCAGTTACCATTTAATCTGTATGCAACTCTCTTTTCGCCTTCCTTTCTGAAAGGAACTAATTGTACAAACTGTGAGCCTTTAGTTTTTTGTATTTTATTAACAAGGCTGGAAATATTGTTGCACCATTATAAGCTCAAAATAAAGATAGTCATGTTCCTTAATCCTGCAGTGACCCACTATGATGGTGACATGTTGTGGTGCACGTGACTAGACACACATTATTAAATATGGACCCAACAGTATAGTGATGGTCGTGGCAGCAGTGGTGTTGTGGCCACGACATCCCCAACACACCTGACACGGAATTAATTATAACGGAGCTGGACGGAGAAGCGAACCAGGAAGAAGAAAAATAGGAGGCTGGTAGAAAAGCGACTGGATAGAGAACAATGTGAGGAGAGGAGTGGATACTTTGGAAGAAGAATGGAGAAGGGGCGAGAAAGAGAACAATGGGTGCGGAAGAGTGGAAAAGAAGTGGTATGAGAGAAGAGAGGAGGTGAAAGCTGAGAAAATGTAAGGAATAGGAGGAGAGAAGAGGAGAGAAGGAAAGAATTGTGGACATCGGGTGGAATGAAATGTAATGGATGGTGAGGAGAGGAGTCGGGTTGGGAAAGAGAAGACTGGGAGGAAAGACTTAGAAGGTCGAGGAGAAGAAGAGTGAGGAAAAATAGGAAGAAAGGAGGTGAGGGCTAGGAAGGAGAATGGAAAACGGTCGAAAGAGGGAGACGAATGAGGGAAGAGGAGTACAAAGGAGTACAAGGGGTACAAAGGAAAGCAAACAGCAACAGACCTTATGGTCATTTTGAGGCTGTTTGTTACAGAGTAGACTATGGCTACGAGAGCTAACTCTACATACTGAAGGCTAAGGATTGTAAAGGAAAAAGGCTCCCCCCGCCTCCAAACTCTCCAGTTAAAACTGGCAAGAAAAGGTGGGAAAAGCCACCATGCAGCATGGAAAAACTGACATGGAAATTTCATAGGAAAGACTGAAAGGGAAAAGCTACATTCTATAATACATTATCTATAAGCTATCAGTATGAATAACCTGAAAGAGAAAGTCGTAAAGTAAAATGAATAATCGAATATATAAATAACTAATGTGTGACACTATGTACAGTCGCGGCACATAGTCCTTGACCAGGGTGTAAGGGAAAGTCAATGCCACCACATGGCTGCAGTGCGTCGGAACACTTTCCCTTACACACCCTGGCTCCTTCCCCCATCACCCCCTGCAGGGGGTGTAAGAGAAAGTGTTCCAATGCATTGCAGCCCTGTGGTGGCATTGACTTTCCCTTACACCCTGGTCAAGGACTGTGCCGCGACTGTACGGGAACGATGGGTTAACGGGGCGTCTGAGGACACAGCGTGGAAATTGCACAGTGCGCACTGTGGATGTTCAAGGGTGGTGCGGCAGCCTTGCATGGTGGTATTAAGGTAGGCAACAGTCAATCAGGCCCCAGCTCCGTTCATTCCACTGAGACTAGGAACTTTCCCATGCGGTACAGTCACACAAGTCACCTCCTGAAGCAGTGGCCCCTGGTACATTAAAAAAATGGTGGCCACTTAACTAACAGGGACCCTCAGTGATCCACAGCCCATTACAGGTCGAAAGTATGAGTAGTGACCGTTAACTCAGGGCTATCTGTGCATATCCTAGTCTGTGCACATACTATATTTGCATTTAATAATTTGATCCAGGTTCTAAAAAAAAAATATATATATATATACATACACAAGTGTTTTATTCAGGAGTAAACATATGAAGCTGGGGTTAGACGACAAATACTTATCCAGAAGACCTTTAAAGGTTAGTACTGTATTACAATTTACTACACTGGAGGGCAATTTATTCCATATATTTACAACTCTACTGAAGAAGAGTGGAGGAATAGTGGGAGTGGAGCAATAACAAAACAGACGGAGAAACACACCAATGAGTTGATGAGGAAAAGGTTATTAAGGAAGAAGTTGAAGAGAAGGGAAGCTTATAAGTTAAAGGTATAACGAGGAAAGGGGTTAAAGAAAAAGCATAGTAAAACCTTGCAGTCCCAGAGGAATCTCTTTGGAAAGTTACAGCAAACACAAATATTACAATGGTTAGACTAAAAAGATTTCCTTAACAATATCACAGGTTTTAAATGGTTTTCTGCAATAGCTGTTAAGCAATGCTGTTAAGGAATGCTCTTAGTAGGAATGTCTGCCCACTCCTCGTCATTACAATTACCTTCCCAAAAAAAAAAAAATTCCTTGAACATTACGGGTACGAAAACGGGATTTGGACAACAAAAAACATGTACAGATATAGCGCAGGAGGATTTATGAGGGGAAATTTGCGAAGAAAAAAAAATGAAGAGAAACGAAAAAGAGCCAAAATAGAACAGGGTAGAGAATAAATTCTCTGCGCATCATCGTAATTCTTTTTCTATTTCTGGGACCAAAATCACTAACAAATTTTACAAGCAATTCTTTCTCTCAACTCCCGGTCTGACAGTCTGATTTGCAGGAAAAACAAGAGACGGGAAATTATGACACCCTTTATCGTCTGCATATATATATATATATATATATATATATATATATATATATATGTGTGTGTGTGTGTGTGTGTGTGTGTGTGTGTGTGTGTGTGTGTGTGAGCTGGTGGCAACCACCATTCACTCGCCTGATGTAGTGCTGCCTACTCTTTCTTTCACCTTAATTAATGTTTTTCTGCGTCTGTCCTCCTCCTTTCTTATTTATCCCATTTTTCCTGTCACATTTTAGTTCTTTTCTTTCCTTTTCAGGCGGCTTTACATTGAGCGACAAGCCTAATGGTTTCCTGTAAGCCAGGAAACCATTCACAGCACTGGATGGTAACCCAATAACCAACCCATGCGTGTTTCTCTACTTGTCACCAAGTGGGCTGGCTGAGGGTTTTTGCCCCTCCCTGTAAAACCAATAACTCAAACGGCCACCCTACATGGGATTATGGCGTCTCACTATAGACAGAGAGATAGACTTTGACCATCAACAGGTTGCTGTCATAATGGAATTGCTTAATTCTTGCCTGTCTCTTAACCCTTCCACCAACACTGGTTCAGATCAGATGAAAGCCATTTGATATGATTTGGCCGTGTGATCTTGACCTCTGATTGGATGTTGTAGAAACTGCATCCCTTCCTTCTTCACTAAGCCCTCCAGCAAGTCTGGTTCACTTCAGATCGAAACCGAGTTGACTTTTCCCTGCACTTGACCTTTCCCTGTGACCTTGACCTTCATCTTTGACCTTTCCTAGTGACTTTAACTGCTGATTAATTGTTCTCAAAACGGAATTCATTTTATCTTCTTTCATCTTCAGCCTTTCCTCAAGGTCTGGTGTTTATAGGATAGAATTAATACTTCATTTGGTCTGAACTTGCGACCATGACCTTTGGCTAATTGTATTAAAAAACAATACGATTACTTCTTGCCTGATCTCCAACCATTCCATTAGCTTTATTTAAATTCGGATGAAAACTGTTCGACTTATTTTCTCAGAAAACACACAAGGCGGAAATTTCACCTTATCCTGTAACCATGACATTTGACTGTTTTGATAACGGGATCACTACATTCTTGCCTTCCCCTCAACGCTCTCCTAAAATTTGGTTAAAATAGGATAAAAGAAGCTTCAGTTGGTTTTTCTGGGGCGATATTTGACCTAGACATATGACCTTTATATATGACCACAATAGGTTTTCTATTTGGCTGACCCTTCGTCCTCCCATCAATTTTGGGTGCTGTCGGTAAAAACTGTCTCAATTCTTTTGTTAAAGCACACACACACACACACACACACACACACACACACACACACACACGCACACACCTAATGTCTGACTTGGCTTGTATCTCTGACTGGGGTAAAAATAATCTGGTTATTTTTAATGTATCAAAGACTCAGTTCTTACACCTATCAACCCGACAATATCATCCACAGGTATACCCACTAATGTTTAATAATATTCAGCTTAATCCTGCATCATCCTTGAACATGCTTGGGGTTTCATTTACTCGGGACTTGTCTTGGAAAGATCATATTACATCTCTTGTAAAATCTGCTTCCAAGAGAGTAGGTGTGCTAAGCTGCCTCCGTTCCTTCTTTACCGCTGCACAATTGTTGACTCTATACACGGGTTTTATCCTCCCCTGTGTGGAGTACAACTCTCATGTGTCGGGAGGTTCCCCACATACAGCTCTTCTCAATAGGGTGGAGTTAAAGGCTTTTCGTCTCATTTAACTCTCCTCCTCTTATTGACTCCCTTCAACCTCTGTCTCTTCGCCGCACTGTTGCATCTTCATCTCTTTTCTATCGTTATTTCAATGGTCACTGCTCCTCTGAACTGTCTGCATGCATTCCTCCACCTCTACGACGGGCGCGCAGCACCCGTCTGGCAGCAAAATCTCATCCCTTTTCTGTCCAACACGCTAATGCAAGAGTTAACCGTTACTCCCAGTCCTTCATTTATGCAAGAGGTCAACTCTGGAACTGTCTCTCTCTCTCTGTATTTCCTGTTTCCTATGATCTCCAGTCTTTCAAACGCAGTGTGTCCAGGCATCTCGAAATGATCGGATCTTGAATTAGGCTTTCTCTTGTATTTTGTTTTTCTCTTGGAAGGAACAGTTATTGCGGGCTCGTGGCCTTTGGTTCCTTCTTTCTTGCATTAAAAAAAAAAAAAAAGCACACACACACCATCCAAAATATAACACCCGCTCTCGTTAACGATGTACAAATCCAGATATATGGAAACAATGCTGCCTGCGAATAGTGGCCAAGGTCGTGGTAGACTGGTGCTGAGAAGTGCATTGGACTGTAAACATCGTACCTTTAAGACAAATGTAGAAACGAACAAAGTGATGCTTGTGTAGAGAGTCGGTTATACTCTGTGTGATGTTGCGGGGCATCGGGAAGGTGTTTAACTGGTGAGAGAGTTTAAGTACTGAGGTGCAGTGACAGAAGAGACAGGTAAATGTGCAAAAGAAAGTAAAGTGATTAGTGCTATAAAGGCCTTGAAAAACAAACAAACAAAGGGCTGGGTGTGGTGGCCGCCATAGTTTTGCATGAAAGAGTTCTGGTGCCTGCTCTAACACAGGGCTGTGAGGATATGTGGCATAAAATGAAATGTCAAGAATAACAGCAGAGGAAACGGGACTTTTGAGGAATGTTCTTGGAGTACGGAGAGTGGACAGAATGAGAGTCGTAAAAGATGTGGAGATTGGAAGGCAGTGGACACCAGACATGAAGAGAGTGTGGTTACATGGTGTGGTTATGTGACGAGAATGGGTGTAAACAGAGTGGTGAAAAGGGATATATGAGCAAGTTTCCCAGTGTGCAGATGTGTGGCAGGCCAAGAAGAAGGTGGAACGTGACGGTAAATGAATATGTGCGAAAGTGATGTATGGGGTGTTACGAGGCTAGGAAACTGCCAGCGAAGCAAGGCTGGTGGAAGATTTTTGCACGAAGGAGTATAATATGTCAAAGATTTTTCGTCCCTGTTCCTTCTCAGTGAAGTGATAGTCGTCGGACTGACTCAGTCTGGTAGCTGGTGCGAAACATGTAAGTGTGGATCTTTATGTCTGTCACGTGGAATCAGATGCCTGGGGCACTGGATGGTAAGTGAATGAAAGTGTGGCCCACAAAGCCGGACAGACCTTAGTATCTCGCTCTATTATGTTTTGCAGTCTGGCTCTCTAGACTCTACCTCACCCCATCCAAGCTTGCGGAAAAAGATATGGATGGAGATGATGATGATGATGATAAAATTCTAATGTTATCCCATGATAGTTAACTGATATTAAATTCCTTCATGAGTTTCGGTCGAGTGCAATGTAGGCAGCAATGCATGTATATTATAAAAGTTTCATGAAAAAAAAAAAAAAAAAAACTCATTTGCTTTATGCATGTAGTTCCCTCTTTAAAACTCCATTAATTCCGCGTCCACATTGCATCGGCCTGGTAATAGAGTCATATATGCAAACGAGACTGTGAGTTTGGGGAGTCGCCGTGGGTATGTCTGGTGTTTATGATCATACGCGGTCATGCGTGGAATAGGCCCGGCGCTAACCCATTCTGTCCAGTGATGTTTGTTTTGTTTTTCCTGTCTTCCAATGTTTTTAGTCAGTTTCGGAGATATTTAGAAACAGTGCTATCAGATACAGGTTTTGAAAATCATCGGAATATGAGACACATTTCCACTGTTGAATTAGATTATCCGGAAGTAGCAAGAATGTAAGAATAAAAAAAAGAAAACAAAAAAGAAAAAATCGCCATTTAAAAAAGTTACAGAATATAAGGGAATTAGATTATCTGGAAGTAGCAAGGATGAAGAAAAAAAAAAGAAAATAGAAAAGAAAAAATCGCCGGTTAAAAAAGTTACAGAATTTTAAGGGATTAAGAACACATGAACACCTCAAGACATTATCTAACAGCGCCGAGCACAGCACTTGCGAACACTTTCCTGCGGATACAGTTGCTGATTATATCATTAAACTTTTTTAGTCCAAAAAATATGGAATTCTTACTAAATGTTCTCAGTACTTTGTTGAGTACAAAACATCACTTCACTGTTGACTGTCCACAAGTTACAGTAATGATGTGAATCAATATTTACCTGTTCAGCTGTACATTTAATCTATAGAAAGACGCCTTAATCCCGTAAGGAGTGGCCACAAACAAATCTCCTTCGCCCTGTCTCCCAACATATCATTGCCCTGCTCCCAGCTCACCCCCCCCCCGTCTTTCTTATACATCTCCACTCCATCCCTCCATCTCATCCTTGGCCTCTCCCTCCCTCTCTCCCCGCCACCTCACTCATATACACTCTCCTTGTCAGTCTCTCGCTCTCCATCCTCTCCACATGTCCAAACCACCTCAGTGTGTTTCTCCTAACGCTTCCTATCACATCCACATCCACACCACACCACGCCACACATTTTACATTTTACAAGACAGAAGTAGGCGACTGCGCAGCGCCAAACACAACATTTTGTCACACTTATTTGTAGGTATAAACGAACTGACAACTATTATATATCGTACTTCAGTGCCGCTAGATGATGTCGCAAAAACAATGAAATGAAACATATCCTTTCCTCCGTAGACTGGGTGAAAATTGTCATCTACAATACGAAGTTATGATAGAAGATTAACACAAGAATGTGTTGTTAGTCACGAATAGGTGCCATGTAAAGGATGCATAGGTGTCGTATTGTCTGATTCTGTGACAGAGCTAAGGATATTGTGCTGAAAATGTATATACATAAAACTCCACCAATTTAACGTGGACAACCTGTCAAAATGTCAGTCAATATATTCCATGCAGGGTTGGTTCGGACATTTTAAAAAATCAAAATAAAAAAATTAAAAATGTTGCCCATTCACGGTGGATATAAACATTGATGTGCATCTTTGTCTTGATCGGCGAGCTTTTTTGTGCTCAAAACAATTTCTGAAGAAGAGAACACATTACGCTTTAATCAATCTCTAGTAACTGTTAAGCTGCCGACGTCTTCGTATTTTTACCTGCGACGAAACTGACAGGCCTATAAGCGGTATACCTGGGGACCTTTTGTTTCTCCTTCAAGGAAAGTTCGAATATCTACTATTTTACAGCTCTAAGGATTTCCACATGAAATACAGAATTGCTATGCTCGAAATTTTTGGGTTGATATTCAGCTGTTGTCTCAGCTGACGCATCATATGACTATTAGGGGATTTTCAATTTTGGCTATAAGGAGACATTATAGCCACTTTCTTGTGAAATACAAAATTGTTCATCTTGAAATTTTGAGTCTGCTTATCTTGACATCCTCCCCAGTATCACACAGGGAATACTCGTACCCGTCTCCCTAAACACGCATCACGTTATTCGCATCTACATTTGCCTTAAAGACACGACGTTCAGTGATCCAGACAAATCTCAGTACCAGCCTACCACGACCTTGTCCACTATTTGCAGGCAGTGCTGTTTCCATATTACTGGATTTGCACATCTTAAACGTGTGTGTGTGTGTGTGTGTGTGTGTGTGTGTGTGTGTGTGTAAAACACATTTCTGAATGCTGAAGATGATAGAAGAATAAAAGAATTTTGTTTGGAAATAATAGTCGGGAGTCAAGGTCACAGGGAGAGATCAGATATGAAGGTCAGAGGGCAAGGTAAACTCGGTTTCGATATGATGTGAACCAGACAGTTTGGAAGGGTTGTAGGTCAGCCAAGAACGAAGGGATTCTTTTTCCAGAACAACCAGTCAAAGGTCAAGGTTACAGGCCATGGTTAAATTTCGACTCGAGAGTCTGTATAAACAACTTGGTGGATGAGATGAGGGTCACTAAATAGGTTGACCTGTAATTTCTCAAGCAGGTATAAGGTCAGTGACACATGGCATAGTAAACATTTTTTTTTTTTTAATCCACTGCGATCTTTGTGGAAGAGTTAGGTGAAAACAGCAATAAAAGTATTCGATTTTTACAACATTCTGTCAACGGTTAAGGTAACATGGAAAGGTCAAAGGTTAAGAACACCGGATATAATCAGGTCAAACGACTTTCATTTCATTTAAGCATATGCTAGCGGAAATGTTAAGGGTTAGGCAAGACTTAAGCAATTTCATCATGAGAGTATCGTATTGAAGGCCAACGTCACAGGTAAAAAATTGTTAGACTGGTTGGGGGATACGGGTGTTACTCTCTGAGCGCTCTCACTTTTTTTTTTTTTTTTTTTTTTTCCCGACCTAACAGATATTAACTCCATTAGGAGGAGTATGTTTCCATCCCGGTTTATTAGTTTTTTTTTTTTTTTTTTTTTTAATCTTTTAACAGGATTACTTAAAAACTTAAAGAGATATCTGGACCAAATTTGTCATGTCGGTAGCCCATGTCCCAGGGAATAATCGATTAACTTTGGGGACCGATCCATATCGTATTACAGATTCTGGATCGGGAAAGCACTTTCTGCGAAACCCTAATCAACGGTGAGAAAACCTAGCCCATTATGAAAAGTAGTTTGGAAATTACGTTGCTATGATTACATTGCTACTGTCGGAGAGATGCTCTCCACTGAGTGCCCCTCTTGTTGGTGGTGACCATATCTCCAGAAACAAACGAAAAACGATGATACGCAGATAAAACAATGTTCCTTTTCTACCAATAAAGTCATTCGGCGTCCTGTTCCCTATTGGTTCTTCAATCTTTTTCTCTGATTTTTCCTCGCTAAGTTCCGCTTTAAAATCCTTGTGAACTGTCTGTGTCCATGCTTTCTTTTGTCTAAATCCCCTGTTCCTACACTTAATGGGCAAGGCATGGTATTTTTCCAGTGGGTAATTGTGATGATACGGAGAATGGAGTGATTCCAAACGAAAGCATTGCCTAACAGCTATTACACAATAACTATAAAGTGAGATATTGTTGAGGAAATCTGTTTAGGTCTAACTATGGTACTATTTGTGTATGCTGTGAGTCTAGTTTTCACAGACTCCTCTGGAGCTGAACAGTTTTTCTGTGTGTGCGTGTGTTTGCGTGCTTTTTTTACCTCTTTCCTCATAATACCATATAAATATTAATCTCCCTTCTCTTCATCTCCTTTAATACCTATTTCCTTATCAACTCATGCTTGTGTTTCTCCTGTTGTTTTGTCACTGGTCCACTCTCACTATATCCCTTCCTTCTTCATGGTGCTCTTCTCCGCTCCCTGATAATTCTTTCTCTTTATCGTTCTCTATTCTCCTCCCTAGTCTTCCCCTTCTTCCTTCCTGTTCCTCTTCATTCATCTCTTCAAACTTCTATTGTATGTACATCTTTTCTTCCAATCTTCTCTATCGCACAGACACAATTTCTCCCCACCTTCCACTCTATCCCGTTCCACCCTATGTTAACTCTTCTTCCCTTCTCTCAACGCCTCTCCTCCAGTTCTCTTACACTCATTTTCCCAGCATTCATCTCCTCTCTTCTCTCATCCCACTTTTTCTCCACTCTTCTTCACCCACTCATCTCTTTCTCACCCCTTCCTCATTCTTATTCCCGACTTTCCGTCAATCTCCTAACATTGTTCTCTTTCCTGCCGCTTCTCTCCTCTCTTATTTTTCTTTTTCCTGGTTCTCTCCTCAGTCCAGCTCCGCTGTAATTAATTCTGTGCCAGGTGTGGTGGGGATGTCATGGCCACAACACCCCGGCTGCCACCACCATCACCACACTGTTGGGTCCAGATTTAATAATGTGTGTCTAGTCAGCTGCACCACAACACGCCACCATTATACTGGGGTCAGTGCGGGGATAACGAACATAGCTATCTGTATTTTGGGAGTGTAATGTTGCAACAATATTTGCTATCTTGTATATTAAATTCAAAGACCTGAAGGCTTACAACCTGCAAAGTTTGTCCCTTGCCGAGAAGATAGACAAAAACTAGAGACTCCCTCAAGGGGGCAATCTCACCAGCCGCGAGTCGATGCATATCGCGGCTAGGAATATAACCTGGACATTGACCTACTTCCACTAGATTCGAACTCGTATGGGATTTTCATCACCACTACACACCTGTAAAATTTTTTAATGATATCTTGAGCGCTTACGAAGCCATTGTGCTAACACACACACACACACACACACACACACACACACACACACACACACACACTGAAGACAATACCAGCTTCACTATCGCGGCTGGTAAAAAGAGAGTTTGATACAGTTGAGAGGGTAACTAATATCTCAGTGGCCATAACCATTGATTAATGTCCACTGATATGTTTATTAGAGAAGCTGCGCAATAACCTGGAAGAAGACATTTACCATAGGCAAGTTAAGCATTTCTAAGATTAGGTGAAAGTTCATAAATAATCCCCACCCGGACCTGTTTTCCCCATGGACCTGTAATTTCTCACAGTATCTGTTTCCACGTTTCTTCTTTTCCTCAGGGTTATTCCCCAGTGGACCTAATTTGCAACATGTACCTGTGCTAACCAAGGATCTGTTAATTCCATACACGTATTTTCCCCATTCACTCATCCGCTAACCTTCATACCTACACATTTACTAGGCGCAGTCTGTCTCGGTAGTAGCTCTCTCTCTCGCGCACACACACACACACACACACACACACACACACACACACACACACACACAGAGAAATTACCTACTTGAACAGAATTCTCATATCTTTTTTTCTTTGATTATTATTCTAATATTTTCCCTCCGAGGAAAGCTTTGTATATTTGGTTTTGCCTATTGAAAGGACAATTTGTACACAGTTTATTGGAGACGTTGCATAATCAGATGTTTATTGCAGGATTTTTATATTTCCGGCAGTTAGAAAACCTATTCCTGAAGTGAATATAATCGTGTGGAATAGCAAGGAATAATCATAAATGAAATCCTCTCCGGAATGCGGGTAACTACACAGTGGTTCATCAGCAGTTCTCTGTCTGAAACGGAAAACACAACTGTAAGTCAGAGAAGGCAGGAATTTACAATGGGAAATGGGATGAGATAGAGAAAATGAAGGGAAGGAAGGATGAGTTACACAGAGTTACACAGAAATACAAACCACATAAACACTGTGGTTCTGTCAAGGTGGTCAGAGTTTAATTTACTGGAAAGGCATAATAATTTGGCTAATTACAGATTCTGGAGAACGGCATGGGTGTTAGAAGAGGATAGCAAAGAAGAACGCTCTCCCAAACCCTCCAGATCGCGTTGCAATTACCCGCATTACAGAACCAACAAGCAGAAATAACACATGAAAAAATCTGTACAGTAATAAAGTCAGAAAGTTGCACCAAAACGTAAGCATACAGAATATTCTAAAATATAACATTTTGCTGCTAGTCACGCACATTTTAAATTTCAGTACGTACATTTCTAGTTCTACTTTCTATATACCTTACGTACAACTATATATATATAAGTGTATAAGGTTTCTAAATTAGTAGGAAAAATAAAAGATAAAGCAAAAGAGGAATATTGCTTCAGAGAAATCAGCGAGCGAAGAAATCTGCGAGAACTAAGACGGACTGATATATAATCTCCTCCCAGACTCATACAACTGAAAGAGATAATCTTATTTATCCTTCTTCTCAGTCTGGGCCAGAAACTGAAGCTGCGCTTCATTGATTTCTCCCTTTCCCCCCACCTCTCTCTCTCTCTCTCTCTCTCTCTCTCTCTCACACACACACACACACACACACACACACACACACACTAGACAAAATGATGCAACCTAAGAAACTGCATTGATCATCTAATGTATCGACAGCATTTCCTTCTAGCTGACGCCTGTCCACAATATGCATCTGGGAGTGTCACAAAACTTAGTGTGCATAATGTTGTTATCCTTATCCTTTGCAAGGTCATGTTTTTCTTTTATCTAAACAAACGCCAG
The DNA here is from genome assembly GCF_032717465.1 of Coenobita brevimanus. Lineage (NCBI taxonomy): Eukaryota > Metazoa > Arthropoda > Malacostraca > Decapoda > Coenobitidae > Coenobita > Coenobita brevimanus. Next base: position 36,373,183 of record NC_137045.1, on the reverse strand, counting down.
ATGATTTGTTTCACAGGAGGCTGAGGGTGTTAAAGAAATACAAGCCATAACATAATTGTGTACACCAGAATCGGTGTTGGCGACAGTTGTAAACATGAGGTTGTGTGTAATGGCAATGGTTTAATGTATCATTAACATTTATTGCTTCATTAACTGCGCATTCTGCAGAGCTAGCTCGCTGGATCATAGTGTTTTCGACTTTGCTGGAGAAACAAGAGTTACTTCTGATGAATAAAAAATGATTGATAAAATGCATGAGCATTAAGAGTATGATATTTTCACCTCCGACATGAAGACAAGACAGGATTTTAAGAAATCCGTGAATGACTGCATGATCCCTATAATGACTTGTCTGTGTATAGCTCTTGTGATGTGGAGTCATCCTTTTCGTGTTGCTAGACGCTGCTGATCTCATTCATACTGGCGACAAAACTGATTGATTATGATAACAGTGACAATGAGGATAATGTTGATAACGACTAGAAAACAAGTAGTCGGTCTGGCTGCCAACAGGTGAAAACACAAGAATATATATATATATATATATATATATATATATATATATATATATATATATATATATATATATATATATATATATATATATATATATATATATATATATATATATATATACACACACACACACACACACAGTATATATTGTGTTACAGTCGCCCCAAGAAGTGATGGCAGAGTTCCAGATTGCTTCGGTCACTCTGCAGTGCCATACGTTCAATGAAACAGTGAATATAAGGTAAATATTCAATGCCTTCATCACTTCATATCAAATAAAATAGATATTATATCACGCCAAGAATGATGTAAAATGAATAACAGGAGGTAGTGATATATTAGAAGTTAACATTTATACAGTTACCGTTCCCGATTTGAATGAATGTGAAATGTATTACTCCGCGCGTGGTGGGCATTAGGCCTATAACTCCGTGTTCCTGATTTATTTTGTTTCCCATGTTTTCAAATACAGATGCTCTAGTTTTGAAGACCAGTTAAGGAAAATTCTTGTGACTGCAATACACTGCCTTATTTCCAAATGCTATGGTGATGAAACAGCAACAATAAGGATGCCATAACAATGAAATTATTATTCGTAATGATGCCTTACCTGCGGTAGTAGAAAGACCGTACTGCTTTTTTTTCCCGTCTTTCTCTCGCCAATAATAATTATAATTAGCAACTTTATTCCCAGCTGATGCAAAATTATTTTTACTTGCAAGGAGGTATGACAGATTCTGCCTTTTTCTCTTACACTAGGCAATAAACAGGACCAAAACATGAGTTCATAAACTTTTGCAATGCAAAAGCACGCACTCTTAACTCCATCTTTTAACCTTAATTGTCTTTTGAAATAAACTGTAATGTCCTGCTGAACAGAAAATGCAGATTTGGAAGTTTTGAACTCAATGATTTGTTTATGAACCTCTGCATTTTATTACTCTTGCTAATCGATTATGCACTGAGGATATCAGACTATGACAGAAGTTGGCATTCTCCAAGAAGCTCCGACTCTAGGGAAATTTCGAGGTTCTTTTTTTATACTTCTTTCACCGATTGTCCTCTGGCATATATTAAATAATCCAGAATTTTTTTTTGATGGAAAACTGGCCAAAGGCAGTGTAATAACTTCATATCTTTGAGTCAATGTTATCTCCTTTCGTGCGTGTTGATCAAAACATTTAAAATAGCTTACTGGCTTGCGCCGCCTTCCCGCTTTCTGTCGTCGTCCATGGAGACATTGGAAACGGAAATAAATGACTTTAAATTATTCCCTAGTATTGTAGCGGAAATTATTTTATAAACAATAATTATTAATTTTAATTGTTTATTGAAGCACCCTTTTGTTCATTCTTACGCTACTATGAAATTATAGCGTATTACCATACTAGACTTGAACTCCACAAATTATTCCTGACTGTCCCTGAGCGATAGTTGTGAAATTTAAATTATTTCCGTTTAGGATTTCCTATTATCGTAACTAACGAACTGCTTCCCACAGTTTTGAAATATACAGGTACTTTAGCATTGATTTATTGTTTTTTGTAACAGTTTTACGTATAAGGTTTCACCCCGTAGAGATATAATCAAGAGTATGTGCACCATCGCTGACCGAAAACTTCTGGATACTCCGCCGTCACTTCTTAGGCCGACTGTACAGTGGTACACTGTGCGTATCCGTATATGGGAGAACAAGGGTTCGAGACCTGCGAGGATAATAAACTTTGGGAGTGTTCACCCGGCCACTTACTGCTTTGGTGGACATAAGGGCTGCTGTGGTTGAACCAGTGTCACATGCTATAAAGTATGCTTGCACCTAGTTGGCCTGCCCTGGCCGATTGCACTTGGTTCACAGACTACACACACATCCAAAGCCACTCCAGCATTACAACCACACATACAAGCACTTCTCACCCTACATTCAATCTCTACCAGATAGCCTAAGCCACTTGCTAGAGATACATAGGCTGCATCATCCCCACTTCGGCTGGGAGAGGCCAATCCTGCAGTGGACAATCAAACGGCTTATGATGATGATGATGATGCAACACAGGCAATCGCAGTACCAGGCGAAGCTAGTCAGTCTACATTTATGCTATACTGACGCACAAGGGCGATGACCAGTTTTCCCTAGGCCTATTTCTTGAGAGATCAAGGAACTATACATCTGCAAATTGACTTTGGCGTAGGGCCTTTCGAACTCCTGATTATCTCACTGGGGCCCTGCTAGGATAGTGATGAGGGACACTGAGTTCAGAGGAACAGATTTGCGTATTCGCAGTGGTCGAGCCTGGCAGAGTTGTTAGCAGTAACCAGGATTGCTTGATCTTCAGCGACTCCCACTGATGCTGAATGGGTGCCAAGGTCAAACTCATGGGGACCCATTTTTTAATCCAGTTTGGCGGAGAGCTCGATGGAAAAATTCATGATGTTTCAGATGAAAGAATCTGGGGTAGGAGCTGGTCTTGGTAGGAAGTTTAGGTAGCTATCCTGCTGTTATTGCTGCCGACGTGATGGGGGTCCAGCAACTAAACATTGAGAAGCAGTGGGCTTGGAGTGAATCTGCCACACGTCCCCGGTAATGGATAATTTGAAGGACTCATTCTGGTGTAAAACTATCCTCCCGGTTCCACGCCTCATGCATTAAGTTTGTGCATATTTTGAGAGCAGCGCTTGATCATGACATGTGATTACTGGACAGCTGGCTTCATGAAGAGAGTTGGTCCAGGTTCCTGTATCAGACAGAGTGAAGAGTCTGGAGCAGGGCTGATTACCCTGATCCGCTCGTTTCGTTGCACATCTTTTTAGTCATAAAGGAATGAGTTATTTTACAGTCTCGCTCGAACCCAACATAGTTTTGCCCTAGTGATACAAAGTGGGCAAGTTATTCCTGTAAGTCCAGGCTTGCCATGGAACTGTCCATATTTAATAAATATCTTAATATTTTCCCTTTCTCCTGATAGTGTTTTCTTCTTTTGCGTTTCCTCCTCTCAGTTTTCTTTTTAGCTTCATTTCTCCTTTCTTGAAGACAGTTTGAGTTTTCATGACAATAATCCTGATGTAGTGGAAGAGGTTCTGATGTCTTCTAGAGCCAAAAAAAAGAGTGAGAAGTAAACATCAACAAAGAAACTGTTTTATTGCTTGGGTTTTGTTGACTGGGAATTCAGAATAGCCCTTCTTTGATGTCATGTTGGCAAGAAAACTAGCCTTGTTGGAGATCTGGAGGGGCTTCCTTGTTGCAGGGAGCTTAGGTAGGCAGCCTTCAAGAAAAGTTGTTCTGCTTACGTTGGCGATCAGTTAAGGGGGCAATGGGGTCGTGGTAGAAAGTAGACATGATCCTGCAGCACCTCCCATAGAAGGTACACCTTGGGGTAGTCAGTCCGAGAAGTTATTGTAAAGTCCTAGTAGAAGACTTGGCCATGACGTCATCTCTGTAAAAGTGCCTGACCTCGATTGCAGGGGCATATGAGAAGGGCTAATGGGCTCGGAGTGATGGAGTTAGGAGTTGTCAATAGCAGCAGACACAGCTGGGGGATCGGTTTTCCATCTGAGACCTCTGAAGCCTTTAGAGCCTTCGTGTCCATGGTATTGCCTCAACAAAAGCCTTCCTTAGAAATTGCCACGAGGGCACAATGGGTAGGCTGGATTGACTCAACTGGTAATCGTGGCAATGCTTAATACAGTGGTGTTCTTGACTGTGTGAAGGTATTTAACAATAGCGCTATTGGTATATTTGATGCTTTATGGGGGCACAGTAGCGAATGACAGAAATTAAATACGGCTAGAGGTCTTCAGGTTGTGTGTTGTGAGGGACACTGAGGTGCAATGTGACAGCTGACGAGTGTAGTGAATTTTGGAGTGTACAGTACAGTGTATGAAGGGGAAATGCCAGTGAGTTATGGTTATTGTTTCTGTGTCCCAAGACTTATATGGAAGTGAAACTGTGTAGACTGCAGGAAAATTGCCACTTCAATGGGGCGTTTCAAAAGATATTTTTTTTTTATGTTATGCTGAAGAGTGTCTGTGTCAGGAGAGAAGCTGCATATGAGTGATGGCAGAAAAAACTCCTCTTGAGCTGTGTATCTGTTGGTAATGAAATGTAACAAGGAGACGCACACATCACTGTCTAGCTATGTGAATTCTGTCCCTCAGGGAAGGGCAATTTCAGTGGGATGAATGTCTGGCGGGTGTTCAGGAAGGATGATTCTTGGCTGTAGGTTTTGGACAACTTCGACGACTACTTGTTTTGGCAAACGTTTCTGAAATGAAATGATGAGAAGCGGAGGAGGAGAGATGACGTTGTGGTGTGCAGTGTTTGGGTGTTGATCTTATGTTTCTTAGTGGTGAGGCACAACTGTAATGTAACATACAGTTACAAGGGTGAGCTAGATCCCCTCGTGAAGCGATGAACTGTGTTCCTCTAAACCTGATGTGTTGTGTGGCTGAAAATACCTTTTTTTCTTTATGCAAATAACTGTGGACTCCCTACGTCTTGAAATTAACCTTACAGCTTTTGTGTGGGGGGGGTAGGGGTGGGGTGGTGGCCCAGCTTGATTTCTTAACTTATTGTTTTCCTGGTCACCTGTTTTTAATCTGATTTTAGTATTTCTATCTGTTATACAAACATGATACCTCTGAATGTTTCCAGAGCATCAGTATTACAAGCTATCTTTAAAATGATGTTGGTGGAGTTCTAAGGAAATCCAAGAATTCTGGTGCTGCAGAGGGACGTTTTTACATGGTGGCAAGAGCATATGCGGCCAGCTAAACTGTCTGGGTATACACACACTCCGTCCTCCAGAAGGCGTATGGTGGGCATTATTGACAGGTGAAAAATACTCCTAATATACCTGAGAGGTATGGAGACTGAGAAGGCTTATCTGTATATTTCTTGGGGGGGAGAGCTGATTGGAGCTGTTAATAGTAAACAGCCATTCTTCTCTCCTCGTCCCCGTAAGGAGGTTACGAAATGGGATTCCAAGTTGTTTGTGGGCGCTGATCGTTGTTGGAGGATTGGAAGGCTCCCTTTTCATTGTTTCTGCTACTATGGAAAATATGGGGAACCTGCCAAGGAATGCTGAGATGATGATGTCTCAGAGGGATTCGACTGTGAATCATCATCAGAGAATTTCTCTTCAATGTGTAGGTGTTCTTCCATATACGATGTCGTCTGCATAAGTAGGAGTCTCGGAGAGCAGCGCTTGAGAGTTGTGTAGATCAACAGGATTCAGCTTCAAATCCTTGGCAGCAGAGAACTAAGTGGAATTCTCCTTAGCATTAATGCATTTAGAACATGTTCAGTAATGTTTGCTTGGAATAATGTCTTGACAAGGGAGCAAGTATTAGCAGTATGTACAGATCACCTGTGCAAATTTCACCTACTGAAATTCAATCCAGGTAACTGCCACAATGAATACGAGAGTTCCATTAGTAAATCGAAATTTTATGCCTATTAAATAGTTGAATTTGGATATTTATTTAAAGGAGAACATCTCAAATATTTGTACAAACAGCAGTATTATAAAAAGATATAATTTAATAAAAGAGACCCTGAAATTAATACATGAAATAGTTATCAAGTGTACATTTTAAGCAATAACTTTCCTATATGCATTATGTATATTTCTTCAAGCACTTACAGGTTGATACTCGCTGTTTCTTTATTTGGTCAACGTTTCAGATGTATGGAGATTGGTTCTACTCCTCCGAGTCTCTTGGAGCTTCTATAAACTTGGATGCGTTGATGTTTTAAGAGCTTTCATAAATCTGGATGTGTAGATGTTGCAAGAACTTTCACCGATATGGATCTGTGGATGTTTCGTATGAGCGCAGGGCGTTGTGGGAACCTGTCACATTGTTCAACACTGGAGCGTCGCTTAGCAAACACTTTCTGATGGATCATACCTCTGTTGGCAAAATCTGACTTCTCCGAAAAACCATTCTAAATCTATTTGTGTCAGTTAGGAATTTTTAGAGCAGACCGACGCATGGAAGGGGCTGGAGCATCTTGATTTTTGTTACCTGTTTTGAATATTACGCAAATGTCCTATTTTTGGACGAGTTGCCTATTGATTGTGTGCGCCGGATATAAAAGTAATTGTTGGAACATCTAATTTTTTTATGTGAAAACAATATATGCAACTATTATATAAATGTTTATATCGTTAGCACTTTTTTTTTTTTGGAGGGGGGGGTGCCTTAATAATTTTTGTGTATGTAGCTCAACCCATTTTATTTTCCCACTCGGGCATTTTGACATACAGAAAATGTCTTTTTACTTTTATACAAGTGACTGCATTCTCTGGATGAGCCGAGAATAAAGAACCCTCCTCTCTTGTGTGTAATTTTCCATACTGAACAAGACACCAAACTGTATGTTTGCTCCTCTCTCTCTCTCTCTCTCTCTCTCTCTCTCTCTCTCTCTCTCTCTCTTAATTTTCAAGTTATTTTTTGACGGTGTTGTTTGTTTGGAGCGAATTTATGCTTAAAACAGCAGGGAATTGTTGGAATTTGCGTGAGATAAATTCAGTCGGAGTGGGGCTAGGCAAGTGGTTTGGTAAAGCTTCCCCAGTGCTGTGGTTAGAGCTGAGGAGGCTGGGACAAGAGGTGGTGGGCCTGCTTTGTCTGCTTGTCATCGATCTTAATCTGTTTTTGTTCCTAAGTCATGTGCATCTGGTGAGGCCATGTATGGCTCGAAAGCACCAGTGATAACACAAACGCTCTTCCTGATCAATGTTCTTGTTTCTCTTCCCCTCACTTTCTTGTCCATTTTTTCTATGTATTTCAGACGTAGTGATGATGATAATGATGATAACTCCTTTTGGGAAATCTCCTACACACACCTTCAGCCCGATATTCTTCATCAGACCATTTCATGTCCTGACGCAAACGTCCGTCACTGCCCAGGCGATGAGGACAGCGTAGAGTCCTTTACATTGCCCTTGTTCTGGTGTATGGGATTGTTGATGCCTTCATTATGTTGTCGTGTGAAGGATGGAAAACTTAAGTTCTTCGCTTTGTTGCCGTGACTGTGTTTCATTTGTTCACTGAGGAGTGGAATCTTAACCTGAAGGGTGTCAAGTGGAGGGTTACACTGGTAAAAATCCTGTGCTTCGGTATGTAAACATAACGGTGGATTTCGCCAAGTTGTCTGCTGTAATTTCACTTATTACCTATGTTATGGCTCATTCATATCAAACACCTCATCATAAAGAAAGCCATATCCGTCACGACATTCCTTAAAATACAGATGTTACCCGAGCGACTAATGTAATACTTAAGAGGAAAGTAAAGTAAGAAAAAGGAGCCTGGTGGACATATGCAAGTAATTTTTTATATGAATGGGGTGGGTGACTGGTTGGATAGGTGAGGGAGAGGAGGGACTGCAACGTGAGTATTGTCATAAAATTTCTCACTGATTCGTCACAGTGCATAAACACAGAATTGCTTGCAGACACCACAGGCTTGAAGTGATACCCTATTGTCTAGTAATATAATCCAAATAATTCATATTCTTATATTCCTTATGTATCATATTATACTAATAAAAGTAATTCCGTTTCAATCCTCCAAAACGGTCCCTCAACACACAGATCATTCTACCACACCAGCCATCAACTCCGCCCATATCTCTGCAGCCCACTTCTCTCATCTGTGAATGATTCGACGATCCATGCTTCGAAACTCCGGAGCTGAGATCTCACACAAGGAATACAATGGCAACTCTAAATGTTAAAGCTGGGAACTTGGCCAAGTGTACAGTCATGAAGACTAATAATGGGACAGGAAAGTCTGCCACTAGAGGGCAGGTTGATCACACATATCCATCACCCCACCTCCCCCTCCTTACTCCCACCAAACCACTAATTTTTAAGGCGGATTGATCGGGGTCCTGAAGCTTCGATCATCTCACGTCTTGCTGCATGTAATGTTTACTTTAATTTATCCTATTATTAAGTGTATTATTTTGTGCATAGATCCATCTTTACTTCCATGGGAAGTAATTATCTCGAAGTTTTAGCAGACTTCAGTGGAACGATTCTTATGTATAGAGTTTGGTGTCCAAATATTTATCCAACGGATTCTAAACGATTTACTAAAATCCAAGTAACAACGACAAGTTACATGATTACTAGCCAGGTAAGTCCACTCCCCTGCCTTGTCATCTGGAGAGCTACATATCCACGCACCCACTCACCCACATAACCCATTCACCCACATACCCACTCAGCCCATCTACTGTAGTACAAACCACCGACCTCACCCTGGTCATTCACTCTGCCTAGCCACCAGCGCGACCCACCCAGACCACCGATTCCGCCCATCCACCCTGCCCACCCACGAATGCCACCCAAGAAGCTCACCTAACAGCGCCACCCGACACAATCACCCACTCACTCTTCCTGAACTCATCCAATCACCCAACCTACCAACTCAACCATCCTCCCAGAGCACCCCGGCCATGTAATCTTCTCAGCTACCAAGGCGACCCACCGTTTTCACACACCCTGGCAACCCACTCTTCCCAAACATTCCAAAGACCCATTTGCCCACCGTGCCCTGCCACCGAACTTCACCACCCACGAATTCCACCTGCCTTGCCCACCCGACAGTGCCATCCATTACATCCACCCACACAACCTTCCCACCGTATCAACCCACCTCTCCCTGATCATTCACCTACCCTACCAGCTCACCCCACCCTGGGAACCCACCCATCCTATCCATCCACTCCTTCCACCAACCCATTCACCGATCTAGATGCCCAGCCACCCTTCTTACCCAACCCCATCACTCCCCAATCCCACTCACCCATTCGAAACCCACTCATCAACCAAATTCATCCCATCCAAACTTCACATACATACTCCTGCACGACCTCCCACCGACCCAGCCACTCAGGCACCCAGCCCACACAACACATCTACTTTTTAACCCCTCCACCCCTACATCCCACACCAATTCACTCCAAACATCCAACCCAACAAACCCGCCCCTCATCCTTACCGACTATCCTGCTCATCCACCCTGCCGATGCACAGAACCAGCACACCCACCAACTAAACCTCATTGACCCCAACCACTCACTCACTAACACACACACACACACACACACACACACACACACACACACACACACGCCAACACACACAAAGAGACTGACATCCACACACACAGACATAAACAAAGATCGAGCAAAATAATATTTAGTGCGCGCATTCGTGAAACGTACCAAAATTTGGCAAATCTCGAGAAAATTAACTACAATGAACATCGTTGGTTTACATACACGGACCTGAAAGTCCTGTGTACCTTACTGGGCCAGCAGTCAGGGCATACAAAATTCCCATGTTTTCTCTGTGAGTGGGACAGCAGAGGCATGGATTTACATTGGGTTCAAAAGGAATGGCTAAATAGGAAAAAAAATCTATAGCTTGGGGCCAAAAGCATCATCAGACCTAGCTTGGTGAATCCAGATAAAGTGCTGCTGCAACCGCTTCATATTTAAGCCTACATTAATGACGCATCATAGTCCCATCAAATGATGGAGCTACTTTTTGTATTTGTGCTAAAAGTTTCCTTTTGCCTGAAGCTAACTTGAAAGGGGGCGTATTTACTGAACCAGATATAAGAAAACTATTTCCGACGCAGAATTTGATGGTGCAATGAACGACTTGGAACGAGAGGCTTGGGTATCATTCACAGAAGTAATTTATATCTTTTTAGGGATCCAAATTACAGAGAAATTGTAAGAAATTTGTTTGTCAAGTTTAAGGAGTTGGGTTCCAACATGAGTCTCAAAGATCACTTTTTGAATTCAGATATGGAATTTTTTCCCGAAAATCTAGGAACGGTGATTGAAGAACAGAGAGCAAAATTCCATCAGGATATCAGGGACAGGGAAAGAAGGTACCAGGGTCGTTGGGCCGTCAGTATGATGGCGGACTACTGCTGGATGATTCACAGGGACGCATCAGAAAAAGTGTACAAACGAGTGTCTACCAAACGAAGTTTTAAAGCAAAAATACTAAGAAGTTACAAAGACTCGAGAAGTTACAGTATGTGTGAGCCATGGAGTATATAATGTTGTTTCCTGTATGTATATGTTTAAAGCGTTACAATGACTAAATAATTTCATTTTCAATTAATTTAGAACAATAATGTATAGATCGATTGAAATGTATAATCTGCTATATATAAATTAAATTTCTTTGTAATTTTTCTGTTTAAATGTGAGGTGATGTAAGCATTCTAAATATATCTTTTCATTGTGTTCAGAAGTGCAATAAAAATAACTACTCAGAATAAATTTTTAATTACTTTAATCTAGCAGACCTGTGTAATAAACGCCATGCCTCTCCTCATTACTCAGTTCTTACTTCTCTCGTAACTCCATCTCTCTTTTTTTTTTTTTATGCAAGAAAGAAGGAACCAAAGGCCAGAAGCCCGCAAAACGTTCCCTCCAAGAAAAAAAAAAATACAAAAGTGAGCCAAATTCAAGATCAGTTCATTTCGAGATGCCAGGACACACTGCATTTGAAGGACTGGAGATCATAGGAAGCAGGAAACACAGACAGAGGGAGACAGTTCCAGAGTTGACCTGTTGCATAAATGAAGGACTGGGAGTAGCGGTTAACTCTTGCATTAGAGAGTTTGACAGAAAAGGGATGAGAGTTTGTTGCTAGACTGGTGATTATATATATATATATATATATATATATATATATATATATATATATATATATATATATATATTGTTACGGAACAGAGAAAGATAATGTACACTTTAAGTGAGAATACGAAGAGTCACTACTGTCCCGTAAAGTTCCAGGTTCAAAACAAAAGAGTTAGGTAAAATTACAAGTTAAAGTTTAATGCTTAAACTAACAACAAAACATTCAGGACTCATAAGGATAATGTAATGGCAAATAAACAGGTTAAATATATGGTTAACTGCAATAGCCTCTATTAACACGAAATTAGCAAGAGTAAATTTATCTAAGTCAGCCCTGATAAAATGAGATACCAGATAATACTCAGTGAATGCCAGATAAATTATTACAGATACAAACTATCATCAAAAATGACTGACATAACCCAACATTAATCAAAAACCTCACTAGGCCTAAGAATTAACCCTATGCTACACAGTACAAGAAAAAATGCAATAACACTCATACTCAAATCACACAGCTGCTAGATGTTTGGAGATTTCTTGAGCACTTACAATAATAATATCTATACAGGGGAGGACAGAGATGTGAACAAAATGAGGAGCAGATCTAAGTGGCAATGATGCAGAGACTGAGCTCATTATATAGGGGCCAGCAGAGCTTGATACAACTTGTAAGAAGGACGCGCAAATGAAGCCATGGGGACAAAAAGCTGAAAATCCCGCTCTGAATAACAGAGAGAACGACTTACTCTACTATAACGGTAGAAGGGGGGGGACTGAGGCAGAACACGCTCGTGATCAAACATGCAGCATACTGTGCGTTAATATTACACAAAGGATGATGAAATCATAGGCTATGTAACACCTCCCCACAAAGAAAAAAGAAATTTACAAAGGAAATTTCTTATTACCCTAAAACAATCTGAATATGGCATTACAGAACATGCAAAAGCCCTTCCCAGTGCTACAAAACATGAGATCTCCCTAGCACGTTCAGTCATAGGTACTTGCCAGTATCCCTTTAACAAATCAAACTTACTTATGTACCTAGCCTTTCCGATCTTGTCTATGCAATCTTCCACGCGAGGGTGAGGGTAAGTGTCTGTTTTGGTTATCTGATTAACACGTCTGTAGTCGATGCAAAGCCGCTGTGACCCACCTGGCTTAGGGACCAGAGTGACAGGAGAACTCCACTCGCTCTGACAGGGCTCAATCATCTTGTGGTCCAACAGGTAGCCAAGCTCCTCCTCGATGAGAGGAACTTTCACTGGGTTCACACGGTAAAGAGGCAATTTAATTGGCTTTGCGTCTCCAACATCGACATCATGCATCAACACAGTGGTTCTTCCTGGAGTGGCACGGAACACTTGCGGGTACTCCTGCAGTAATGCCGAAAACTCCTGCCTTTCCTTGGGAGGTAGATGAGAAACCTTAGTCTGGAGATCATTCACGATATCAGGATTCTTCCCCAAACTATCACTCAGGCTCATACTGCATGGGAGAGCTTCACTTGCAGACTCGGGTGGAACAGCTACAGTGCAGACTGGATTATTTTCGTCCCGCCTGTGATATAACTTTAGCATGTTGATGTGACATAGTTGCTTGCTCTTTCTACGATCTGGTGTGGCGATGACATAGTTGACATCACTGAGTTTCTTCTCCACGAAATAAGGACCACTAAACTTGGCTTGAAGAGGTTGCCCATGAACTGGTAGCAGAATCAAAACCTGATCTCCTGGCTGAAAGTGGCGTAACCTGGACTTCTTATCATACCAAGTCTTCATCTTCTCCTGAGCAGCTCCTAAATTCTCTCTCGCCAGCTGTAAAGCAGTGGACAGCCGTTCTTTGAAATTCATCACATACTCCAGCAGGTTGACGTCATCTTCCTCTGACAGCCAGCATTCCTTGAGTAACTTAAGGGGTCCTCTTACTTCATGGCCAAACAGTAGTTCAAAAGGTGAGAAGCCCAGTGATTCATTTGGAGATTCTCTTGCGGCAAATACAACGAATGGAAGACCTTTATCCCAGTCTTTCTGATGTTCCAAACAGTATTTCTTGAGCATCCATTTGAGTGTTTGATGATATCTCTCCAACGGTCCTTGGGTCTGGGGATGGTAAGCTGAAGACGTGATCTGGGTGATGCCCAACTCTTTCAGAGACTGCTTGAAAACGTTTGACATGAAATTACTTCCCCGGTCTGACTGTACCTCCTTGGGCAGACCAAACTTTGTGAAGAACCCTAGCATTTCCTTAACCACGTTCTTTGCTGAGATATTTCTAATTGGAATGGCTTCAGGATAACGAGTAGCCATATCAATCAGGGTCAACACATAAGAAAATCCTGAAGAAATCTTAGGAAGAGGGCCCACAATATCCACCAACACACGGGTGAAAGGCGCCTCAAAATGAGGAATGGGAACTAGAGGTGCAACCTTTTCAGTCTGATTACACTTCCCCACAACTTGACAGGTGTGACAAGACTTACAATACCAGGAAACATCCCTGAAGATACCTGGCCAGTAGAAGTGTTTCAAAATGCGTGCCACAGTCTTTCTCACTCCAAGGTGTCCTGCCAAACTGGAATCATGAGCCACTCTAATGATATCCTGCCTACAAACACGAGGGATGACAACTTGATGTACAACCTCCCATTCACAGTCGGCTGATGCTGTTGGGGGTCTCCACTTCCTCATAAGTACTCCTGACTTTACATAATAACAAGTAGAAGCACCGGCTGACTTTTCTTCACTGTAAGCAGAGTTAGCTAGACCTTTCAACTCAGGGTCAGCAACCTGCAACTCAACCAACTCTTGACGAGACAAATTATCAACACTACGGGGTACTGCCTCATCTGGTGAGTGGTCCAAATTAGCAAGAAAAGTGTCAGCTAGGATAACATCATTATCATCATTATCCTCTAAATCACCAGTAACTTTAGACTTAGCCCTAGTGACAGCACATGCAGGGAACACATCAGGGACATCACAATCCTGGGACGCAGCCACTGGCTCACTAGACATCTGAGGAGCTGGACACACTTGACTTCCACCAATATCATTTCCAAGTAAGAAAGTTACACCTGACATTGGGAGTGTCTCAACCAACCCAACCATAACGGAACCATTAACAAAACCAGACTCTAAATTCACTCTGCACAGAGGGACAGAAAAGTAATTATTCCCTACACCTTGTAAGATTACAGTTTCATCAGAGGAATTAACATTAGAGCCTAGAACGCTGGTCAGCATAAGGGATTGGGAAGCACCTGTATCACGATATATTTTAACTGATTTCCTGTCATTACTGTCCAGAGGACTGACAAAACCATCAGACAGGAAATTAGCACATGAACTCTTGAGAGTGTCACCCACGTTACTGCTCAAAAGAGGAGCTCCATCATGAGAATTTAAGTTACCCCTCAAAGCAGGCTCAGTTAACTCAGTTAAAGAATTCTGGGAACTCTCAAGAGTGGACACTAGACCAATTGACTGAATATTTAAAGACTCCTTTTTGTTCACATCACGCTGTCTCCTGAAACATTTCTCCATAGTATGACCAAGCTTACTACAATAAGTACATTTACTTTTCTGAAATCTAGAGGTGAAGCTGGTATTTACTTCCTGAGAAACATCATCTTTATTCTCTTTCCTGTTACCTGTACTCTGAGTAGAGGCAACGTACTTACTCTCAGCTTTCCCTTTTTCTTTAGAATATCTCTTGTGAGTGAGAACATATTCATCAGCTAAAACTGCAGCATCAGACAAATTATCTATCCTTTTCTCATCAAGATATAAGCTTACATCTTTATAAATACACCGTTTGAAATCCTCCAGCAAAATCATCTGCTTAAATTTGTCAAAATCAGAATCCACATTCTTAGAATTTAACCACTGCTCTAACAGATCTTCTTTGATTTTTGCATACTCAACATGGGATTGCTTATCTTGCTTGTAAGTTGTCCTAAATTTTACTCTATAGGCTTCAGGAACAATCTCATAGGCCTTAAGAATCAAGCTCTTAACTACATCAGTATGATCCTGAGGCAAAGATGCATAAGTTACTTGAGCTTTACCTGTGAGAACAGTTTGAAGGAGTACTGGCCAATACTCCTTGGGCCATTTAAAACCTGTAGCTACCCTCTCAAACAACTGAAAATACTTTGTTAAATCAGATTCATTAAAAGGAGGGACAAGTTTAACATTTTTAGCCACATCAAAATCATCAGAGCTAGATGATCCAGTTCCACCTTGTTTCATGCGATACTCATGGTCTGCCTGAATCCTAGCAATTTCAACTTGTGCCTCAGCCTCCCTAGCACGGGCCTCCTGCAGGGCTAGCTGTAACTTAGCTAATTCAATCTGCGTTTGCTCATTTGGAGGAGTTACATTAAACAAGCTTTCATTAATCATGTCAACAATCTGATCTTTAGAATGATGAGAGCGAACAACAATTCCCAATTGTTGAGCAACAAGCTTAAGTTCATTCTTTGTTCTGTTTTCTACATCACACACTGTTTGCACATTTGACAAAAAATCTTTGGCTTCATCAAGTGTAGTAATAGTAGACATAATTAATAAGTAACAGTCACAAAATATCAAGCAATATCCTTATGATAACATCCTGAATATCCTGATAAGAGGTCGCCAAATTTATGTACGGAACAGAGAAAGATAATGTACACTTTAAGTGAGAATACGAAGAGTCACTACTGTCCCGTAAAGTTCCAGGTTCAAAACAAAAGAGTTAGGTAAAATTACAAGTTAAAGTTTAATGCTTAAACTAACAACAAAACATTCAGGACTCATAAGGATAATGTAATGGCAAATAAACAGGTTAAATATATGGTTAACTGCAATAGCCTCTATTAACACGAAATTAGCAAGAGTAAATTTATCTAAGTCAGCCCTGATAAAATGAGATACCAGATAATACTCAGTGAATGCCAGATAAATTCTTACAGATACAAACTATTATCAAAAATGACTGGCATAACCCAACATTAATCAAAAATCTCACTAGGCCTAAGAACTAACCCTATGCTACACAGTACAAGAAAAAATGCAATAACACTCATACTCAAATCACACAGCTGCTAGATGTTTGGAGATTTCTTGAGCACTCACAATAATAATATCTGTACAGGGGAGGACAGAGATGTGAACAAAATGAGGAGCAGATCTAAGTGGCAATGATGCAGAGACTGAGCTCATTATATAGGGGCCAGCAGAGCTTGATACAACTTGTAAGAAGGAAGCGCAAATGAAGCCATGGGGACAAAAAGCTGAAAATCCCGCTCTGAATAACAGTGAGAACGACTTTACTATAACGGTAGAAGGGGGGGGGACTGAGGCAGAACACGCTCGTGATCAAACATGCAGCATACTGTGCGTTAATATTACACAAAGGATGATGAAATCATAGGCTATGTAACAATATATATATATATATATATATATATATATATATATATATATATATATATATATATATATATATATATATATATATGCAAACTAACCACAGGAGAAATGAAAGGAGCTATGGTCACTTTGTGATAAATTGTTAACTGAATTGATTTTAAAGCAGTATCCCCCAGACTAAAAAGTGATTGTTCCCTGTCATCTCCTGGTGGTGTAGTCACACCTTAAGTTCCATGTTTGCTCATTCTTGTTGGGGATTGTACTGTCACTGGTTAGTAGGGCTTCATATGATTATCCAAGCATCTAAAGCTTCTCCCTTACAATATCGAACACCGGTAAGGAAGGCAAACCTATCAAGTGAAAGCTTCTTTGGGGTGGAACGCTAGTCACTGGAGCTAGGTGACCACCATCTTGTCTTGAAAAATATGTGTTGAAGTTGTTAAGATGGTGGGTGGCCACCTCGCCCCGGTGACAAGCGTTTCACCTCTTGGACGCCTTCACGTGATCCCACTTTTACTGTTTTATTTATTCTTTATATATATATATATATATATATATATATATATATATATATATATATATATATATATATATATATGTGTGTGTGTGTGTGTGTGTGTGTGTGTGTGTGTGTGTGTGTGTGTCAGGTTATGGCTCCAACTGATGGCCTTAATTCTTTACTTTTGACATTTGCCGGTAAGTGCGAAGCTCAGGGGAATCTTCATTTAAAATTTTTAGCAAAATTGGTCAGTAAATAAGAATTTTGTAACATTTACCGGTGATTTTTTCAGAATTTTGGCAAACTTTCAAAATACAGGTATATGAGCTTATACCTCCACCTGGTGGCCTGAATTTTTTATTTTGACATTTTCCGATATATGTTCAGCTAAGAGGAATTTGTATTTAAAGTTTTAACAAAATTTATCCATAAAGAAGGATTTTGTCCCACTTGTATCGGTGATTTTCCAAAATATTACACCTTCAGTGTTGAATTTTTACATGCTCATATAGGAAGATGGACTTTTTACATGACTATATAGTACTAGATATAGATGAACCAATGAACCGATATAATGGCATTTTTTTTACGTATGGTAGAAAACGGCCAAAAAAGTACGGGGCCACCTCCGCTCGCTTCGCTCGCTCTGGTCATCAACAAAGGGTAATGGCAGCCTTATTAAAATATGCACTCAACACCTTTTATATTTTAATTTATATTTCGGAGGACGTAATTGAAAGACATAATTGTACTTTTTTCTTTTCATTATCTGTCATAATGCAATATTTTCTTTTCAGGATGGAAAAAGAAAATTTTTTTCCTAACACCATATTGATAAAACTTAAATTCCTAATTATTTTATGTCGTCCATTAGTTAGGAATGCACCCAAACAAAAAACAACTACATGCCTAAGTTTAATAAATGTAGATGTGAATATGGTTGTGTTGTTCTCGTGTATGGTCTTACAGCATCAACAACTACAATATTTAGGATGAAGGAGAAACTGGAACGGCGTTCAGTTGGATTCCTTGAGTCCTAGACCACAGTTAAAGGGAATTAGAGGATGGAGCTGGCGTGACTAGGAATGGATGGAGGAGAAGGAGGCTGCACGAGCGTCATTGAGGTTGACATTGAAATGTTTCTGTTGTAGTAAGAGATGGAAAGGTGCAAGAAAACCAAAGAATAAAAAGGGAAAAAAAAAGCATAATTCGAGCAAAAAATGGGGGTAGGAAAACTGCAAGGACTGAGACTGAGGCTGGTAAATAATCCTATCTCCAACTCACACAAGTTTAAGGGAAAAATTTGTTTATTCATCTTTACAAACTGGGCCGGAAACTTAATCTGCACTTCACTGATTCTCTCTCCCTCTCTCTCTGTCTCTGTCTGTCTGTCTGTCTGTCTGTCTGTCTGTCTCTCTCTCTCTCTCAACATAGATTTAAATCCGATGGGGAAAGGTTGGAAGGAAAATACAGTAATATAAGAAACAACCAAGAAAGGAGAAGAGAGGACAGTGAAAAAAGAACAACGATATGAGTAAGATGGAAGAAAGAAAGATCGTGCACATAATGGGACTAAAGAGAGGGATATAGTAGAGGACAATGAGAACAGGAGGGGAGACAAATAAACTAGTGACATAAAAAGAAAAGTCCTAGGCAAATATTTATCGAGTACATGAAAATCAGCGAGGCAGATATTTGATTTCTATCTAAATTTCAGTTTCCCAGTAGAACACGACCTACAGTGATTAATATTACAAGTAGGTCACCTTGTGTAATGCTAATTGAACGAGTTGAAAGGGGAGGGCAAATTCTCCCAAATCGCCTGACCAGCCAGGGAATGTGGTGGAAACAAGGATGATATTAAATCGGTGGGTGAAAGAAGGGAATAATAGGCACGGAGGATTTGGACGCTTGATATTTAACCTCTTCAGGACGTTGACTTAGCGTCTTATTTTTGTTGCTACAACGCGATTTTATTAAGTTTAGGTGATTCCTCTGGCAGTGAAGGGGTGAATGAAAGCTGCTTCTAATCCCTCCAGTTCACAGTGTCCAAAGCTGAGCAGTTCTTCTGGTATGGGCAAGAATAAAAATGACAGCTGAAGGGGTTATCAATTTCCTCAACGAACTATGGATAATTCCAATAGCAAGCGAGGTGGAATTCAGAGTGTGAGTAGTGTACAGGTCAGGGAGACAATATACAGTGGTATAAATGCTTCACTGCACATTCAACGATACAGCGGTCTCGGTATGCACAACAGCAACATCGATGTCGACACGTTTCTCTTAATAATATTGCTATTTATTTGTCAGCATTTTCTCTTTAGTATCTATTTCACGTCCTATCCTTGAATGCCTAATGCAAAAAATAATGCTGCTTCAACCCGTTCCTTGCTCAGCTTCATATCTCTTGTGATCTTATTTGGGTAATCACAGAACTTCCAGATGCAAAAATAGGAAAAAAATAGGACCACCTTCAACACTTTTTAAATCCTATGGCTGTTCCACGGGAATGAAATGTCTAGGATAGATTATTAAAGTTTTCTTCATCATGGGAAGGTTAACAGTAACGATACTAACAGTCAAAGGTTCTCCTTCATTAATCTTTGTTGAATAAACCGACTGGCTTTAGATACCCAAACTGCACCGTTTATTCATCTTAACATGCCCAAGACCTTTCTTTTCTCGCAGCTTATTTAACGCAGCTCTGTTGCAGAAAAAGATCATAGTAAGGCTGCATATTTTTTCCTCAACATTTCTTCGTGACCAGGACCATTTTTAGTTAGTAATCTATTGTTACATCTCAGCATTCTACATGGAGATAATGGTAATTTTGGACCATGGTAATGTGAACAAGGTATAGTGAATGTATTGACACTACCGCACTCCTGCTCTTACTCTCAGCTAAATGAAATAATTTAGTTTCAATGATATAAAATAGCAAAGATGATGCTACCATGAATGTTAGGGGAGTGCGCTTAAACTAAGTGAAATGCTTCTTCTAAAGGATCTCTTTGCTTTGTACTGATAGTAAAAATCTTAAAGAATACTATATTCTGATGATGAACTCGTGAAAGTACAGCGGTTGGAGCACGGTGGTACTGATGTAATCTTAAAGTACTGAGGCACAGTGTATGATGGTAGCACTGCTAATGGGATCTAACTGTAGGCATATAGTACACACTGCCTTGCCTCCTTCAACGACAGAGTATTCTACATGTCTCTTTCATCCCATAACTGTTAAGCATACAACTCAGTCGAATAACATTTTAAGTGTGTTCGCAACATATAAGAGTTATCAGAAATTTCTGTAAACCTCTCTCTCTCTCTCTCTCTCCCCCTCTCTCTTTCATATTGCTTCTCGGCAGACGTGGTGGTGCTGTGCCAGCTGACGCACTCTCCCTCCCTCTTGTGCTGACAAACATTAATGGTTCTGGAGGTCCAATGGGGCGGCACGTGAGCATGTACTTTGCTCGAATAAGAGGATTCCTAATGCTTCTTCCATAAATATATGAATTTCATACTGCACATTAGTGTTCTCTTGTACGTTACTTATGCAAACCATGTCAGTAAGAAAAATATGTACTATGCAATACTTTCAGGGTCCCATAAAAAACTGTCAGCTTAATACAGTAGCTTGACATTTCCTGGAATAAAAAAAATAGAGAAATTCCAACCATGATAGTGTTAAAGTGTAATGTGAAAATGTAATCCAAGCTGCATCCGTACCAGGGAGCAGTGTATCTCCAACATAGCCTCGGAAGGTGTCATTCATCATTCATACTGTAAATTTGGCTTTTTATCAGTAGGAACTGAATGA
Source organism: Coenobita brevimanus (assembly GCF_032717465.1). Classification (NCBI taxonomy): domain Eukaryota; kingdom Metazoa; phylum Arthropoda; class Malacostraca; order Decapoda; family Coenobitidae; genus Coenobita; species Coenobita brevimanus. The sequence goes on along the minus strand of NC_137045.1, from coordinate 36,352,256 downwards.
TTGTAAGATATGTAAGAAAGCTGGGATGAGTGAAACTGTTCCAGCAGAGCGGAAAAGGACTGTGATTGCATAGTTCCTCTGCAAAAGAATAAAGGTTAGTGAAGCGAATGCAAAAATTATTGTGACATTAATTTCTTGAATGTTGGAGGAAAGGTATATGGAATTATTTTCACTGACAAAAAAATTATTGTGACATTAATTTCTTGAATGTTGGAGGAAAGGTATATGGAATTATTATCACTGACAAAGTAGGATATATATCACTCAGCCTGGTAAGTGATGAACAGGGTGGCTTTAGAAGTTATAGAGGATGATGGTAAAAAATCTGCAGTGAGACAGACAGTGGAGATGGCTTGTGAGAAGGGCTGGAAGGAATTTATAGCATTATGAAAAAAGTACACTGGTTAAAGAAAGAGGGATTATGGAAGGTTTGGGTATATTTATGTATGGTGTAAATGCCAAGCTTTTGAGCTCACTTGAGAAATGTTATCATGATTTTGAAACACGTGTAAAGGTAGACAGACATCTAACTGCACTGTTTAAGATCAGTGTTCGCCTGAGAGAAGTTTGTGTGATATCCCCCTGGTTGTTTAATATATATACTGTACATAAGGAGAAATACACAATGCACGTGTGGACATATGTGGATTTTTTTGTTTATGTTCTAGCCATGAATCGAACCCGGGATTACTAGACAGGATCCTGCCACTGATACACTACGCTATGGGGTGATAAAAGCTACAGAACCCGAATGCTATGAAGAAACTGGTAAATCCATCATGGGAGTATATGTCTGAGGCCATACCCAAATGATGGCATATTTCAGAGTCACTAGGCAAGTGACAGCAGTTTTAACCTATCCCACCCAGTACATGAGCCTTCCTATATATGATGGAGAAAAACATATTACAAGTGTGGATGGATGTGTAAAGTTTTTTGTTTGTTTTTTTAGCTAAATTTTCAGGCCGGGAATGAATTCCAGGATCCTTAGATAGGGGTCAGGCAATGATATCACTATACGTCATGGTCTGATAAATGCTAAGCAACCCGATTTCTATGAAGAACCAGGTAAGTCCATTAAGGGGGATATGCTTCAACCCATACGCATACGATGACATATTTCGGAGTCATCTGGATTTTTGATCAGCACCACACACTTAGACAAGTGACAATATATCCCAGTATATATATATATATATATATATATATATATATATATATATATATATATATATATATATATATATATATATATATATATATATATATATATATATATATATATATATATATATATATATATATATATATATATATATATATATATAACCGGTCTAGCAAAGAAACTCTCATCCCTTTTCTGTCCAACTCTCTAATACGAGAGATAATCGTTACTCCCAGTCCTTCATTTATGCAACAGGTCATCTCTGGAACTGTCTCCCTCTGACTGTATTTCCCACTTACTGTGATCTCCAGTCTTTCAAATACAGTGTGTCCTGGCATCTCGAAATGAACGAATCTTGAATTTGGCTCTTTTGTATTTTTTTTTTTCTTGGAGGGATCGTTTTGCGGGCTTCTGGCCTTTGGTTCCTTCTTTCTTGCATTAAAAAAAAAAGAGAGAGATGGAGTTACGAGAGAAGTAAGAACCGAGTAATGAGGAGAGGCATGGCGTTTATTACACAGGTCTGCTAGATTAAAGTCATTAAAAATTTATTCTGAGTAGTTATTTTTATTGCACTTCTGAACACAATGAAAAGATATATTTAGAATGCTTACATCACCTCACATTTAAACAGAAAAATTACAAAGAAATTTAATTTATATATAGCAGATTATACATTTCAATCGATCTATACAATATTGTTCTAAATTAATTGAAAATGAAAATATTTAATCATTGTAACGCTTTAAACATAGACATACCCCCCTGGGGTTAGTTTTTTTTTTTTTTTTTCAAGAATACTCTCCCAGTATCCCTGCTTGTCGTAAAAGGCGACTAAAAGGGTTGGCGTAGGGTTAGTGTCCCTCCCCGGAAAACAACTAACTAAAAAAACAAACAAGAAGCCTCGGACAAGGACTGACCAAACGATGACGACCCAGGACCGGACAAAGGACTTGGTAATGGGTACATGGAATGTAAGAGGAGCGAATGATGAGGTGAAAGAGAGAGAGATTGTCCAGGTGCTTCAGGGTGCGAAAGTGGATGTATGTGGAATAACTGAAACAAAATGGCGGGGAGAAAGTGTGAGAGAAAGGGAGTATGGATGGGGTATATGTGCAGGAGTAGATGAGAATGAGAGGGCAAAGGAAGGAGTATGTATAGTTGTGAGTAAAAGATGGAAGAAGAGCATAAGACAGTATGGATCAGTTGGGTCGAGGATTGTGTGGGTAAAGTTGAAAGTTGGAATACAAATGTGGGCGATTGTGTGTGTGTATGCGCCAACGCAAGATCGTGCTAGAAGAGTGAGAGAAGAGTTCTGGACAAATGTAGAAGTGTGCATGGAAAAGTTTGGAAGGAATGAGAGTGTTTTTGATCGGTAATATGAATGGTAAAGTTGGGAATGTGAAGGTGGATGGAATAGTTGGTGAGTGGGGTGTGCCTGCTGAGATAAATGAGAATGGGAGTGCGTTAGTGGACATTTGTGCTGGGAGGAGGTTGGTGATAGCCAATACCCTCTTCAGGCATAAAATGATCCACAGGTATACATGGCGAGTGATGAGAAGGGTGGGTGGTGAACTGAATTATAGGAAGGCAATGACTGATTATGTGTGTGTGGATGAAAGGATGCGAAGATGTGTAATGGATGCAAGAGCTTATAGAGGTTGGGAGAGTGGACTTTCTGACCACTATTTGGTGGTGGCCAGAATTAGGATTCAAGTAAGATGGAGGAATAGAAGAAGGGAAAGACGAGAGGAAGGAGTAGTTGCAAGGAGAGTGGAAAGGTTACAAGAGGATGAGAAAAAGGCAGAGTATAAGAGAAAAGTCGAGGAACGATTGGGCAAATATGAACTGGAGCAGATGAGAGACGTGGAAGGTGTGTGTAGGATATTTACAGAAGAAATATGTGCAGCATGTGATATGGTGTGTGGAAGGAAGAGAAGACGGAGGGGGGTCCAAGGAACAGCGTGGTGGACTGAAGAGGTGAGACAGGCTGTGGCACAAAAGAAGAAAGCATACAATGAATGGATGAGAAATAGGGGCGTGGAAGAAGTTGAGAGACGGAAGAGAGAGTTATATGTAGAAAGAAAGAGAGAGGTGAAAAGATTAGTAAGAGAGAGTAAGAAGAGAGTGGATGAGGAATTTGGAAAGATTTTGAGTGTAAAGTGGAGGGACTGTAAGAAAATGTTCTGGAAATAGGTGAAAAGAGTCAGACAGGGTGGAAGTGAAGTTAGCAGGGGAGTGAAAGATAAAAATGATAAATTAGTAGTGGAGAAGGGAGAAGAAGTGAGCAGATGGAGAGAACACTTTAAGGAATTGTTGAACATAAAGGATGGAAGTAATGTGAGTATAAGTGGCTGGGGAATGGCTGGGAGAAGGAGGGAGGTGAGAAGACAGGAAGAAATCAGTAGGATAAAAGTTGTGGAAGCAATGGAGAAAGTTAAATCGGGGAAAGCCCCAGGAATTGATGGAGTGTGTGGTGAAATGCTGAAGCATGGGGGATAGATAGTAGTAGAATGGATGTGGAAAATGGGCAGATTGGCCTGGGAGAAAGGTAGAGTCCCGGAGGATTGGAAGTCAGGTATAATTATTCCTTTGTACAAAGGAAAAGGGGAAAAAGAAGTGTGTGGTAATCATAGGGGCATTTGTCTTCTTAGTATAATAGGAAAAATGTATGGTAGGATACTTATTGACAGAGTTAGAGAAAGAACAGAGAAATTAGTTGGAGAAGAACAGGGAGGCTTTAGGAAGGGAAGAGGTTGTGTAGATCAGATATTCTTTCTTAGATCTTTAGTGGAGAAGTTTCTGGAGAAGGGAAAGAAGTTGTATGCGGCTTTGATGGATTTGGAGAAAGCATATGACAGGGTGGATAGACATGGATTGTGGAAAGTGTTAAGAATATATGGAGTAGATGGGAAGTTGTTGAATGCTGTGAAGAGTATGTACGATGGTGCGAAGCCTGCAGTGCGTGTGGATGGTGAACTAAGTGAATTTTTCTTTTTGAAAGTTGGGTTGAAACAGGGATGTGTCATGTCTCCTTGGTTGTTCAGTCTGTACATGGATGGGGTAATAAAAGAGGTACAAGGTGGGGTAGTGGATGTTGGAGTGGCCCTGGTGAGAAAAGATAGTGTTTGGAAACTCCCTGTACTGTTGTTTGCAGATGATACTGTGTTGTTGAGTGAAGACGAAGGGGAGCTGGAAGGCTTGGTGGATGAGTTTGGGAGAGTGTGTAAGAAACGGAATCTATATGTGAATGTAAGGAAGAGTAAAGTGATGGTCTTTGAGAAAGGTGAAGTCAGTGAATATACAGCGAGGTTAGATGGTGAGGAATTGGAAAATGTGAGTTCGTTTAAGTACTTGGGTAGTGTGATGAGTAAGGATGGAGGTTTGGAGGGTGAAGTGCTTGAAAGGGTACAGCAGGGAAGAAAGGTTGCTGGTTCTTTGAAAGCAGTGATAAGAAACAGGGAAGTGAGTACGGAAGTGAAAAAGTTACTACATGACAGTATTGTGATACCAACTCTAACGTATGGAAGCGAAGCTTGGACGTTGTTGGAAGGACACAAGTCAAGAGTGAGAGCAGTGGAAATGAGTTATTTAAGAGGAGCCTGTGGAGTCACATGGAGAGACAGGCTGACGAATGAGGATATAAAGGAGCGTTGTGGTGTGGATGTGGATGTGATAGGAAGCGTTATGAGGAACACACTGAGGTGGTTTTGCCATGTGGAGAGGATGGAGGGTGAAAGAGTGACGAAGAGAGTGTATATGAGTGAGGTGGAGGGGGGAAGAGGGAGGGGGAGGCCGAGGATGAGATGCAGGGATGGGGTGGAAGGGTATATGAGAGAGGGGTGTGTGAGTTGGGAGGAGGGCAGTGAAATGGCGGAGGACAGGGCGACTTGGAGGCTATTTGTTTGTGGCCACCCCAAACGGGATTGAGGCGTCTGAGAATATATATATATATATATATATATATATATATATATATATATATATATATATATATATATATATATATATATATATATATATATCACATTATGGCTCCACCTAGTGGCCGGAATATTTTACTTTTGGCATTTTCCCATGAGTGCCGGGCTCAGAGGAATCCTCAAGTAAATTCTGAGAAAAAATTGTGCCGTAACTAAGGATTTTGACATTTTTAACGGTGATTTTTCAAAATTTTTGCAAATTTTCAAAATGTATGAGCTTATAGCGCCACCTGGTGACTTGAATTTTTTACTTTTGAAGGTTTCCCATATTCCAAGCTAAGAGGAATCTTCAGTTAAAGCCTGAGCAATAATTTATCCATAAATAAAGATTATTTCCCCCATTTATCGATGATTTTTAAAAATGTTACACCTCCAATGTTGAATTTTTACATGCTCATATAGGAAGATGGACATTTTACATGATCATATAGTACTAGATATAGATGAACCAATGAACCGATATAATGGCACTTTCTTCATGCATAGTAGAAAATGACCAAAAAGGTACGTGGCCACCTCCGTTCGCTTCGCTCGTTCTGGTGACCAACAGAGGGTAATGGCAGCTTTATAAAAATATGCACTCAGCACCTTTTATATTTTCATTTATATTTCAATGGGCTTAATTGAAGGACATCATTGTAGTTTATTCTTACAATATGTCATAGTGCAATATTTCCTTTTCAAGATGGAAAAATAAAATGTTCTCTATCACTGTACTGATAAAATTCAAATTCCCAGTAATTTAACTATTTCCACTTGATAGGAATACAAACAAAACACAACTACCTGCTGAAGTTTAATAAATGTAGATGTGAATATGGCTGTGTTGTTCTCGTGTATGGTCTTACAGCATCAACAACTACAATATTTAGGATGAAGGAGAAACTGGAACGGCGTTCAGTTGGATTCCTTGAGTCCTAGACCACAGTTAAAGGGAATGGGAAGATGAAGCTGGCGTGACTAGGAATGGATGGAGGAGAAGGAGGCTGCACGAGCGTCATTGAGGTTGACATTGAAATGTTTCTGTTGTAGTAAGAGATGGAAAGATGCAAGAAAACCAAAGAATAAAAAGGAAAAAAAGCATAATTCAAGCAAAAAATGGGGGTAGGAAAACTGCAAGGACTGAGACTGAGGCTGGTAAATAATCCTATCTCCAACTCACACAAGTTTAAGGGAAAAATTTGTTTATCCATCTTTACAAACTGGGCCGGAAACTTAATCTGCGCTTCGCTGATTCTCTCTCTCTCTCTCTCTCTCTCTCTCTCTCTCTCTCTCTCTCAACATAGATTTAAATCCGATGGGGAAAGGTTGGAAGGAAAATACAGTAATGTAAGAAACAACCAAGAAAGGAGAAGAGAGGACAGTGAAAAAAGAACTACGATATGAGTAAGATGGAAGAAAGAAAGATCGTGCACATAATGGGACTAAAGAGAGGGATATAGTAGAGGACAATGAGAACAGGAGGGGAGACAAATAAACTAGTGACATAAAAAGAAAAGTCCTAGGCAAATATTTATCGAGTACATGAAAATCAGCGAGGCAGATATTTGATTTCTATCTAAATTTCAGTTTGCCAGTAGCACACGACCTACAGTGATTAATATTACAAGTAGGTCACCTTGTGTAATGCTAATTGAACGAGTAGAAGGGAGAGGGCAAATTCTCCCAAATCGCCTGACCAGCCAGGGAATGTGGTGGAAACAAGGATGATATTAAATCGGTGAGTGAAGGAAGGGAATAATAGGCACGGAGGATTTGGACGCTTGATATTTAACCTCTTCAGGACGTTGACTTAGCGTCTTATTTTTGTTGCTACAACACGATTTTATTAAGTTTAGGTGATTCCTCTGGCAGTGAAGGGGTGAATGAAAGCTGCTTCTAATCCCTCCAGTTCACAGTGTCCAAAGCTGAGCAGTTCTTCTGGTATGGGCAAGAATAAAAATGACAGCTGAAGGGGTTATCAATTTCCTCAACGAACTATGGATAATTCCAATAGCAAGTGAGGTGGAATTCATAGTGTGAGTAGTGTACAGGTCAGGGAGACAATATACAGCGGTATAAATGCTTCACTGCACATTCAACGATACAGCGGTCTCGGTATGCACAACAGCAACATTGATGTCGACACGTTTCTCTTAATAATATTGCTATTTATTTGTCAGCATTTTCTCTTTAGTATCTATTTCACGTCCTATCCTTGAATGCCTAATGCAAAAAATAATGCTGCTTCAACCCGTTCCTTGTTCAGCTTCATATCTCTTGTGATCATATTGGGTAATCACAGAACTTCCAGATGCAAAAATAGGAAAAAAATAGGACAACCTTCAACACTTTTTAAATCCTATGGCTGTTCCACGGGAATGAAATGTCTAGGATAGATTATTAAAGTTTTCTTCATCATGGGAAGGTTAACAGTAACGATATTAACAGTCAAAGGTTCTCCTTCATTAATCTTTGTTGAATAAACCGACTGGCTTTAGATACCCAAACTGCACCGTTCATTTATCTTAACATGGCCAAGACCTTTCTTTTCTCGCAGCTTATTTAACGCAGCTCTGTTGCAGAAAAAGATCATAGTAAGGCTGCATATTTTTTCCTCAACATTTCTTCGTGACCAGGACCATTTTTAGTTAGTAATCTATTGTTACATCTCAGCATTCTACATGGAGATAATGGTAATTTTGGACCATGGTAATGTGAACAAGGTATAGTGAATGTATTGACACTACCGCACTCCTGCTCTTACTCTCAGCTAAATGAAATAATTTAGTTTCAATGATATAAAATAGCAAAGATGATGCTACCATGAATGTTAGGGGAGTGCGCTTAAACTAAGTGACATGCTTCTTCTAAAGGATCTCTTTGCTTTGTACTGATAGCAAAAATCTTAAAGAATACAACATTCTGATGATGAACTCGTGAAAGTACAGCGGTTGGAGCACGGTGGTACTGATGTAATCTTAAAGTACTGAGGCACAGTGTATGATGGTAGCACTGCTAATGGGATCTAACTGTAGGCATATAGTACACACTGCCTTGCCTCCTTCAACGACAGAGTATTCTACATGTCTCTTTCATCCCATAACTGTTAAGCATACACCTCAGTCGAATAACATTTTAAGTGTGTCTGCAACAGATAAGAGTTATTAGAAATTTCTGTAAACCTCTCTCTCTCTCTCTCTCTCCCTCTCTCTTTCATATTGCTTCTCGGCAGACGTGGTGGTGTTGTGCCAGCTGACGCACTCTCCCTCCCTCTTGTGCTGAAAAACATTAATGGTTCTGGAGGTCCAATGGGGCGGCACGTGAGCATGTACTTTGCTCGAATAAGAGGATTCCTAATGCTTCTTCCATAAATATATGAATTTCATACTGCACATTAGTGTTCTCTTGTACGTTACTTATGCAAACCATGTCAGTAAGAAAAATATGTACTATGCAAGACTTTCAGGCTCCCATAAAAAACTGTCAGTTTAATACAGTAGCTTGACATTTCCTGGAATAAAAAAAATAGAGAAATTCCAACCATGATAGTGTTAAAGTGTAATGTGAAAATGTAATCCAAGCTGCATCCGTACCAGGGAGCAGTGTATCTCGAACATAGCCTCGGAAGGTGTCATTCATCATTCATACTCTAAATTTGGCTTTTTATCAGTAGGAACTGAATGATTGTAAGATATGTAAGAAAGCTGGGATGAGTGAAACTGTTCCAGCAGAGCGGAAAAGGACTGTGATTGCATAGTTCCTCTGCAAAAGAATAAAGGTTAGTGAAGCGAATGCAAAAATTATTGTGACATTAATTTCTTGAATGTTGGAGGAAAGGTATATGGAATTATTTTCACTGACAAAAAAATTATTGTGACATTAATTTCTTGAATGTTGGAGGAAAGGTATATGGAATTATTATCACTGACAAAGTAAGATATATATCACTCAGCCTGGTAAGTGATGAACAGGGTGGCTTTAGAAGTTATAGAGGATGATGGTCAAAAATCTGCAGTGAGACAGACAGTGGAGACGGTTTGTGAGAAGGGCTGGAAGGAATTTATAGCATTATGAAAAAAGTACACTGATTAAAGAAAGAGGGATTATGGAAGGTTTGGGTATATTTATGTATGGTGTAAATGCCAAGCTTTTGAGCACACTTGAGAAATGTTATCATAATTTTGAAACACGTGTAAAGGTAGACAGATATCTAACTGCACTGTTTAAGATCAGTGTTCACCTGAGAGAAGTTTGTGTGATATCCCCCTGGTTGTTTAATATATATACTGTACATAAGGAGAAATACACAATGCACGTGTGGAGATATGTGGATTTTCTTTGTTTATGTTCTAGCCATGAATCGAACCCGGGACTACTAGACAGGATCCTGCCACTGATACACTACGCCATGGGTTGATAAAAGCTACGGAACCCGAATGCCATGAAGAAACTGGTAAATCCATCATGGGAGGATATGTCTGAAACCATTCTCAAATGACGGCATATTTCAGAGTCATCTTAATTTTTGCTCAGCCCCACACAACTAGGCAAGTGACATAGCATTTTTAATCTATCCCAGCCAGTACATGCGCATTCCTATTTATGATGGAGAAAAACATATTACAAGTGTGGATAGATGTGTAAAGTTTTTTTTTTACCTATATTCTCAGGCCGGGAATGAATTCCAGGATCCTTAGATAGGGGTCAGGCAATGATATCACTATACGTCATGGTCTGATAAATGCTAAGCAACCCGATTTCTCTGAAGAACCAGGTAAGTCCATTAAGGGTGATATGCTTCAACCTCTACGCATACGATGACATATTTCAGGGTCATCTGGATTTTTGATCAGCACCACACACTTAGGCAAGTGACAATATATCCCAGTATATATATATATATATATATATATATATATATATATATATATATATATATATATATATATATATATATATATATATATATATATTGAGACAGTTCTTCATAGACCAATACCACCAGGAGAGGATATACTGTCTGCTCAGGAAGATTTAAATATAGAAACAGGAGAGTTGAGGCTTGCAGAAGTGGAGAAAGCAGTAAAACAGTTAAAGAATAATAAGGCACCAGGGGAGGATGGTTTATTTCCGGAAATGTTTAAAGTGGAGGGGGATAGATTAATAATGATCTTGACCAAGCTATTCAATAAGATATGGGTGACGGGGTTACTACCATCAGTTTGGAAGAATGGTGTAATTGTTAAAGTTCCGAAGAATGGAGACCTGAGTGAATGTGGTAATTGGAGGGGATTCTCTTTGTCACCGATAGCTTTGAAAGTTTTCAGTAGAGTGTTGTTAAATAGGTTGGAGCCGGTGGTTGAGGGTATTCTGAGGGATGAACAGGCTGGTTTTATAAAGGGACGTGGTTGCAATGATCAGATCTTTATAGTTAGGCATTTGATGCAGCAAGTTAATGAAATGAGAGTACCGTTAAGTCTTTGTTTTGTTGATTTTGAAAAGGCTTTTGATAGTGTTTCGAGAGAGACTATGGGGAAGATCATGAGACATTATGGAATACCAGAGGAGTTTGTGAGGGTCATTATGAACATGCATGAGGACACATTTTGTAAAGTGATGGTTGATGGTTGTCTGATAATTCGTTTGAAGTCAAGTCCGGAGTAATTCAAGGTGGTGTTCTATCGCTTTTACTATTTATATTGGTCATTGATTACATTATGAAACGCGTTGGAACAGAAACCGGTGCAGGTATACTTTGGGGAGAGAACAGGAAACTTTTGGATTTAGATTATGCAGATAATATAGTTTTGATTTGTGATGGGCCAGAAGAGATGCAGAGAGTGTTGGACTGTTTGGTGAGTGAAGGTCGCAAGGTGGGTTTGGTTATTAATTGTGGAAAAACTGAAATAATCAATATGAATATGGAAAATGGGCAGGAATGTGTAACTGGAGGTATGGTTGTAAAGCAAGTTGATAGGTTTAAATATTTAGGTACTTATTTAGCCAAGGATGGTTCTTTGAACTTTGAATTCGAGGAAAGGTTAAAGAAGGCTAATCAGGCAATGGGAATGCTTAAAAATATTTGGAATAATAACAATTTCTCTGTGCATACAAAAATCAAACTTTATAAGGTAATGGTTAGGAATATCTTAATTTATGGACACGAGTCTTGGTACAGCACAGTGACTATAGAAAATAAATTCTTGGTGTTTGAAAATAAAGCACTTAGAAGAATATTAGGAGTTAAGTGGTGGGAAAGGATACCCAATAATAGAATTAGAGAAATAACGGGAGTGCAGCCGGTCGATGAATATGTTAGGTTCTCACGATGGAAGTGGCTAGGACATGATATAGGAGACAGGGAATAGTACGAGGTACACCAGGGTGGGTGGCACTTGGTAGGAGAGGTAGAGGAAGGCCAAAAGAGACGTGGGTGAGGACAATGAGACGGGAAGCTGGAGATGAGTGTTGGGGAGATCTTGAGGAGTTAGCACAAGATAGGATGTGGTGGTGTGAGTTCATTGAGGCCCTATGCATCCCCGAGGGTGCCACAGGTAATGATTGATTGATTAATTGATTGATATATATATCCGGTCTAGCAAAGAAACTCTCATTCCTTTTCTGTCCAACTCTCTAATGCAACAGATAACCGTTACTCCCAGTCCTTCATTTATGCAACAGGTCATCTCTGGAACTGTCTCCCTCTGTCTGTATTTCCCACTTACTATGATCTCCAGTCTTTCAAATGCAGTGTGTCCTGGTATCTCGAAATGAACGGATCTTGAATTTGGCTCTTATGTATTTTTTTTTTTTCTTGAAGGGAACGTTTTGCGGGCTTCTGGCCTTTGGTTCCTTCTTTCTTGCATTAAAAAAAAAGAGAGATGGGGTTACGAGAGAAGTAAGAACCGAGTAATGAGAAGAGGCATGGCGTTTATTACACAGGTCTGCTAGATTAAAGTCATTAAAAAGTAATTCTGAGTAGTTATTTTTATTGCACTTCTGAACACAATGAAAAGATATATTTAGAACGCTTACATCACCCCACATTTAAACAGAAAAATTACAAAGAAATTTAATTTATATATAGCAGATTATACATTTCAATAGATCTATACAATATTGTTCCAAATTAATTGAAAATGAAAATATTTAGTCATTGTAACGCTTTAAACATACACATACCCCCCCTGGGGTTAGTTTTTTTTTTTTTTTTCAAGAATACTCCCCCAGTATCCCTGGTGTCGTAAAAGGCAACTAAAAGGGCTGGCGTAGGGTTAGTGTCCCTCCCCGGAAAACAACTAACTAAAACAACAAACAAGAAGCCTCGGACAAGGACTGACCAAACGATGACGACCCAGGACCGGACAAAGGACTTGGTAATGGGTACATGGAATGTAAGAGGAGCGAATGATGAGGTGAAAGAGAGAGGGATTGTCAAGGTGCTTCAGGGTGCGAAAGTGGATGAATGCGCCAACGCAAGATCGTGCTAGAAGAGTGAGAGAAGAGTTCTGGACAAATGTAGAAGTGTGCATGGAAAAGTTTGGAAGGAATGAGAGAGTGTTTTTGATCGGTGATATGAATGGTAAAGTTGGGAATGTGAAGGTGGATGGAATAGTTGGTCAGTGGGGTGTACCTGCTGAGATAGATGAGAATGGGAGTGCGTTAGTGGACATTTGTGCTGGGAGGGGGTTGGTGATAGCCAATACCCTCTTCAGGCATAAAATGATCCACAGATATACATGGCGAGTGATGAGAAGGGTGGGTGGTGAACTGAATGAAAAGAAGGCAATGACTGATTATGTGTGTGTGGAAGAAAGGATGCAAAGATGTGTAATGGATGCAAGAGCTTATAGAGGCTGGGGTAGTGGACTTTCTGACCACTATTTCGTGGTGGCCAGAATTAGGATTCAAGTAAGATGGAGGAATAGAAGAAGGGAAAGACGAGAGGAAGGAGTAGTTGCAAGGAGAGTGGAAAGGTTACAAGAGGATGAGAAAAAGGCAGAGTATAAGAGAGAAGTGGAGGAACGATTGGGCAAATATGAATTGCAGGTGGGAGACGTGGAAGGTGTGTGTAGGATATTTACAGAAGAAATATGTGCAGCATGTGATGTGGTGTGTGGAAGGAAGAGAAGACGGAGGGGGTCCAAGGAACAGCGTGGTGGACTGAAGAGGTGAGACAGGCTGTGGCACAAAAGAATAAAGCATACAATGAATGGATGAGAAATAGGGGCGTGGAAGAAGTTGAGAGGCGGAAGAGAGAGTCATATGTAGAAAGAAAGAGAGAGGTGAAAAGATCAGTAAGAGAGTAAGAAGAGAGTGGATGAGGAATTTGGAAGGAATTTGAGTGTAAAGTGGAGGGACTGTAAGAAAATGTTCTGGAAAGAGGTGAAAAGAGTAAGACAGGGTGGAAGTGAAGTTAGCAGGGGAGTGAAAGATAAAAATGGTAGATTACTAGTGGAGAAGGGAGAAAAAGTGAGCAGATGGAGAGAACACTTTAAGGAATTGTTGAACATAGAGGATGGAAGTAATGCGAGTATAAGTGGCTGGGGAATGGCTGGGAGAAGGAGGGAGGTGAGAAGACAGGAAGAAATCAGTAGGATAGAAGTTGTGGAAGGAATGAAGAAAGTGAAATCGGGGAAAGCGCCAGGAATTGATGGAGTATGTGGTGAAATGCTGAAGCATGGGGGAGAGATAGTAGTAGAATGGATGTGGAAGATGTGCAGATTGGCCTGGGAGGAAGGTAGAGTCCCGGAGGATTGGAAGTCAGGTATAATTATTCCCTTGTACAAAGGAAAAGGGGGAAAAGAAGTGTGTGGTAATCATAGGGGCATTTGTCTTCTTAGTATAATAGGAAAAGTGTATGGTAGGATACTTATTGACAGAGTTAGAGAAAGAACAGAGAAATTAGTTGAAGAAGAACAGGGAGGCTTTAGGAAGGGAAGAGGTTGTGTAGATCAGATATTCATTCTTAGATCTTTAGTGGAAAAGTTTCTGGAGAAGGGAAAGAAGTTGTATGCGGCTTTCATGGATTTGGAGAAAGCATATGACAGGGTGGATAGACAAGGATTGTGGAAAGTGTTAAGAATATATGGAGTAGATGGGAAGTTGTTGAATGCTGTAAAGAGTATGTACGATGGTGCGAAGGCTGCAGTACGTGTGGATGGTGAACTAAGTGAATTTTTCTTTTTGAAAGTTGGGTCGAAACAGGGATGTGTCATGTCTTCATGGTTGTTTAATCTGTACATGGATGGGGTAATAAAAGAGGTACAAGGTAGGGTAGTGGATGTTGGAGTGGCCCTGGTGAGAGAGGAGAGTGTTTGGAAACTCCCTGAACTGTTGTTTGCAGATGATACTGTGTTGTTGAGTGAAGACGAAGGGGAGCTGCAAGGCTTGGTGGATGAGTTTGGGAGAGTGTGTAAGAAACGGAATCTAAAGGTGAATGTAAGGAACAGTAAAGTGATGGTCTTTGAGAGATTTGAAGTCAGTGAATGTACAGCGAGGTTGGATGGTGAGGCATTGGAAAATGTGAGTACGTTTTAGTACTTGGGTAGTGTGATGAGTAAGGATGGAGGTTTGGAGGGTGAAGTGCTTGAAAGGATACAGCAGGGAAGAAAGGTTGCTGGTTCTTTGAAAGCAGTGATAAGAAACAGGGAAGTGAGTATGGAAGTGTGGAAGTGAAAAAGTTACTACATGACAGTATTGTGATACCAACTCTAACGTATGGAAGTGAAGCTTGGACGTTGTTGGAAGGACACAAGTCAAGAGTGAGAGCAGTGGCAATGAGTTATTTAAGAGGAGCCTGTGGAGTCACATGGAGAGACAGGCTGACGAATGAGGATATAAAGGAGCGTTGTGGTGTGGATGTCGATGTGATAGGAAGCGTTATGAGGAACACACTGAGGTAGTTTTGCCATGTGGAGAAGATGGAGGGTGAAAGACTGACGAAGAGAGTGTATATGAGTGAGGTAGAGGGGGGAAGAGGGAGGTGGAGGCCGAGGATGAGATGGAGGGATGGGGTGGAGAGGTATATGAGAGAGGGGGGTGTGAGTTGGGAGCAGGGCAGTGAAATGGCGGGGGACAGGGCGACGTGGAGGTGATTTGTTTGTGGCCACCCGAAACGGGATTGAGGGGTCTGGGAATATATATATATATATATATATATATATATATATATATATATATATATATATATATATATATATATATATATATATATATATATATATCAGATTATGGCTCCACCTAGTGGCCGGAATATTTTACTTTTGGCATTTTCCCATGAGTGCCGGGCTCAGAGGAATCCTCAAGTAAATTCTGAGAAAAAACTGTGCCGTAACTAAGGATTTTGACATTTTTAACGGTGATTTTTCTGAATTTTTGCAAACTTTCAAAATGTACGAGCTTATAGCGCCACCTGGTGACCTGAATTTTTTACTTTTGACATTTTCCCATATTCCAAGCTAAGAGGAATCTTCAGTTAAAGCCTGAGCAATAATTTATCCATAAATAAAGATTATTTCCCCCTTTTATCGATGATTTTTAAAAATGTTACACCTCCAATGTTGAATTTTTACATGCTCATATAGGAAGATGGACATTTTACATGATCATATAGTACTAGATATAGATGAACCAATGAACCGATATAATGGCACTTTCTTCATGCATAGTAGAAAATGACCAAAAAGGTACGTGGCCACCTCCGCTCGCTTCGCTCGTTCTGGTGACCAACAGAGGGTAATGGCAGCTTTATAAAAATATGCACTCAGCACCTTTTATATTTTCATTTATATTTCAATGGGCTTAATTGAAGGACATCATTGTAGTTTATTCTTACAATATGTCATAGTGCAATATTTTCTTTTCACGATGGAAAAATAAAATGTTCTCTATCACTGTACTGATAAAATTCAAATTCCCAGTAATTTAACTATTTCCACTTGTTAGGAATACAACCAAAACAACTACCTGCTGAAGTTTAATAAATGTAGATGTGAATATGGCTGTGTTGTTCTCGTGTATGGTCTTACAGCATCAACAACTACAATATTTAGGATGAAGGAGAAACTGGAACGGCGTTCAGTTGGATTCCTTGAGTCCTAGACCACAGTTAAAGGGAATTAGAGGATGGAGCTGGCGTGACTAGGAATGGATGGAGGAGAAGGAGGCTGCACGAGCGTCATTGAGGTTGACATTGAAATGTTTCTGTAGTAGTAAAAGAGGGAAAGGTGCAAGAAAACCAAAGAATAAAAAGGAAAAAAAGCATAATTCGAGCAAAAAATGGGGGTAGGAAAACTGCAAGGACTGAGACTGAGGCTGGTAAATAATCCTATCTCCAACTCACACAAGTTTAAGGGAAAAATTTGTTTATCCATCTTTACAAACTGGGCCTGAAACTTAATCTGCACTTCACGGATTCTCTCTCTCTCTCTCTCTCTCTCTCTCTCTCTCTCTCTCTCTCTCAACATAGATTTAAATCCGGTGGGGAAAGGTAGGAAGGAAAATACAGTAATGTAAGAAACAACCAAGAAAGGAGAAGAGAGGACAGTGAAAAAAGAACTACGATATGAGTAATATGGAAGATAGAAAGATCGTGCACATAATGGGACTAAAGAGAGGGATATAGTAGAGGACAATGAGAACAGGAGGGGAGACAAGTAAACTAATGACATAAAAAGAAAAGTCCTAGGCAAATATTTATCGAGTACATGAAAATCAGTGAGGCAGATATTTGATTTCTATCTAAATTTCAGTTTCCCAGTAGAACACGACCTACGGTGATTAATATTACAAGTAGGTCACCTTGTGTAATGCTAATTGAACGAGTAGAAGGGGGAGGGCAAATTCTCCCAAATCGCCTGACCAGCCAGGGAATGTGGTGGAAACAAGGATGATATTAAATCGGTGGGTGAAAGAAGGGAATAATAGGCACGGAGGATTTCGACGCTTGATATTTAACCTCTTCAGGACGTTGACTTAGCGTCTTAGTTTTGTTGCTACAACACGATTTTATTAAGTTTAGGTGATCCCTCTGGCAGTGAAGGGGTGAATGAAAGCTGCTTCTAATCCCTCCAATTCACAGTGTCCAAAGCTGAGCAGTTCTTCTGGTAAGGGCAAGAATAAAAATGACATCTGAAGGGGTTATCAATTTCCTCAACGAACTATGGATAATTCCAATAGCAAGTGAGGTGGGATTCAGAGTGTGAGTAGTGTACAGGTCAGGGAGACAATATACAGTGGTATAAATGCTTCACTGCACATTCAACGATACAGCGGTCTCGGTATGCACAACAGCAACATCTATGTCGACACGTTTCTCTTAATAATATTGCTATTTATTTGTCAGCATTTTCTCTTTAGTATCTATTTCACGTCCTATCCTTGAATGCCTAATGCAAAAAATAATGCTGCTTCAACCCGTTCCTTGTTCAGCTTCATATCTCTTGTGATCTTATTTGGGTAATCACAGAACTTCCAGATGCAAAAATAGGAAAAAAATAGGACCACCTTCAACACTTTTTAAATCCTATGGCTGTTCCACGGGAATGAAATGTCTAGAATAGATTATTAAAGTTTTCTTCATCATGGGAAGGTTAACAGTAACGATACTAACAGTCAAAGGTTCTCCTTCATTAATCTTTGTTGAATAAACCGACTGGCTTTAGATACCCAAACTGCACCGTTCATTCATCTTAACATGGCCAAGACCTTTCTTTTCTCGCAGCTTATTTAACGCAGCTCTGTTGCAGAAAAAGATCATAGTAAGGCTGCATATTTTTTCCTCAACATTTCTTCGTGACCAGCACCATTTTTAGTTAGTAATCTATTGTTACATCTCAGCATTCTACATGGAGATAATGGTAATTTTGGACCATGGTAATGTGAACAAGGGATAGTGAATGTATTGACACTACCGCACTCCTGCTCTTACTCTCAGCTAAATGAAATAATTTAGTTTCAATGATATAAAATACCAAAGATGATCCTACCATGAATGTTAGGGGAGTGCGCTTAAACTAAGTGAAATGCTTCCTCTAAAGGATCTCTTTGCTTTGTACTGATAGCAAAAATCTTAAAGAATACTATATTCTGATGATGAACTCGTGAAAGTACAGCGGTTGGAGCACTGTGGTACTGATGTAATCTTAAAGTACTGAGGCACAGTGTATGATGGTAGCACTGCTAATGGGATCTAACTGTAGGCATATAGTACACACTGTCTTACCTCCTTCAACGACAGAGTATTCTACATGTCTCTTTCACCCCTTAACTGTTAAGCATACACCTCAGTCGAATAACAGTTTGTGTCCGCAACAGATAAGAGTTAATAGAAATTTCTATAAACCTCTCTCTCTCTCTCTCTCTCTCTCTCTCTCTCTCTCTCTCTCTCTCTCTCTCTCTCTCTCTCATATTGCTTCTCGGCAGACGTGGTGGTGGTGTGCCAGCTGACGCACTCTCCCTCCCTCTTGTGCTGAAAAACATTAATGGTTTTGGTGGTCCAATGGGGCGGCACGTGAGTCTGTACTTTGCTCTACTAAGAGGATTTCTAATGCTTCTTCCATAAATATATGAATTTCATACTGCACATTAGTGTTCTCTTGTACGTTACTTATGCAAACCATGTCAGTAAGAAAAATATGTACTATGCAAGACTTTCAGGCTCCCATAACAAACTCTCAACTTAATACAGTAGCTTGACATTACCCGGAATAAAATAATAGAGATATTCCAACCATGATAGTGTTAAAGTGTAATGTGAAAATGTAATCCAAGCTGCATCCGTACCAGGGAGCAGTGTATCTCAAACATAGCCTCGGAGGGTGTCATTCATCATTCATACTCTAAATTTGGCGTTTTATTATTAGGAACTGAATGACTGTAAGATATGTAAGAAGGCTGGGATGAGTGAAACTGTTCCAGCAGAGCGGAAAAGGACTGTGATTGCATAGTTCCTCTGCAAAAGAATAAAGGTTAGTGAAGCGAATGCAAAAATTATTGTGACATTAATTTCTTGAATGTTGGAGGAAAGGTATATGGAATTATTATCACTGACAAAAAAGTTATTGTGACATTAATTTCTTGAATGTTGGAGGAAAGGTATATGGAATTATTATCACTGACAAAGTAAGATATATTATCACTCAGCCTGGTAAGTGATGAACAGGGTGGCTTTAAAAGTTATAGAGGATGATGGTCAAAAATCTGCAATGAGACAGACAGTGGAGACGGTTTGTGAGAAGGGCTGGAAGGAATTTATAGCATTATGAAAAAAGTACACTGATTAAAGAAAGAGGGATTATGGAAGGTTTGGGTATATTTATGTATGGTGTAAATGCCAAGCTTTTGAGCACACTTGAGAAATGTTATCATGATTTTGAAACACGTGTAAAGGTAGACAGACATCTAACTGCACTGTTTAAGATCAGTGTTCGCCTGAGAGAAGTTTGTGTGATATCCCCCTGGTTGTTTAATATATATACTGTACATAAGGAGAAATACACAATGCACGTGTGGACATATGTGGATTTTTTTGTTTATGTTCTAGCCATGAATCGAACCCGGGACTACTAGACAGGATCCTGCCACTGATACACTACGCCATGGGGTGATAAAAGCTACGGAAACCGAATGCTATGAAGAAACTGGTAAATCCATCATGGGAGGATATGTCTGAAGCCATACCCAAATGATGGCATATTTCAGAGTCACTAGGCAAGTGACAGCAGTTTTAACCTATCCCACCCAGCACATGAGCCTTCCTATATATGATGGAGAAAAACATATTACAAGTGTGGATAGATGTGTAAAGTTTTTTTTTTACCTATATTCTCAGGCCGGGAATGAATTCCAGGATCCTTAGATAGGGGTCAGGCAATGATATCACTATACGTCATGGTCTGATAAATGCTAAGCAACCCGATTTCTCTGAAGAACCAGGTAAGTCCATTAAGGGGGATATGCTTCAACCTCTACGCATACGATGACATATTTCAGGGTCATCTGGATTTTTGATCAGCACCACACACTTAGGCAAGTGACAATATATTCCAGTATATATATATATATATATATATATATATATATATATATATATATATATATATATATATATATATATATATATATATATATTGTTACATAGCCTATGATTTCATCATCCTTTGTGTAATTTTAACGCACAGTATGCTGCATGTTTGATCACGAGCGTGTTCTGCCTCAGTCCCCCCCTTCTACCGTTATAGTAGAGTAAGTCGTTCTCTATTATTCAGAGCGGGATTTTCAGCTTTTTGTCCCCATGGCTTCATTTGCGCGTCCTTCTTACAAGTTGTATCAAGCTCTGCTGGCCCCTATATAATGAGCTCAGTCTCTGCATCATTGTCACTTAGATCTGCTCCTCATTTTGTTCACATCTCTGTCCTCCCCTGTACAGATAGTATTATTGTGAGTGCTCAAGAAGTCTCCAACCATCTAGCAGCTGTGTGTAATTTGAGTATAACTGTTGTTGCATTTTTTCTTGTACTGTATAGCATAAGTTTAATTTGTAGGCCTAGTGAACTTTTTGTAATTCATGTTGGGTTCTTTATGTCAATCATTTTTGATAATAGTTTGTATCTGTAATAATTTATCTGGCATTCACTGAGTATTATCTGGTATCTCATTTTATCAGGGCTGACTTAGATAAATTTACTCTTGCTAATTTCGTGTTAATAGAGGCTATTGCAGTTAACCATATATTTAACCTGTTTATTTGCCATTACATTATCCTTATGAGTTCTGAATGTTTTGTTGTTAGTTTGTGCATTAAACTTTAACTTGTAATTTTATCTAACTCTTTTGTTTTGAACCTGGAACTTTACGGGACAGTAGTGATTTTTTAGTATTCTCACTTAAAGTGTACATTATCTTTCTCTGTTCCGTAACATAAATTTGGCGACCTCATATCAGGATATTCAGGATATTATCATAAGGATATTGCTTGATATTTTGTGACTGTTACTTATTAATTATGTCTACTATTACTACACTTGATGAAGCCAAAGATTTTTTGTCAAATGTGCAAACAGTGTTGGATGTAGAAAACAGAACAAAGAATGAACTTAAGCTTGTTGCTCAACAATTGGGAATTGCTGTTCGCTCTCATCATTCTAAAGATCAAATTGTCGACATGATTAATGAAAGCTTGTTTAATGTAACTCCTCCAAATGAGCAAACGCAGATTGAATTAGCTAAGTTACAGCTAGCCTGCAGGAGGCAAAAGCTAAGGAGGCTGAGGCAGAAGTTGAAATTGCTAGGATTCAGGCAGACCATGAGTACCGCATGAAACATGGTGGAACTGGATCATCTAGCTCTGATGATTTTGATGTGGCTAAAAATGTTAAACTTGTCCCTCCTTTTAATGAATCTGATTTAACAAAGTATTTTCAGTTGTTTGAGAGGGTAGCTACAGGTTTTAGTTGGCCCAAGGAGTATTGGCCAGTACTCCTTCAAACTGTTCTCACCGGTAAAGCTCAAGTAACTTATGCATCTTTGCCTCAGGATCAATCTGATAATTATGATGTAGTTAAGAGCTTGATTCTTAAGGCCTATGAGCTTGTTCCTGAAGCCTATAGAGTAAAATTTAGGACAACTTATAAGCAAGATAAGCAATCCCATGCTGAGTATGCAAAAATCAAAGAAGATCTGTTAGAGCAGTGGTTAAATTCTAAGAATGTGGATTCTGATTTTGGTAAATTTAAGCAGATGATTTTGCTGGAGGACTTCAAAAGGTGTATTAGTAAAGATGTAAGCCTATATCTTGATGAGAAAAGAATAGATAATTTGTCTGATGCTGCAGTTTTAGCTGATGAGTATGTTCTCACTCACAAAAGATATTCTAGAGAAAGAGGGAAAGCTGAGAGTAAGTACGTTGCCTCTACTCAGAGTACAGGTAACAAGAAAGAGAATAAGGATGATGTTTCTCAGGAAGTAAATACCAGCTTCACCTCTAGATTTCAGAAAAGTAAATGTACTTATTGTAGTAAGCTTGGTCATACTACGGAGAGATGTTTCAGGAGACAGCGTGATGTGAACAAAAAGGAGTCTTTAAATATTCAGTCAATTGGTCTAGTGTCCACTCTTGAGAGTTCCCAGAATTCTTTACCTGAGTTAACTGAACCTGCTTTGAGGGGTAACTTAAATTCTCATGATGGAGCTCCTCTTTTGAGCAGTAACGTGGGTGACACTCTCAAGAATTCATGTGCTAATTTCCTGTCTGATGGTTTTGTCAGTCCTCTGGACAATAATGACTGGAAATCAGTTAAAATTTATCGTGATACAGGTGCTTGCCAATCCCTTATGCTGACCAGTGTTTTAGGCTCTAATGTTAATTCCTCTGATGAAACTGTAATCTTACAAGGTGTAGGGAATAATTACTTCTCTGTCCCTCTGTGCAGAGTGAATTTAGAGTCTGGTTTTGTTAATGGTTCCGTTATGGTTGGGTTGGTTGAGACACTCCCAATGTCAGGTGTAACTTTCTTACTTGGAAATGATATTGGTGGAAGTCAAGTGTGTCCAGCTCCTCAGTTGTCTGGTGAGCCAGTGGCTGCGTCCCGGGATTGTGGTGTCCCTGATGTGTTCCCTGCATGTGCTGTCACTAGGGCTAAGTCTAAAGTTACTGGTGATTTAGAGGATAATGATGATGATGATGTTATCCTAGCTGACACTTTTCTTGCTAATTTGGACCACTCACCAGATGAGGCAGTATCCCGTAGTGTTGATAATTTGTCTCGTCAAGAGTTGGTTGAGTTGCAGGTTGCTGACCCTGAGTTGAAAGGTCTAGCTAACTCTGCTTACAGTGAAGAAGAGTCAGCCGGTGCTTCTACTTGTTATTATGTAAAGTCAGGAGTACTTATGAGGAAGTGGAGACCCCCGACAGCATCAGCCGACTGTGAATGGGAGGTTGTACATCAAGTTGTCATCCCTCGTGTTTGTAGGCAGGATATCATTAGAGTGGCTTATGATTCCAGTTTGGCAGGACACCTTGGAGTGAGGAAGACTGTGGCACGCATTTTGAAACACTTCTACTGGCCAGGTATCTTCAGGGATGTTTCCTGGTATTGTAAGTCTTGTCACACCTGTCAAGTTGTGGGGAAGTGTAATCAGACCGAAAAGGTTGCACCTCTAGTTCCCATTCCTCCTTTTGAGGCGCCTTTCACCCGTGTGTTGGTGGATATTGTGGGCCCTCTTCCTAAGACTTCTTCAGGATTTTCTTATGTGTTGACCATGAATGATATGGCTACTCGCTATCCTAAAGCCATTCCACTTAGAAACATCTCAGCAAAGAACGTGGTTAAGGAAATGCTAGGGTTCTTCACAAAGTTTGGTCTGCCCAAGGAGGTACAGTCAGACCGGGGAAGTAATTTCATGTCAAACGTTTTCAAGCAGTCTCTGAAAGAGTTGGGCATCACCCAGATCACGTCTTCAACTTACCATCCCCAGACCCAAGGAGCGTTGGAGAGATATCATCAAACACTCAAATCGATGCTCAGAAATACTATTTTGGAACATCAGAAAGACTGGGATAAAGGTCTTCCATTCGTTGTGTTTGCCGCAAGAGAATCTCCAAATGAATCACTGGGCTTCTCACCTTTTGAACTACTGTTTGGCCATGAAGTAAGAGGACCCCTTAAGTTACTTCAAGGAATGCTGGCTGTCGGAGGGAAGATGACGTCAACCTGCTGGAGTATGTGATGAAGTTCAAAGAACGGCTGTCCACTGCTTTACAGCTGGCGAGAGAGAATTTAGGAGCTGCTCAGGAGAAGATAAAGACTTGGTATGATAAGAGTCCAGGTTACGCCACTTTCAGCCAGGAGATCAGGTTTGATTCTGCTACCAGTTCATGGGCAACCTCTTCAAGCCAAGTTTAGTGGTCCTTATTTCGTGGAGAAGAAACTCAGTGATGTCAACTATGTCATCGCCACACCAGATCGTAGAAAGAGCAAGCAACTATGTCACATCAACATGCTAAAGTTATATCACAGGCGGGACGAAAATAATCCAGTCTGCACTGTAGCTGTTCCACCCGAGTCTGCAAGTGAAGCTCTCCCATGCAGTATGAGCCTAAGTGATAGTTTGGGGAAGAATCCTGATATCATGAATGATCTCCAGACTAAGCTTTCTCATCTACCTCCCAAGGAAAGGCAGGAGTTTTCGGCATTACTGCAGGAGTACCCGCAAGTGTTCCGTGCCACTCCAGGAAGAACCACTGTGTTGATGCATGATGTCGATGTTGGAGACGCAAAGCCAATTAAATTGCCTCCTTACCGTGTGAACCCAGTGAAAGTTCCTCTCATCCAGAAGGAGCTTGGCTACCTGTTGGACCACAAGATGATTGAGCCCTGTCAGAGCGAGTGGAGTTCTCCTGTCACTCTAGTCCCTAAGCCAGGTGGGTCACAGCGGCTTTGCATTGACTACAGACGTGTTAATCAGATAACCAAAACAGACACTTACCCTCTCCCTCGTGTGGAAGATTGCATAGACAAGATCGGAAAGGCTAGGTACATAAGTAAGTTTGATTTGTTAAAGGGATACTGGCAAGTACCTATGACTGAACGTGCTAGGGAGATCTCATGTTTTGTAACATTAGGAAAGACATTTGCATGTTCTCTAATGCCATATACAGATTGTTTTAGAGTAATAAGAAATTTCCTTTGTAAATTTCTTTTTTCTTTGTGGGGAGGTGTTACATAGCCTATGATTTCATCATCCTTTGTGTAATTTTAATGCACAGTATGCTGCATGTTTGATCACGAGCGTGTTCTGCCTCAGTCCCCCCCTTCTACCGTTATAGTAGAGTAAGTCGTTCTCTCTATTATTCAGAGCGGGATTTTCAGCTTTTTGTCCCCATGGCTTCATTTGTGCATCCTTCTTACAAGTTGTATCAAGCTCTGCTGGCCCCTATATAATGAGCTCAGTCTCTGCATCATTGCCACTTAGATCTGCTCCTCATTTTGTTCACATCTCTGTCCTCCCCTGTACAGATATTATTATTGTGAGTGCTCAAGAAGTCTCCAACCATCTAGCAGCTGTGTGTAATTTGAGTATAACTGTTGTTGCATTTTTTCTTGTACTGTATAGCATAAGTTTAATTTGTAGGCCTAGTGAAGTTTTTGTAATTCATGTAGGGTTCTTTATGTCAGTCATTTTTGATAATAGTTTGTATCTGTAATAATTTATCTGGCATTCACTGAGTATTATCTGGTATCTCATTTTATCAGGGCTGACTTAGATAAATTTACTCTTGCTAATTTCGTGTTAATAGAGGCTATTGCAGTTAACCATATATTTAACCTGTTTATTTGCCATTACATTATCCTTATGAGTTCTGAATGTTTTGTTGTTAGTTTGTGCATTAAACTTTAACTTGTAATTTTATCTAACTCTTTTGTTTTGAACCTGGAACTTTACGGGACAGTAGTGATTTTTTAGTATTCTCACTTAAAGTGTACATTATCTTTCTCTGTTCCGTAACAATATATATATATATATATATATATATATATATATATATATATATATATATATATATATATATATATATATATATATATATATATATCTATATATATATATATATATATATATATATATATATATATATATATATATATATATATATATATCACAGGTCTAGCAAAGAAACTCTCATCCCTTTTCTGTCCAACTCTCTGATACAAGAGATAACCGTTACTCCCAAATATATATATATATATATATATATATATATATATATATATATATATATATATATATATATATATATATATATATATATATATATATATATATATATATATATATATCACCGGTCTAGCAAAGAAACTCTCATCCCTTTTCTGTCCAACTCTCTGATACAAGAGATAACCGTTACTCCCAGTCCTTCATTTATGCAACAGGTCATCTCTGGAACTGTCTCCCTCTGTCTGTATTTCCTACTTACTATGATCTCCAGTCTTTCAAATACAGTGTGTCCTGGTATCTCGAAATGAATGGATCTTGAATTTGGCTCTTTTGTATTTTTTTTTTCTTGGAGGGATCGTTTTGCGGGCTTCTGGCCTTTGGTTCCTTCTTTCTTGCATAAAAAAGAAAGAGAGATGAGGTTACGAGAGAAGTAAGAACCGAGTAATGAGGAGAGGCATGGCGTTTATTACACAGGTCTGCTAGATTAAAGTCATTAAAAATTTATTCTGAGTAGTTATTTTTATTGTACTTCTGAACACAATGAAAAGATATATTTAGAATGCTTACATCACCTCACATTTAAACAGAAAAATTACAAAGAAATTTAATTTATATATAGCAGATAATACATTTCAATAGATCTATACAATATTGTTCAAAATTAATTGAAAATGAAAATATGTAGTCATTGTAACGCTTTAAACATAGACATACCCCCCCTGGGGTTAGTTTTTTTTTTTTTTTTTTCAAGAATACTCCCCCAGTATCCCTGCTTGTCGTAAAAGGCGACTAAAAGGGCTGGCGTAGGGTTAGTGTCCCTCCCCGGAAACAACTAACTAAAACAACAAACAAGAAGCCTCGGACAAGGACTGACCAAACGATGACGACCCAGGACCGGACAAAGGACTTGGTAATGGGTACATGGAATGTAAGAGGAGCGAATGATGAGGT
Source organism: Coenobita brevimanus (assembly GCF_032717465.1). NCBI lineage: Eukaryota > Metazoa > Arthropoda > Malacostraca > Decapoda > Coenobitidae > Coenobita > Coenobita brevimanus. Next base: position 36,325,460 of record NC_137045.1, on the reverse strand, counting down.
GAAAGAGAGAGAGATTGCCCAGGTGCTTCAGGGTGCGAAAGTGGATGTATGTGGAATAACTGAAGCAAAATGGCGGGGAGAAAGTGTGAGAGATTGGGAGTATGGATGGGGTATATGTGCAGGAGTAGGTGAGAATGAGAGGGCAAAGGAAGGAGTATGTATAGTTGTGAGTAAAAGATGGAAGAAGAGCATAAGACAGTATAGATCAGTTGGGTCAAGGATTGTGTGGGTAAAGTTGAAAGTTGGAATACAAATGTGGGCGATTGTGTGTGTGTATGCGCCAAAGCAAGACCGTGCTAGAAGAGTGAGAGAAGAGTTCTGGACAAATGTGGAAGTGTGCATGGAAAAGTTTGGAAGGAATGAGAGAGTGTTTTTGATCGGTGATATGAGTGGTAAAGTTGGGAATGTGAAGGTGGATGGAATAGTTGGTGAGTGGGGTGTGCCTGCTGAGATAGATGAGAATGGGAGCTCGTTAGTGGACATTTGTGCTGGGAGGGGGTTGGTGATAGCCAATACCCTCTTCAGGCATAAAATGATCCACAGATATACATGGCGAGTGATGAGAAGGGTGGGTGGTTAACTGAATGAAAGGAAGGCAATGACTGATTATGTGTGTGTGGATGAAAGGATGCGAAGATGTGTAATGGATGCAAGAGCTTATAGAGGTTGGGGGAGTGGACTTTCTGACCACTATTTGGTGGTGGCCAGAATTAGGATTCAAGTAAGATGGAGGAATAGAAGAAGGGAAAGACGAGAGGAAGGAGTAGTTGCAAGGAGAGTGGAAAGGTTACAAAAGGATGAGAAAAAGGCAGAGTATAAGAGAAAAGTGGAGGAACGATTGGGCAAATATGAACTGGAGCAGATGGGAGACGTGGAAGGTGTGTGTAGGATATTTACAGAAGAAATATGTGCAGCATGTGATATGGTGTGTGGAAGGAAGAGAAGACGGAGGGGGGTCCAAGGAACAGCGTGGTGGACTGCAGAGGTGAAACAGGCTATGGCACAAAAGAAGAAAGCATACAATGAATGGATGAGAAATAGGGGCGTGGAAGAAGCTGAGAGGCGGAAGAGAGAGTTATATGTAGAAAGAAAGAGAGAGGTGAAAAGATTAGTAAGAGAGAGTAAGAAGAGAGTGGATGAGGAATTTGGAAGGAATTTGAGTGTAAAGTGGAGGGACTGTAAGAAAATGTTCTGGAAATAGGTGAAAAGAGTAATACAGGGTGGAAGTGAAGTTGGCAAGGGAGTGAAAGATAAAAATGGTAGATTACTAGTGGAGAAGGGAGAAGAAGTGAGCAGATGGAGAGAACACTTTAAAGAATTGTTGAACATAGAGGATGGAAGTAATGTGAGTATAAGTGGCTGGGGAATGGCTGGGAGAAGGAGGGAGGTGAGAAGACAGGAAGAAATCAGTAGGATAGAAGTTGTGGAAGCAATGAAGAAAGTTAAATCGGGGAAAGCCCCAGGAATTGATGGAGTGTGTGGTGAAGTGCTGAAGCATGGGGGAGAGATAGTAGTAGAATGGATGTGGAAAATGTGCAGATTGGCCTGGGAGGAAGGTAGAGTCCCGGAGGATTGGAAGTCAGGTATAATTATTCCCTTGTACAAAGGATGAGGATATAAAGGAGCGTTGTGGTGTGGATGTGGATGTGATAGGAAGCGTTATGAGGAACACACTGAGGTGTTTTTTTTTTTTTTTTTTTTTATGCGAGGAAGAAGGAACCAAAGGCCATGAGCCCGCAGTAACAGTTCCCTCCAAGAGAAAAACAAAATACAATAGAGAGCCAAATTCAAGATCCGATCATTTTGAGATGCCTGGACACACTACGTTTGAAAGACTGGAGATCATAGGCAGAAGGAAATACAGACAGAGGGAGACAGTTCCAGAGCTGACCTGTTGCATAAATGAAAGACTGGGAGTAACGGTTAACTCTTGCATTAGAGAGTTGGACAGAAAAGGGATGAGAGTTTGCTGCCAGACGGGTGCTACGCGCCCGTCGTAGAGGTGGAGGAATGCAAGCAGACAGTTCAGTGGAGCAGTGACCATTAAAGTAGCGATAGAAAAGAGTTAAAGATGCAACAGTGCGGCGAAGAGACAGAGGTTGAAGGGAGTCAGTAAGAGGAGGAGAGTTAATGAGACGAAAAGCCTTTGACTCCACCCTATTGAGAAGAGCTCTATGTGGGGAGCCTCCCCACACATAAGAGTTGTACTCTACACAGGGGAGGATAAAACCCCTGTATAGAGTCAACAACTGTGCAGGGGTAAAGAAAGAGCGGAGTCGGCTTAGCACACCCAATCTCTTGGAAGCAGATTTTACAAGAGATGTAATATGATCTTTCCAAGATAAGTCCCGAGTAAATGAAACCCCAAGCATGTTCAAGGATGATGCAGGATTAATCTGAATATTATTAAACATTAGTGGGTATACCTGTGGAAGATTTTGTCGGGTTGATAGGTGTAAGAACTGAGTCTTAGATGCATTAAAGACAACCATATTATTTTTACCCCAGTCAGAGATATGAGCCAAGTCAGACATTAGGTGTGCCATAGCCTCATCCCTTGTTTGTTGAAGTAACTGTTGAGATGGGCGTTGCGGGAACCGAATGGAAAGGTGAAGGGTGGAGTCATCAGCGTATGAGTGGATAGGGTTAGATGTACAGCTTAGAAGATCATTGATGAATAAAAGGAAGAGAGTTGGTGATAGGACAGAGCCCTGAGGAACACCACTGTTGATAGATCTAGGAGAAGAACGATGGCCGTCTACGACAGCAGCTATAGAACGACCAGAAAGGAAGCTAGCGATGAAGGCACAGATAGAAGGATAGAAACCATAGGAGGGCAGTTTGGAAATTAAAGATTTATGCCAGACTCGATCGAAAGCCTTTGATATGTCAAGTGCAATGGCAAAGCTTTCGCCAAAGTCCCGAAAGGAGGAAGACCAGGAGTCTGAAAGGTAGGTGAGAAGATCGCTAGTGGAGCGTCCCTGACGGAACCCATACTGACGATCGGAAAGAAGGTTGTGATAGGAAAGATGCCTTAAAATTTTTCTATTAAGAATTGACTCGAAAACTTTTGAAATACAGGACGTTAAAGCAATTGGACGATAGTTGGAGGGTTGGGAGTGGTCACCCTTCTTAGGGACTGGCTGAATGAGAGCAAACTTCCAGCAAGAAGGAAAGGTACAAGTTGACAGACAAAGGCGAAATAGTTTGCCTAGGCAGGGTGTAAGCACAGAAGCACAGTTTTTGAGAACAACAGGAGGGACCCCATCAGGCCCATATGCCTTGTTAGTACTGAGGCCAGTAATGGCAGAAAATACATCAACTGAAGAAATTTTAATGTCAGCCATGAGGAAGTCAGAGGGGGAAGTGATGGAGGAACAGCACCGGAATCGTCTAAGGTGGAATTGGAGGAGAAAGTCTGTGCGAAGAGATCTGCTTTATCAGTAGAAGAAATAGCTACAGAACCATCAGAGTAGAAAAGAGGAGGGAAGGATGATGAGGTAAAGTTGTTAGAAAGATTTTTGGCAAGGTGCCAGAAGGAGCGGGAAGAATTCGAGTTGGAGAGTTGAGAGCATTTAGTATGGATGAAATTATTTTTAGTAGAGCGAAGAACAGACTTAGCACGATTCCGGGCAGAAACGTAAAGATTATGTGATTCAGGGGTGGGTTGGCTCCGGTACCTTTTGTAGGCCTTCTCCTTGTTGCGGACAGCATTAGAACAAGCGTGATTAAACCAAGGCTTTCTTGCGTTAGTCAAAGGATATGAGAAAGGAATGTATGCTTCCATGCCCAAGAGAATAACCTCCGTAATGCGCAAGGCACACTCAGATGGCTCACGGCCATGGAAGCAATAATCATTCCAGGGAAAATCAAAGAAGTACTGCCTGAGGGCCTCCCAGTCCGTGGCTCCAAAATGCCAGAGACGACGTTTCCCTGGAGGGTCCGCAGGCCGTACTGGAGCGATAGGACAGGTTAAGGTAATAAGGTTGTGATCGGAGGAGCCCAACGGAGAGAAAAGATTAACAGAGTAAGCGGATGGATTAGTTGTGAGGAAGAGGTCAAGTATGTTGGAGCTCTCTCCAAGGCGGTCAGGGATACGGGTAGGGTGCTGTACAAGCTGCTCTAGGTCATTAAGGATAGAAAAGATGTAGGCTTGTTCACCAGGTGGATCCGTGAAAGGAGAGGAGAGCCAAAGGTGGTGGTGAACATTGAAATCTCCAAGAATGGAGATTTCAGAGAAAGGAGAAATGGACAGAATGTGTTCCATCGTAGAAGTAAGATAGTCGAAGAATTTTTGATAGTCAGTAGAATTAGGGGATAAGTAAACAGCACAGATATATTTAGTCAGAGAATGACAGGAAAGCCGAAGCCAGAGAGTGGAGAATTCAGAAGAATCAAGTTCAGGAACACAAGAGCAAGATAAGTCGTTGCGTATGTATACACAACAGCCACCTTTGGCTTTGAAATGAGTATAGAGAAAGTAGGAGGATAAAGAAAAGGGATTGCTGTCAGTTGCCTCAGACAGCTGAGTCTCCGTTAGAAAAAGAAGGTGAGGTTTAGAGGAGGAGAGGTGGTGCTCAAAAGGGCGAAAGTTTGAGGAAAGGCCGCGAATGTTGCAGAAATGAAGAAGAAGAGAGTCAGACAGTGGTTCCAGGCACCTCGAGTCGTCACCGGGAGAGGGGCAGATGGCGGGGGCATTTATGGTCCCCCCCCCTGGGGACTCCGAGGCTGGGTGGATTGACGCCATTTTGGTGAATTTTGAATAGGAAGTGTAGTGTGTACTGTGCATGTAGTTTGGTGAAGATAGATAGAGAAATTTGTACTGGAGAGCATGCTGGCCTACTCTCTGTGTAACTGAGACACTGAAAAAGTTCAGCAAAGGGGGATGGTCAGGAACTAGTCCTGAGGGCTGATGAAACGGGAGCTCCAGCACTCCCTGTCATCAGCTTTCCATCCACCTCGGGAGTACTGCCCTGCTCGACTGGTGCTACAGTCTACAAGAGAACACTAAGGTGCAGTATGACTGGAGAGGATGGAGGGTGAAAGACTGACGAAGAGAGTGTATGTGAGTGAGGTGGAGGGGGGAAGAGGGAGGGGGAGGCCGAGGATGAGATGGATGGATGGGGTGGAGAGGTATATGAGAGAGGGGGGTGTGAGTTGGGAGCAGGGCAGTGAAATGGCGGGGGACAGGGCGACTTGGAGGCGATTTGTTTGTGGCCACCCCAAACGGGATTGAGGCGTCTGGCAATAGATAGATAGATAGACAAAGGAAAAGGGGTAAAAGAAGTGTGTGGTAATCATAGGGGCATTTGTCTTCTTAGTATAATAGGAAAAATGTATGGTAGGATACTTATTGACAGAGTTAGAGAAAGAACAGAGAAATTAGTTGGAGAAGAACAGGGAGGCTTTAGGAAGGGAAGAGGTTGTGTAGATCAGATATTCATTCTTAGATCTTTAGTGGAGAAGTTTCTGGAGAAGGGAAAGAAGTTGTATGCGGCTTTCATGGATTTGGAGAAAGTATATGACAGGGTGGATAGACAAGGACTGTGGAAAGTGTTAAGAATATATGGAGTAGATGGGAAGTTGGTGAATGCTGTGAAGAGTATGTACGATGGTGCGAAGGCTGCAGTGCGTGTGGATGGTGAACTAAGTGAATTTTTCTTTTTGAAAGTTGGGTTGAAACAGGGATGTGTCATGTCTCCATGGTTGTTCAATCTGTACATGGATGGGGTAATAAAAGAGGTACAAGGAAGGGTAGTGGATGTTGGAGTGGCCCTGGTGAGAAAGGATAGTGTTTGGAAACTCCCTGTACTGTTGTTTGCAGATGATACTGTGTTGTTGAGTGAAGACGAAGGGGAGCTGCAAGGCTTGGTGGATGAGTTTGGGAGAGTGTGTAAGAAACGGAATCTATATGTGAATGTAAGGAAGAGTAAAGTGATGGTCTTTGAGAAGGGTGAAGTCAGTGAATGTACAGCGAGGTTAGATGGTGAGGAATTGGAATATGTGAGTACGTTTAAGTACTTGGGTAGTGTGATGAGTAAGGATGGAGGTTTGGAGGGTGAAGTGCTTGAAAGGGTACAGCAGGGGAGAAAGGTTGCTGGTTCTTTGAAAGCAGTGATAAGAAACCGGGAAGTGAGTATGGAAGTGAAAAAGTTACTACATGGCAGTATTGTGATACCAACTCTAACGTATGGAAGCGAAGCTTGGACGTTGTTGGAAGGACACAAGTCAAGAGTGAGAGCAGTGGAAATGAGATATTTAAACAGAGCAGTTCGATGTCTGTCTACCTTTACACGTGTTTCAAAATCATGATAACATTTCTCAAGTGTGCTCAAAAGCTTGGCATTTACACCATACATAAATATACCCAAACCTTCCATAATCCCTCTTTCTTTAATCAGTGTACTTTTTTCATAATGCTATAAATTCCTTCCAGCCCTTCTTACAAGCCGTCTCCACTGTCTGTCTCATTGCAGATTTTTTACCATCATCCTCTATAACTTTTAAAGCCACCCTGTTCATCACTTACCAGGCTGAGTGATATATATCTTACTTTGTCAGTGATAGAAATTCCATATACCTTTCCTCCAACATTCAAGAAATTAATGTCACAATAATACTTTTGTCAGTGAAAATAATTCCATATACCTTTCCTCCAACATTCAAGAAATTAATGTCACAATAATTTTTGCATTCGCTTCACAACCTTTATTCTTTTGCAGAGGAACTATGCAATCACAGTCCTTTTCCGCTCTGCTGGAACAGTTTCACTCATCCCAGCTTTCTTACATATCTTACAATCATTCAGTTCCTACTGATAAAAAGCCAAATTTACAGTATGAATGATGAATGACACCTTCCGAGGCTATGTTGGAGATACACTGCTCCCTGGTACGGATGCAGCTTGGATTACATTTTCACATTACACTTTAACACTATCATGGTTGGAATTTCTCTATTATTTTATTCCGGGTAATGTCAAGCTACTGTATTAAGTTGAGAGTTTGTTATGGGAGCCTGGAAGTCCTGCATAGTACATATTTTTCTTACTGACATGGTTTGCATAAGTAACGTACAAGAGAACACTAAGGTGCAGTATGAAATTTATATATTTATGGAAGAAGCATTAGAAATCCTCTTATTCGAGCAAAGTACATGCTCACGTGCCGCCCCATTGGACCTCCAGAACCATTAATGTTTGTCAGCACAAGAGGGAGGGAGAGTGCGTCAGCTGGCACAACACCACCACGTCTGCCGAGAAGCAATATGAAAGAGAGAGGGGGAGAGAGAGAGAGAGGTTTACAGAAATTTCTGTTAACTCTTATATGTTGCGAACACACTTAAACTGTTATTCGACTGAGGTGTATGCTTAACAGTTAAGGGATGGAAGAGACATGGAGAATACTCTGTCGTTGAAGGAGGTAAGACAGTGTGTAGGCTACTATATGCCTACAGTTAGATCCCATTAGCAGTGCTACCATCATACACTGTGCCTCAGAACTTTAAGATTACATCAGTACCACCGGGCTCCAACCGCTGTACTTTCACGAGTTCATCATCAGAATGTTGTATTCTTTAAGATTTTTGCTATCAGTACAAAGCAAAGAGATCCTTTAGAGGAAGCATTTCACTTAGTTTAAGCGCACTCCCCTAATATTCATGGTAGCATCATCTTTGCTATTTTATATCATTGAAACTAAATTATTTCATTTAGGAGAGAGTAAGAGCAGGAGTGCGGTAGTGTCAATACATTCACTATGCCTTGTTCACATTTCCCTGGTCCAAAATTACCATTATCTCCACGTAGAATGCTGAGATGTAACAATAAATTACTAACTGAAAATGGTGCTGGTCACGAAGAAATGTTGAGGAAAAAATATGCAGCCTTACTATGGTCTTTTTCCGCATCAGAGCTGCGTTAAATAAGCTGCGAGAAAAGAAAGGTCTTGGCCAAGTTAAGATGAATGAACGGTGCAGTTTGGGTGTCTAAAGCCAGTCGGTTTATTCAACAAAGATATTGAAGGAGAACCTTTGACTGTTAGTATCGTTACTGTTAACCTTCCCATGATGAAGAAAACTTTCTTAATCTATCATAGACATTTCATTCCCTTGGAACAGCCATAGGATTTAAAAAGTGTTGAAGGTTGTCCTATTTTTTTCCTGTTTTTGCATCCGGAAGTTCTGTGATTACCCAATATGATCACAAGAGATATGAAGCTGAACAAGGAACGGGTTGAAGCAGCATTATTTTTTGCATTAGGCATTCAAGGATAGGACGTGAAATAGATACTAAACAGAAAATGCTGACAAATAAATAGCAATATTATTAAGAGAAACGTGTCGACATAGATGTTGCTGTTGTGCATATCGAGACCGCTGTATCGTTGAATGTGCAGTGAAGCATTTATACCACTGTATATTGTCTCCATGACCTGTACACTACTCACACTCTGAATTCCACCTCGCTTGCTATTGGAATTATCCATAGTTCGTTGAGGAAAGTGATAACCCCTTCAGATGTCATTTATATTCTTGCCCATACCAGAAGAAATGCTCAGCTTTGGACACTGTGAACTGGAGGGATTAGACGCAGCTTTCATTCACCCCTTCACTGCCAGAGGGATCACCTAAACTTAATAAAATCGTGTTGTAGCAACAAAAAAAAGACGCTAAGTCAACGTCCTGAAGAGGTTAAATATCAAGCGTCCAAATCCTCCGTGCCTATTATTCCCTTCCTTCACCCACCGATTTAATATCATCCTTGTTTCCACCACATTCCCTGGCTGGTCAGGCGATTTGGGAGAATTTGCCCTCTCCCTTCTACTCGTTCAATTAGCATTACACAAGGTGACCTACTTGTAATATTAATCACTGTGGGTCGTGTTCTACTGAGAAACTGAAATTTAGATAGAAGTCAAATATCTGCCTCACTGATTTTCATGTACTCGATAAATATTTGCCTAGGACTTTTCTTTTTGTCACTAGTTTATTTGTCTCCCCTCCTGTTCTCATTGTCCTCTACTATATCCCTCTCTTTAGTCCCATTATGTGCACGATCTTTCTTTCTTCCATCTTACTCATATCGTAGTTCTTTTTTCACTGTCCTCTCTTCTCCTTTCTTGGTTGTTTCTTATATTACTGTATTTTCCTTCCTATCTTTCCCCATCGGATTTAAATCTATGTTGTGTGTGTGTGTGTGAGAGAGAGAGAGAGAGAGAGAGAGAGAGAGAGAGAGAGAGAGAGAGAGAGAGAATCAGTGAAGCGCAGATTAAGTTTCCGGCCCAGTTTGTAAAGATGGATAAACAAATTTTTCCCTTAAACTTGTGTGAGTTGGAGATAGGATTATTTACCAGCCTCAGTCTCAGTCCTTGCAGTTTTCCTACCCCCATTTTTTGCTCGAATTATGCTTTTTTTTCCTTTTTATTCTTTGGTTTTCTTGCACCTTTCCATCTCTTACTATAACAGAAACATTTCAATGTCAACCTCAATGACGCTCGTGCAGCCTCCTTCTCCTCCATCCATTCCTAGTCACGCCAGCTCCATCCTCTAATTCCCTTTAACTGTGGTCTAGGACTCAAGGAATCCAACTGAACGCCGTTCCAGTTTCTCCTTCATCCTAAATATTGTAGTTGTTGATGCTGTAAGACCATACACGAGAACAACACAGCCATATTCACATCTACATTTATTAAACTTAGGCATGTAGTTGTTTTTTGTTTGGGTGGATTCCTAACGAATGGACGTCATAAAATAATTAGGAATTTAAGTTTTATCAATATGGTGTTAGGAAAAATTTTCTTTTTCCATCCTGAAAAGAAAATATTGCATTATGACAGATAATGAAAAGAAAAAAGTACAATTATGTCTTTCAATTTCGTCCTCCGAAATATAAATTAAAATATAAAAGGTGTTGAGTGCATATTTTTATAAGGCTGCCATTACCCTTTGTTGATGACCAGAGCGAGCGAAGCGAGCGGAGGTGGCCACATACTTTTTTGGCCGTTTTCTACTATACTTAAAAAAAATGCCATTATATCGGTTCATTGGTTCATTATCTAGTACTATATAGTCATGTAAAAAGTCCATCTTCTTATATGGGCATGTAAAAATTCAACACTGAAGGTGTAATATTTTGGAAAATCACCGATACAAGTGGGACAAAATCCTTCTTTATGGATAAATTTTGTTAAAACTTTAAATACAAATTCCTCTTAGCTGAACATGTATCGGAAAATGTCAAAATAAAAAATTCAGGCCACCAGGTGGAGGTATAAGCTCATATACCTGTATTTTGAAAGTTTGCCAAAATTCTGAAAAAATCACCGGTAAATGTTACAAAATTCTTATTTACTGACCAAAAAAAAAATTTAAATGAAGATTCCTCTGAGCTTCGCACTTACCGGCAAATGTCAAAAGTAAAGAATTAAGGCCATCAGTTGGAGCCATAACCTGACACACACACACACACACACACACACACACACACACACATATATATATATATATATATATATATACAAAAAAAGAATAAATAAAACAGTAAAAGTGGGATCACGTGAAGGCGTCCAAGAGGTGAAACGCTTGTCACCGGGGCGAGGTGGCCACCCACCATCTTAACAACTTCAACACATATTTTTCAAGACAAGATGGTGGTCACCTAGCTCCAGTGACTAGCGTTCCACCCCAAAGACGCTTTCACTTGATAAGTTTGCCTTCCTTACCGGTGTTCGATATTGTAAGGGAGAAGCTTTAGATGCTTGGATAATCATATGAAGCCCTACTAACCAGTGACAATACAATCCCCGACAAGAATGAGCAAGCATGGAACTTAAGAACCTCCAATGCATCAATATGACACAAAAACACCAGTTGTCAAAGGATGAGAAATAACAAAATAAGAAAAAAAAGAGAAGAAGAAGATACTCGAAGGATACACACATATACCACCTCCATTCTTTTTACAAGTGCAGCAAATGAATAACATCACAAAAAAATCCCTAAACCCTAGAACCAAGTCAGATCTCATACATTCACTTAAAACATCGTGTCCTCATAGTTATACATCTTCGTACTTAAAATTTTTAACCTTCCCCCTACTCATAACCAAATCCTCGATATCTGGAAGCATGTAACCGTCATCCCAGTACTTAAATCTGAAAAGCCTCCTAGTTGTCCCACATAACACATTCCAGTACCACTGCTTTTCACACCAGCCAATATTATAGCAAGGCTATGTCCCTTTTTCTAATTCTTAACATGGATTCTGGCCTAAACACCGAACCATGACCCATCCTTCGAAATTAACTCATCCTGGTTGGCTTTAACAAAAAAATAGCCACCATAAAAAAACATACTGGCAGCAATACACAAAAACAAAACTTCTGAATGTATCAGAACACATCCTAATAATAAAAAATATTAGAAATAACCATACAAGAAAGCGATAAGAATGGTTGACACAATTCTTTGGTGGACAAGCTCATGTGCTCCATCAGAATCAGTTTAAAATCAGGATACTTTCCAGCAATGTCTCACAGGCCTTTTCACCCTCATATTTTAACTGTCCTCAACGGCCTGCCCAAACCCTCTCCTTTCAGTAACGGTACTGTACTATGCCGACGACTTTGTGGTAGCCATACAACAATAAAAAAACGAACCAGCAACAGGTCAACCCCAACTAAAAATATAATTTAGAAAAAAGTGGTTTTAGCTGAATTTAACGACTGCCTCACCAACGAAATCAACCGTTACCCTCTTCACTCCAGTCATAAATCTCAATAACACTCTTCCCTGAAGACACAGGCATTACACTGGGAAAAAAGAAGAATCTCTGACTACTGTCAGTAAACTGTTCATTAGAGAAAGTTAATTATGCCATTCCAAACTGGTCCACGAACTTGACCAGCACAAGCACTGTTAAGCTTAATGAGACACAAAACAAAGTATTAAGAATAATAAGAGGATGTATGAAGATCACACATGCAGATCACGTCCATCTTGAAACTTAAACAGTTCAGATCAAGGACTGTGTGAATATGAAAGGCATCCATTTCAAGACTTAAGCCCCAAATCCATCCCGGCCTTGTTATTTTATGTTGTATCTCACACCTCCACAATGAAACAAAACACGAACAACTGGCCAGCACAAGTACCTCAGCAATATTTCTCCACCTTCACTCAATACTATATTTTACACATACATAAACACATAGCCACCATAGCCATCCAAAGACTTCAAATATGTTACATCCCTCATGAACCTTGACCAGATATACACCCATTAAAAACTTTCTATCTTTCTATTGCCAGACGTCTTAATCCCGAAAGGGGTGGCCACAAACAAATCGCCTCCATGTCGCCCTGTCCCCCGCCATTTCACTGCCCTGCTCCCAGCTCACACCCCCCTTCCTCATATACCTCTCCACTCCATCCCTCCATCTCATTCTCGGCCTCTCTCTCACTCTCCCCCCTTCCACCTCACTCACATACACTCTCCTCGTCAGTCTGTCACTCTCCATCCTCTCTACATGTCCAGACCACCTCAGTGTGTTTCTTCTGACGTTTCCTATCACATCCACATCCACACCACAACTCTCCTTCACTTCCTCATTTGTCAGTCTGTCTCTCCATGTGACTCCACATGCTCCTCTCAAATAACTCATTTCCAATGCCTCACTCTTGACTTCTGTCCCTCCAACAAGGTCCAAGCTTCACTTCCATACGTTAGAGTTGGTATCACAATACTGTCATGCAGTAGCTTTTTCACTTCCATGCTCACTTCCCTGTTTCTTATTACTGCTTTTAAGGAACCAGCAACCTTTCTTCCCTGTCGAGAAAAATGACCAAACCTATCTTTTCTATTCTTGTCTTATTCTTGTAGTTGTCATTCTTATACGGGCTGCCTGGCATAAGCCAACTGCCTTACTGCAGTGATCCTCTCCTTATGTTCTAGAGTTCTTATCAGGCTGCAGTTCGGCCATCAGCCTTCGCTGCATCAATAGCAAAACAGAACGCAAACTCACAAATAATCCACTATAAGCACACTACCATGCAAAGCCGCACACAATACACTTGCTTCATGACCCACACTAGTACAACACAGATAATCCTCAATATAACCACCAGAAAAGAAATGTGGTTGTCAAATGGTTGAAGTGGTCAGCTTCATTCAGTTTACATTGCTCACTTCCAGATAAGCTTAGCGTAGCAACAGCAAAAACCAGAGTCCTAAATGCTGGGGGGTTAGGGTGTTTTGACCCGCCAAGTACCCTAACGACCCATGTAAACAGACATTTCAGGGGGGACCATCGAACGTTGTAAGACTCCGTCAAAAAACATGGGTTTACTAGTACTAAAAAGGAAGCGGTTATTACCACCGCGGTGAAGTAAAAAGTAATCCTTATCATTTTCACTCTGGGATAATTACTAAGGATTCATAACCGGGTTGCATCATACTCTGCGTACCACAACACTGCTGTGACAGTGTAACCTTCACTACATCGAACAACTCAGGGACAGTCTTGAAGCCAAGGCCTATTATTTAGGCCATGCTGAAAGCGACACACAGTGTTATCACGCATGTACCAATGTAATAATAATAACGGTAATAATAATAATAATAATAATAACAATAATAATAATAATAATAATAATAATAATAATAACAATAATAACTATCTATCTATCTATCTATTGCCAGACGCCTCAATCCCTTTTGGGATGGCCACAAACAAATCGCCTCCAAGTCACCCTGTCCCCCGCCATTTCACTGCCCTGCTCCCAACTCACACCCCCCTCTCTCCATCTCATCCTCTGCCTCCCCCTCCCTCTTCCCCCCTCCACCTCACTCACATACACTCTCTTCGTCAGTCTTTCACCCTCCATCCTCTCCACATGGCCAAACCATCTCAGTGTGTTCCTCATAACGCTTCCTATCACATCCACATCCACGTCACAACGCTCCTTTATATCCTCATTCGTCAGCCTGTCTCTCCATGTGACTCCACAGGCTTCTCTTAAATAACTCATTTCCACTGCTCTCACTCTTGACTTGTGTCCTTCCAACAACGTCCAAGCTTCACTTCGTTACGTTAGAGTTGGTATCGCAATACTGTCATGTAGTAACTTTTTCACTTCCATGCTCACTTCCCTGTTTCTTATCACTGCTTTCAAAGAACCAGCAATAATAACAATAATAATTATAAAATGTCTATGATTCTGGAAATACTGCATACTGAAACACAAAATAAGTTTTCAAATCTATTATCAATTGCATATGGCCTAAAACTGATTAGACATCAGATCACTTACTTTAAGAGGCTTGCAGCACCTAGCTGTAGAGACTCGCTGCTTTCGACTACGTTCCCCCATCCTGGATAGAGGCTTGACATTGTTGGACACTCATTCACCACCCATTCCTCTGGACTCTCACAAGTATAACGCATACGAAACTAAAAACAGGGTGCAGGTTGTATGCACCATAAATTACATCATATCTCCTCCACCTTTGAAATATTCACTGCTACCTTTTGTACGGACCAGCTAGGCTCCACATCCCCCCTCCCGGAAATCAACATAACTCACAACCCCTTCAATCATCTCCACCCTTACTCCCTTCCATCTCCACCTCGCACTACCTCCAAGCTTCACCTCTGACATCACCACCAGTCTCCATCTCCTTACACCCTCTATAGTCCGCTCGCTCCAGCCTCATTTTCATCCATCCTCTTCACCACTCCTTAACACATCCACCCCCTCACTTCCATCTGCCCTTACCCTCTCTCACATCCAACCCGTCGCTCCCCTCCTCTCTCACACTCATCGCAACCACCCACCCTCACCCACCGCCACACTTTGCCAACACCAGCATGTTGCTGGCCGCCGTCAAAATAATATGCCAGTGGGGGTAAAAAATTCTTTGATATATTGTAATAGTTTAATGGATCCATACGTGTGCCTTTTCCGCCCTCCACCCTTCTCTCTCTCTCTCTCTCTCTCTCTCTCTCTCTCTCTATGCAATATACATACATATATATATATATATATATATATATATATATATGATATATATATATATATATATATATATATATATATATATATATTTATATATATGTACACACATGAAGTAATCACTCATATATCTAAAAGCTCCAACATGCTCTGTATCCAGACGTTAGTCCTTGGCTCTATTAAATCCATACGCGGTTTTCTTTGTCCGTATGCGAACAAAATATTTCAGACCTCGCTAGTTGGCTGGCCCACAGATTAAAAAAAAAAACGGTTTGGCAGCCAGCCGGCCTCTCTGGCCAAGCGTGGGTACTGGACCCTAACCCACAAGCTGAGCAAATATGGCCATCCGGCTCCTCACCAAACGGCCAAAGCCCTCCGGCCACCTAAATCACTCTGATGCTAATGGCAGTGCGCGAGTAATAAAGACCCTAACCCACAACTTGAGCAAATATGGTCATACGGTTCCCCACCGAAGAGTGAAAGTTCCCCGGCCACCCAGATCACTCTGACACTCCTGGTAATGCGCGGCTGTCTGCCTTGCTACCGAATGGTCAAAGTTGCCTGGCCAGCCAGATAACTCAGACACTCACTGAGATCATGATGTATGTTGGCTCCAGTGTTACTCATTTGCCTGGCCGAATGAAACTGACCCTTGCACTCAGAGGTCAGTTAGGCGTTTTTTACTTGTATACTTGCAGCCAAGCGTGGGTAGAGACATGTAACTCAGCACTCACAAGGCAGAACTAGACCTCAGTTCCCGTCTTTCTCTCACGAGTGTGGATTTGCTTGTGACCATGGCTGCTTCCACTGTTACTTTTGTGGTGGTTCCCTGTCTTCTTCAGGCCTTAATTTTCCTCTGTGGCATTCTCGTGTGTGTAATGACGGCCCCATCACAATCCGAGAAGCACAAGAGGAAGGTTTTGGCTCTGGAGAAGAAGCATGAGATATCGAACATGGTTGACAAGGGCTGGACCACTTCATGCATTCTGCGGGAATATGATGTGGCAAACTTGTCTGATGTCAAGAAATCACAGCCCATGCTGCCTCAGTACAGACTGGACTATTGCGATGCCACTTGAAAGGGCGACAGGAAGGTGATGTCTCAGCCTCGCCATGCCGCCATCAACCAGTCGACTTTGGTTTAGTTCCATCAACAACGGGGTGTCGGTGTGCTTGTACATGGAACCGAGCTGAAGGCAGTAGCCAAGAAGTTTGCACACCTTCACAACGTGCATGACTTCAAGGCATCAGCAGGTTGGCTCTTCTGATTCAAACTTCGATATGGACTTATTGGCTGTAAGACACATGGCGAAGCTATGGACACAGCAGTGGAGGATTTTGAGCTGTTTTCCCAGAAAGTGTAGAGCCTGATCGAGGACGAGAGCCTTGCTCTTGGTCAGGTGTATAATGCTGAAGAAGCTGACCTCTTCTACCTCTCCTTGCCCATCAACACCCTGGCAGAAGAGAGGGAGAAGACTGTGCCTGGCTGGAAGTTATCCAAACAGTATGTCTCAGTCTTGTGCTGTGCTGTGGCTAACGGGATGCACTGCCTGAAGCCCATTATTGCTGGACGCACAAAACAGCCACGTTGTCTCTGTGGGTTGATGGATAACCTGCCTGTTGTGTGGTACCATTTCATGAATGTTTGGTTAACCTGTAAGATCTTCAGAGATTGGTTCCACAAACACTTTGCCAAGGAGGTTATCCGTTAACAAACAGAGGAACTTGGTATCCCTCATGACCCTGTGAAGGCTCCTCTGATCCTCGACAATGCCCTGCGCATCCATCCGAGATGGAATTGGTTACTGGTAACGATCGTATCAGGTGCATGTTTTTGCCACGCATTACGACTGCTCTCATTCAACCAATGAACCAAGATGTTATTGTGGCAGCAAAGAGACTGTATTGTCAGAGGTTCCTGGACGAGTTTATGGTGAGGCTTGAGGTTGCATGTGGAGAGCAGACCTTGGAAACACTGGTCAACAGCCAAAATGGTTCTAACTTATTCTCAACTGTTTCTAACTAGTTTGGTACCCCCAATTTCTAATTTGACCCTAAAAATTGGCAATCACGTAACCTTGACGTAGTACATCATGTAAGTGTGTGAAAATTCAAAAAGTGTGATAATTCATTAAATGTGTCAATTAGTCTGTACATTGTCACAAAAAATAATATTAAACTCAAAGTTTTTATTTATATCACATCCTAAGCATAAACCAATATATACAAGACAATTTTTACAAGACCTTTGCACATTAGCAGTGCTTCTGTACTTTGCTTTTGCGTTTGTAGGAACAATTACTTTCGTGCTATAAAGTCTAACAATAGTCGCCCATCATGTTTGGATTGAATCGGCCTTGATATCGGCTCTACATTTTGGCAATTTCCTGGTGAAACCTTTAGTCATGTTCATCTCAGACATCGCCAAGAATAAATGGAAAGATGTTCAAATGAGAAGAAGAAGAAATGTATCTTGAGTGACATTCGAGCACCAAGTGCATGGTAACTCTTCAACATCTTGTCCACAAGTTCCTCTTAACTCGGTGTTTGAAAATTTCCTAGGTAGTTCTTGGTAAGAACCACGAAGCTCTCCCAGGCAGCCCTTTCCAGCTCATATAAGCTATTTACAAAATCCTGATCACTGAGTATAAGAAGAATTCGAGGACCATTGAAAACACCTGCCTTTAATTTGGCTTCAAATACTGTGCCTTGGAACTTCGTTAGCAAGTAGTGGAAGCCAGCACCATCTTCATCATGGAGGCATGAAAGCCTTTTAAGGGTCAACAAAAGGTTTGTGAAGAAAGTTGAACCTTCCAGTCATGTCTTTCAGTCGCACTCTGTTTAATGCTTAGCATCTGCTCGGCTGTCCCATAAACAAAGAAAACACATGTCCTTTGTGTAACCTTGCTGAATTCCTAGAAGCAAGCCGATCACCTTCTGGTCTCCACCGATGTTCCACTGATGTGTTCGTAGTCAACTGCAGTCAACAAAGTACTCATAATTTCATAACTTTCATTCGTTCCATGGGCATGTGCAAATGGAACAGAAGGAAGCTCATTTCCATTATGAAGAAGGACTGCCTTCTGTAAATTCTTCCCAGAATCTATGAACAACCGCCATTCTCCTGTTTGATAAAGGCGAGACTTACAAAGGTGTTGCATTACCGATATAACATCGTAACAATAACAGAGAATGTCCATCTTGAAGAACATTGAGAGCTCTTCTAATATACTATAGCGCGCCGTGTGTGTGTGTGTGTGTGTGTGTGTATTTGGGGCAGCCGAAACTACACATTCAAATTGCACCAAAATTGGCATAAAAATCGCAAAATATTCGCTGATGTGAAAAACTTGGTCCCATCACGATTGAAAAACTTTTACTATATTTAATGAGCGATCACATTTTGACCAAATAAAGCCTCTCCCTGCGCCTGGCATAGGATCCCCGTATAATTTTTTGCCCGTAGCTACAACTAAAATATACTATAGCAGTAGCCGTGTGTCTGTGTGTGTATTTCGAACTTGCGTTCTGACAACCTGGGTTCCATTCCCGAAGCTGCAAATAACACCATCAATTTGTTAGCTCCAATAAATCCAAGTGAAAACGTTAGACTAGAACAGCACATAAACGGACCATCTTGGGCCCTTCGATGTCGACTTGACGGCCGAAAGTGACAACGTTAGACTAGAACAGCACATAAACGTGACTCGGATTACCTGAAATGATCGCAACACGCTCGCGAAGTGCGAGGAAACGAGTGCGAAGCACGAGAAAGCGAGCTCACAGCTCGAGCGCCTCCGCAGGAGCAAGTGCGAGGGACCCAAAGGGCCCATGAGCACTTGTCATGTCTATGACGGAAGGTGGTGGTACAAACTCCATCTTGTAGCAGGCTCCATTGCTTGGTTCAAGATCCAAAGAGTTCACTTTCTCCTAGTGCAAGTTAGGGTCTCTCTCATGCAACTTTACCTGACTGAGGAAGTGCGGCTCTTTGCTATCTAAATTTTCTTGAAAGTCGGCATCCATGCAACTATCCTCCTCATTTTATCTTGATTCACTTGTGGTACTTAATGGAGGATTTGGAACTAGAAGCTTAGAGCTATGGAGTACTGGTCTAAGAACAGAAAGTACGTTAGGTTACTTGATCGCGGACCGGGTTTTCACTGAATACCATTCTGTGTTAGTGAGACAAAAGTAGCAGTGAGTACAATGATCCTTTGGTTCCCGCCAAATCTATCTATCTATCTATATCTCTATCTATATCTATCTGTCTATCTATATTCTTATATTATATATACATATATAAAACGAACTCTTCTATTGATACATTATGTAGAAATCAGCGATACATACATATACTGTATATATATATATATATATATATATATATATATATATATATATATATACATATATATATATATATATATATATATATATATATATATATATATATATATATATATATATATATATATATATATATATATATATATATATATATATATATCAGTCAGTGAGTTTGTGTTCTAAACCAAAATATTTTGTAGTTAGTTGGAAACACCAAGCAAGGTGAGACTAAAATGGTAGGGCTTTAGTTGGAAGAGAACAGTAGAGTTGCACCGGATATGAGAGGGTGAATTGTAACAGTAGTAACACTGTGACTCCTCTGACTCACTATGATCTGAGGAAAAATAATCTCGTATTTGTCTGAATACTCGACTAAAGTTGACCCGACCATGATCATTAACTTGTGTCAAGCGATATTATGCATATTATCAGTTCTCATCTTTCTAGCCATCTGTCTTTAGCCTTCATGTTCCATCTTTTCCTAAATATTGTACCGTCTTTCATATTTTTCTCCTAAAATCTACATCCATTGCTCCATCCCTCGTACTTTTCATTGCCTTATTCTTCCTTTCCTCCTCCTGTAACTTCTTCCTTCTAATATTCTTCTGCTTCCTTTACATTCCCTTCATCCTTTACCTTCGCAGTTTCTGTCTGCCATTCTCTTACTATTTTCTCCACCGTTTTCTTCTTCTTCTCCTCCTCATCGTGCTACTTCTCGTCCCTTTCGTCGTCCTTTTTTCATCTCCTTCTCTTCTTCATTCTGATCTTCTTTCTCCTGTTCTCACTTTTTCCTCCTCTTCCTCTTCTTTAGGTTTCCTCTCGTCCTCCTCCTCCTCCTCTTCCTCTTCCTCGTGTTTCCTCTCCTCCTCCTCCTCCTCCTCCTCCTCTTCCTCTTCCTCGTGTTTCCTCTCCTCCTCCTCCTCCTCCTCCTCCTCTTACTCGTGTCAACACGCTCCAGCTGCTGACAACTCCTCTAAGTTAGGAGTTTATAGTGTTATTTTTCCCCCTCCTATTTCAGAGTTGTGTCAGAGTAAAGGAGGGGGAGAAGGGGAAGAGGGGAAGAGGGTCATGGGGAGAGAGGGAAGGAAAAGCAAGGGGAAAACAACAGAGGGAAAGAGAAGGGAAAATGGAAGAAAGGAAAGGAATGGAAAGAGAAGGGTGGTAAAAAAAAATGAGAGAGAGAGAGAGAGAGAGAGAGAGAGAGAGAGAGAGAGAGAGAGAGAGAGAGAGAGAGAGAGAGAGAGAGAGAGAGAGAGAGAGAGAGAGAGAGAGAGAGAGTAGAATGGAGATGAGAGGATGGGAACGAAGAGTCCACACGAAATTAAAAACTCCATTAGGGTGAAAACCGCCGTAAGAGGAGATGAGTGACGAAAAAATAAAGTGAAATGAAAAAAGTTAGGGTAAAACGAGAGAAAATATTGTTCTGATTTATTAAATGAGAAAAAATCCTCCTCCTCCTCCTCCTCCTCCTCATCATCATCATCATCATCATCATCTAATCCTGTGTTGCCCCATGAGGAGCGTAGCAGCCCGGGACTAAGCAAGTTGGTCCTGACATTTAAGATGAGCGTAACCAGCCTCACACATTCCTGAGTGGCATTACACGAGCAATAAACCCCAACCACTCCTTGGATATAAACCTGCACAGGCTTAAAATCCAATAGGAGCGCCTTAATGACTCAGTAAACCACTAGGCGCCAGTGACTAAAAGTATACACGACAAACAAGAAATCCATACAGTGGTAGGGATGTTGTAATCCGTAAGTTTTTTTGTTTTTGTTTTTTTTATGTGACCAACTCTGGGAATAGGCTTCGCAGCCTGCTTTCAAGGCCCAGTAGTCCTCCTACATACCATACACCTTAGGTGAGAGTTAACTTACAAAAATGCAGTACTGAGAGAGAGAGAGAGAGAGAGAGAGAGAGAGAGAGAGAGAGAAATTACAAGAGAAGTTGCACCTTGATTATACCCTTCCCGAGACAGTATCATGAATGACTTGGTCAGTTACACGTTACTACTCTCATAGTGAGAGAAAATTATAGGAATGATGAGGGCCCTTCCCACCCTCGTCTGTGTTCCACAGTGCGGGCTCAGAGAGAGGAATACACCTAACATAGGGGAAAAGGCTGTCCAGAAACTTTACAAAAAAGAATATATTCCGTCTACCGGTAAATGAAACTTAATTAAATTTTATCAAAGTCTTGAACTGCTCTGTAAAGACCTCTCAAGTTTCTCTATTGTTGCCCAGATCCAGGTACTGCACATATTCTATCCGGGAAGAAACTACCTAATGTATTATGATGGAAATGCTTGAAGTCAAGCTTACACCCGTGATGAAATAGCCTTACCACAAACAACTTTACTGGTAAGAACTCGATTAGTTTCGCACAGGAGTTAAAGCAGCTTTAATTTCCACTTCCTGTGGTCTTGACAAGCTTTGATATTAAAAGTCAATTCACAAATATCCCACTGAAAGAAACTAGATATTTGCATTTCTGAACAATATAAAGGACATAAACTAGTCAATAATATAACAAAGCAGCATTTCAAATCCCTTTTCGATTTGGCATTTAATGAATCCATGTTTATATATAATGGCAAATTTTATAAACAGGTTGGAGTGGCTATGGGATCCTCACTGGGCCCCGCATTATGTAACATATTTCAATGTTTCAATGACGGAATGCGGGTATCAGATTGTCCACAAAGTTTAAAACCAATTCTCTATCGTAGGTATATCGACGATTGCTTCTTACTGTTCAAAGAATCTGATCATGTTGTATAGCTTCTAGACTACCTGAATTCTAAGCATTCTAATATTAAGTCCACAGATGACTCTGCGAATAATAACTTGCTCCCTTTCAAAAATACTCATCCAACCAATCATGGAAATTACGTAGATAATTCTGTTTACAGGAAGAAGTAATTCACTGGTTTAGGTCTGAATTTTTTTACCCAACATAAATACACTGAATCCAGCAAGAACCTTACCTCATAGATGCTATGCACTTGGTTTAACCTGGAAATCTTTTCATGATTAAACTAATTTTCTGAGTAAATTCTTCACCAACAATAATATTCCTACTATGTTGTTTCCTAGGATGGTAAAAGAATTCTTAAACAAGATATATTGTGATTCTAGGAAGGCAGCAACTGCAGCTAAGGACATGCCATATATTAGGTCTCCTATGGTCATGTCCATTATGATATTAGAAACCAGCTTTTGAAAATACTGAACTGTGTCCATCCTCATATCTCCTTCAGATATATATTTGTAAACCCTTTTACTGTAGGTTCATTTTTTTCGATGTAATGATAGTATACCAAAGCTACTGTGTTCGAACATAGTATATTTATACACCTGTTCTAGCTGTACAGCTGGATATGCTGGGAGTTCAATTAGGAACCTCAAAATTCGTGTGTCCGAACACAAGGGCTTGTCTCACAAAACATCTTTGTCACGGTTTAACCTAACGATGTCAGAGATTAGGAACCAATATTTGATATGAACCACAGTAAGATATAAATAATTTCAGTATTTTATGTAGTAGTAATGATAGAATGGAACTGCAAAGTTTAGAGTCCTTGTACATTCACAAACTTAAGCCTTCATTAAATAACTACAAATCATCAACAAAGCTATATACCTATCTATCTATCTATCTATTGCCAGACGCCTCAATCCCGTTTGGGGTGGCCACAAACAAATTGCCTCCAAGTCGCCCTGTCTCCCGCCATTTCACTGCCCTGCTCCCAACTCACACACCCCTCTCTCATATACCTCTCCACCTCATCCCTCCAACTCATCCTCGGCCTCCCCCTCCCTCTTCCCCCCTCCACCTCACTCACATACACTCTCTTCGTCAGTCTTTCACCCTCCATCCTCTCCATATGGCCAAACCACCTCAGTGTGTTCCTTATAACGCTTCCTATCACATCCACATCAACACCACAACGCTCCTTTATATCCTCATTCGTCAGCCTGTCTCTCCATGTGACTCCACAGGCTCCTCTTAAATAACTCATTTCCACTGCTCTCACTCTTGACTTGTGTCCTTCCAACAACGTCCAAGCTTCACTTCCGTACGCTAGAGTTGGTATCACAATACTGTCATGTAGTAACTTTTTCACTTCCATGCTCACTCCCTGTTTCTTATCACTGCTTTCAGAGAACCAGCAACCTTTCTTCCCTGCTGTACCTTTTCAAGCATTTCACCCTCCAAACCTCCATCCTTACTCAGCTATATACCTACAGATTATAATATTGTTCTGTTGTTATGAATCAGTTTTCTTGTACTTAGTTCATTGATTCTTTCCTCGGTACTTTTGCTTCGAACTGGAGTACTGATGTTTTCCTTGGTTGTTTTGCTTCGAACTGGACTACTGATGTCTTAGAATCTTCATGATTCTTTTCCTTAGGATTGATTGTGTTCACGATGTTCAGTCATTGCAGACTGGTGCATGGTCATTAAGAGTGCAGACGTATGCTCCTGTGCGCTCTTCTCTAGCTTTGTAGGACTACCTCACCAGCATCAGTTTTCTTCCTTTCTCCATTCTGGTGGAGTGTAGGTTACCTAGTTTCTCATTCTCCTCCTTTCCCCGTTAGGTTGATACAGTAGGTGTCTGTATCGTTATACTGAGTTTGCTTCCTGCCAACGGAAGGTGCCCCTACTGATCGCTCCGGTGTGTGAGCAATGTCGGGCCTCCCTGAAGTGGGTTGAGAGGGCAATCTTAAGCCTTAACTTTTGTCGGACTGGTTTTCACTCCCTTGGTCGTTTTTCTCTCGTTTTCCACTTCCCCCGCGAGGGAGAGGTGGTTGCTATGTCTAATCCGCCTTCCAGCCCTCCCTCCCTTAGGAGGGGAGGTGGCAGTGACGATGCCTTGGCGCCAACACGGACTGACACCCGAACTGACAAACCCCAGGTGCGTGCTCTGCTTGGCATCAACATACATAATGCTAGTTATGTAAGAATTCATGCCCAGGGTTCAATGTCACTGGCTAGGCTCAGTCCTTTCAATGTCAGGAAGGTAATTGATGGCTGTGCAGGTGAGGTTGAACGTGTCACAAAACTTGCTGATGGAGGCCTTTTAAAATGGTAAATACGTCTCAGGTTAGGGACATGCTGAAGATTCGCAAGTTTCACTCTCATGATATTCAAACGACCATTCTGCACTCCATGAATTCCTGTAAGGGCGTTATCACCTGCAGGGATCTCATGTGTATGGAGGAGGACATCATACGTGAACTCGCTCAGCAAGATATCATCGATGCCCACTTTATCACAAGATTTGTGGAATTCATGAGGACTAAGACGGCTACCCGTGTTTTGACTTTTGGCAAGATCACGCTCCCTGATTTAATTAAAGTCGGTTATGAAATTGTTACAGTAAGACCCTACATCCCTAACCCACATCGATGTGCTAAGTGTCAGATTTATGAGCACAGTGGAAAGGCTTGTCAGGCTACTGTTTCTGTGTGTGGCAAATGTGCAGGTTCTGGTCACATAGTGGACGACTGTACATCCAGGACAGAGTGTTGTTTTCACTGTAAAGGTGCTTACTCCACCTCCTCGAGGGACTGTCCCAAGTGGAAAGAGGAGGAAGAGGTCTGCACAATGAAGGTAACTGAGGGTATCTCCTACAACCTAGCTAGGAAAAAGGTGTGAGCATTGCATGCAACTCCCACACTGACTACCTCCTATGTTTCGGTGGTGATGTCCCGTCCTGTGATGCGCTCTGTCGAGACAAACTGACCCTGAGTCTGTTACTCTAACCATTCACTCTGCCCCTGCAACTCCGCCTGTTTCCCGTTTCAACTCTCACTGATACCCCTACGACTTGTTACTCTCGGGGTGCTACTACTTCTCAGTTGGTAAAACCTAAATAGAAGTCAGACAAGTCTAAATAACTTAACTTTACCACCCTGTAGCAGTCGCATCCTCATGTTTGTCCTACTCCTACTCCAGCGAGGGAGAGACGACACAGTTTGTTCTAGAGGGGGTATGGGAGCCTTGTAATGAATGAATCAATGGTGACTTCCGTTAACAAGAATTGGGAGCAGTCCCCCAGTTGTTGCTCGCCTGACGGCAGGCAATCAAAGAAAGCTAAGCACACAGGCCCTTCACATAAATCTTAAACCATCATGTTTAATATTATACAATGTAACTGTAGGTCTATTGGAAATAAACTACAAAATTTAAGCCTTTTGCTGGCTTCACATAAATCGGATGTTGTCTGTTTAAAGGACGCGTGACTGGAGGCTCATCCTGATCCTCCTCAGTACAAACACTACCATTTGTATAGAAGATATGAGGGTCATGGACCTGCCATATACACACACAGATCACTACCACAAATGACAGTGGTGCGTAATTCTGCTCTGGAAGCTACTGCATGCAGGGTGAAATTTGGCAACAAGTTTCCACCTATTTGTTCTTTCTGTTGATCTCTCCATGGCCCCATTGATGCTGATGCTTTCACTTCACTTGTCAATTAATTTCCGGGTCATAATTTTATTTTAGGCGATTTTAACGCCCGTCACTATCAGTGGGGAAACTTGAGGAGGGAAGGTCGGGAGGAACAAGTAGCTGACCTTATATTACAGTCAAACCTCTGTCTTCTAAACAATGGTAGAGGGACTCGTGTAGACGACCGCAGTGGCAACATGTCATGTGTAGATCTGTCCTTGTCATCTCCCAGTATACACACTAACATCTCTTGGGACCCATATGATGACTCGATGAGTAGTGATCATTTTCCTACCTGTCTTTCGTATTCATGTGGTGATTATCGACCTCCCCCACCTCCTAAATTTAACTTGTAAAAAGCAGCTTGGGGGTACTACTAACAGATCGCCAATTTATATATATCGGGAGATAACACTGATGAGAAAGTTGCACACCTACAGACTTCCATTATACACACAGCTGAGGCTGCTATTCCCAAGACATCTAAAATTCCAAACAAGTGTTGAGTTTCATGATGGACACCAGATTGCCGGCAAGTACACACTAAGCACAAAAGGAGGTACAGGATTTTCGAGAATCATCCAACACAGTCAAACTTTATTGCCCACAGAGCAGCTAAGGCTGAGGCCAGGAGGAATATTGAAGCAGCAGAACGGAATAACTGGCTTACTTTTGTGTCCACGATGAACTGCACCATCCCTCTAAGTCAGGTGTGGTCCACCATCAATGAATTTAACAGGTACACCCGGTCACCAATCACCACACTCGAGGTGGCCGGGAATGTCACTGACAATCCTGTGGGCGTTGCCAATACTATTGCCGACCATTTTGCCCAGGTATGTAGCTCAGCCAACTATGATCCTTGCTATCTCCACCATAAGCATACGGCTGAACTGCAAAACTTGGACTTTGCAACAGGAGACTGAGATACCAGTTACAACTCCGAATTTACGTTAGATGAACTTCTTCTTGCCCTAAAATCCTGTAAAAGCTCCAGTCCTGGTCCATCAGCCATTACTTACGGTATAATTCAGCATCGTACTCAAGCCAACCAGTGTAGGCTGTTAGCGGTGTACAATGAGATTTGGGTGTCTCGCACGTTTCCAAACTCATGGCACTACACGCACGTCATACCGATACCTCACTGGGACGGTCACCTCGTGAGTCCCAGTTCGTTTCGACCTAATGTGCTGACTGATTATATAAGGTCTTTGAACGTATCATTAACAAACGGTTATTTTTTTTGTTTTAGAGTCAAAGGGTGTGTTAAATGATCAACAGAGTGGTTTCCCTAAATACAAATACACTCTTGACCATTTAGTACACTGGGACCATTACGCAGATAGGGCTTTTGCCAACCACGAATTCAAGATAGGAATTTTTCTTGATAAGGCCAATGATATGACCTTGCAAAAATGGAATACTACATAAACTCTTTGCTCATGGTTTTAGAGATAATTTTCCCATTATTCTCCAGAATTTCCATACCGATAGACCGATTTCTGTCAGGTTGCCATGTAACGTAACATCAGACATATTTTTCCAGGAGAATGGGGTACCCCAAGGAAGTGTGCTTAGCCCTACTTTATTTAGTGTTGTCATTAATAACATTCTCTCATCTGCTTTCGTCCCCAGGATGCTTAGATACTCACTCTATGCTGACGATTGTGCAATGTGGCACTCTTCTGCAATGCACAGTCCTCGGCACAGAATATTCAACTGGCACTTGAATCTGTTCAGCGTTGGGCCTTAAGAGCAGGGATTTAAATTTTCCGTCCCCACGTGTTGGTGTTGTTTTTACTCGTAAATTTATCGTTCCTCCTTTGCATTTAACTATAGATAATCAATCAACACCTTTTCAAAATTCAGTACGATTCCTGGGTCTACATTTTGACAATAGGCTCAATTAGAGAACACATATTAATAATTTGCTTGCATCTTGAAGTAAGAACGTTAACGTCCTTACGTTTCTTTCTGCTAATTCGTTCGGAGCAGACAGAACGTCTTTACTGATGGTGTATAAGTCCCATATCTGCTCTAAGCTTGACCATGGCTCACAAGCATGTGAGTCGGCATCGGATGCCGTATTCCGTAGACTGGAGTATGCGTGCTTGCATATATGTCTTGGAACCCCTCGATGTACTCATGTGGAGCGGTGGGAAGTGAAAGCTAATGTGCCTCCCCTCCGTCTATGAGAAGACCACTTGCTATTTTCGTATGGTATCACCGCCCATGGTAAACTCTCACTTGGCCTTCGTATTTGTCAGATCCTCCTGCAATGGGAATACCTGCCGTATGCAGCCCTCAAGGCAGTGGCTGTGAAGTTTCACTTCCTCTGTTGAGCAGGCCATACATGCACAGACCAGCCCGTCCGGTGGTCTGAAGAGGCCGGCCTTAATGAACAATGCTGTGCCCACACACGATTTAGTCAGGCTTAATCTCCAGCTCAGTTGTAAGTGAAATGTTGTGGCGTGAGGGTGGCCATGGACACTCTCGCCCCACAGATGACCTGGAGCTGTATGCTATTGGGGCTGTTGGTGCTGCCTATATTGCAAATAATAGAAAGAGGAGGAAAAAATGGACCAAATGGGATTGGTTGATGAGAAGGAGTAAATTGTCCCATCCGACGTCTTCACTCCCACACAACTGACACAGGACTGGCACCTGACGGCCTGCGGTACCCCACACACCTCAGTTTGCCTGAACCTGACCGGAGCCTGACCACGAAAATCTGTCCGCGACTGATCCTAAGACGACCGTTGTGGCTGCCTGCGCAGGCGCCTGTTCCCTACGCACAATCGCCCACGTATGCCTGAATGGGTAGGCCTCTCCAGGCCACCGGAGGGATCGCCTGTGTGTGTATGGCTTGCTTTAGGCATTAGGGTACGACCTTTCTAATAGGGATCAAGTTTTAACATAAAAAATAGCGCCCTGGGAGTCACTTGTTACCACCATCAACACTGGCTGGCTCCCCATTGCTAAGTCCAGGGTGCCAGAGGTGGAGGTACGACAGCTGTTCCGGATGATACTCATTAGAAAATTAGCGTCATTCCACTTGTACACCGATGGCTCTAAGGTGGGTAAATGTGTGTGTGTGAGTATGTGGCCTGTGGAGTGCAGCATGTTTTCACTTGCACCTTTTATATATTCTGTATTTACTGCTGAAGTCTTTGCCATAGATTAAGCTATAGACTTTCAAACCACGATAGTACTGTCATTTTTCTGGACTCTAAGTCCGCCCTTCAGGCAATTCATTCATGTAAGACTGATTCACATGTGGTCCTCGGCCACACAAACAATAAGCTGCACACGTGTGCTAAATCCCTCTCTCTGATTTGGGTGCGTGGTCTTTGTGGTATTTACGGCAATGAGCAGGCTGACTTACTTGCTAAATCGGCTGTAGATCTCGAGGAGACTTGGCACGTTCCTCGTGAGCTATACTCTAGTCTGCCTTTGACAAAGAAATCCATTCATTTTCTATGGCAAAGTCAGTGGACCGACCTGGCAATTCCGTCAGTCAAAAGGCCTGTATGTGACTGGTCCAGTTCATCCTGAGGACACCGGCGGGAAGAGGTCGTTTTAGCTCGCCTCTGCATAAATTCCTCCTTAATGTCACATATGTTGCCATATATTAACAGACATTTTCCACCGAGATGTACCGCCTGTGACGCGGTGTTATCTATCAGTCACATCCTTTTGTACCGCAGTAGGTATGCTGGGGAACGTACTTCTCTGGCTGCCTATTGTAGGACAATGCGCTCTCTTTCATACGTCATTCTACCTTAGGTGATGGGGACGTTGATGTGGCTAAAAAATTTTTTACTTTCCTGAATGAGGCCAGACTGCTCAGAGAGTTGTGATTTTCCATCCAATATATTACCAATATGCCGGGAATCGAACCCGGGACTCACAGGTGAGAGCCAGGCAGCATACCACTACACCACGACCAGGTAAAAAGTTATCTTCCATTGTCACAGTCTTGTAATCAATGTCCCTCCATCCCCAACTGTGGGCCTGAAGAGGATGAGATAACCTCCTGGCACTCGAGCAAGTAGATGCTTTTAATCTATCCCAAGCACTTTCGGCAAATAAGAATGAAGAGAGAAACCTGTTTTGTACACAGGAAAAATCATCCAATATATTACCAACACGCCGGGAATCGGACCCGGGACTCTCAGGCGACAGCCAGGCAGCATACCACTACACCACGATCAGGTAAAAGTTATCTCACATATTGTCACAGTCTTGTAACCAATGTCCCTCCGACCCCAACTGTGGGTCTGAAGAGGATAAGATAACCCCCTGGCCTCTTCAGGCCCTCAGTTGGGGACGGAGGGACATTGGTTACAAGACTGTGACAATGTTGTATAACTTTTATCGGGTCGTGGTGTAGTGGTATGCTGCCTGGCTTCCACCTGAGAGTCCCTGGTTCGATTCTCGGCATATTGGTAATATATTGGATGATTTTTCCTGTGTACAAAACAGGTTTCTCTCTTCGAGTTGTGATTTGTTTTATGAACTTGGATATGGTTTCCCTATTTATTTTATACCCGGTATATATATCTATCTACCTATATCTATCTATCTATCTATCTATCTATAATATTTCTCAATTTCGATTTCACTTTCATTTTTGTTTGTATATAGGGTCATGGTTTTTGTACATATGTATGTACTTCAGTACATTTATATAACTGTGTATTCATTTTCTTTTCCAAAAGACTATTAAATTCGTGATTGTTCTATGTATGTATTTTTTACATAAAATTGTGTTGTATTTGTTCAACTTAGAGTAGTACAGAATGAGTTTACGTGTGATATATACAGTAGATGGAAGTCCTTGTCCTGGTACTATCCATGTACACTGATGTTTTCTTTATTACTATATATGTTTCATAATCATGAATAATACTCGTAACATAATATTGGTATGAAATTGATGCAAAAATTAAATTTTAAATCATTATTTTGGCGTTCATGATTATCGAATCTTGCTGGGCTAATACCCCTTCGGGGTGAAGGCCATTAAGTATTAAAAAAAAAAAAAAAAACAGTACTGCTGGCTTACCTAGGTAACACTCATTTTATTCCTTGAGACTGATATACTTATGAATTTTTTTACATCTTCCGTACAATTCAGTCATTGCTACAGGCTTACTTTGTTAACATGTTTGATATTCCTATGTAAATATATTCACATGTGATATAACTGCAGTGTGTGCTTATAATTGTTTTTAGGTCTGATGATGGGATATGCTTTCCCGAAACTATTGTAATAAATACGAATTGGATAACCATCTTGATTCTCCTTGGCTGGCTCTGTACTATTAGATTCCCCACGGCCACCTCGCATGTGGAGAGAGAGAGAGAGAGAGAGAGTGTGTGTGTTAAAGGTCCGTTATATGGCTGGAGTGAGTGCACACTCAACACTTTTCTGTCCAGATCTCAACTGCAAGGGTTCATCTAGATGCTGATTCCTTGACGTTTACAGCTTTTTATCTCTGCAACTGTTGATTCATTTTAACTGGACGGTCGTACGAATTTGAACATTTTGATATATACCTATATATATATTTTTTAAGATTTAGTTATTCAAGCTTCTCTCTTTCACACCTGACGTTTCTCATTTCCTGCATAAAAAAGTCATTTTTATTTATGGTAAAAGGATGGCCGGTTCTTCTGAACTCGTGGGTTATGAATTTCAGCCGACATAATTATTCTTTTGCGTGGATGTTTTTCATTCTCATAAAGTGGAGTTGTCTGCCAAAATAAAATTCTCTCTCCGGGAGAAGTGCGTCAAGAGATTAGGGCAAAAAACGTGGTATATTACACTCTCACTTAATTTAAACTCTTAAATAAAGTACTTTCAATGCACTCATCTTAAAAGCAGTTACTTGTACTTAAGTTACAAATGACCTATAATAGTGAAGAGGTTCATTATGACTATATCTAGCAGTAAATGAATACGTTTCGCCTAAGGAAGGTTGTATATATCCTGGAGACTGAGTAAAATGAAAAGACATAACTATTCTGGAGTAAGTGATCACGTACTCTAATACCAGGCAATTAACAGTATCCCAACTAACCACTCACCCATTTCATCATTCATTCATCACACCACTCATCCACCTCATCACTAATCACGCTACTCACACACTTCATCATTAACCTACCTCACCACTCATCCCTTATCTCACACCTATTTCGTCACCCACTTCCTTACTCACCCATCCACCGGTTTTCTCACCACACATCTACCAGACCGCTAACCTAACTCATCATTTATCTTTCTCATCAGACCCCCAAATCAACTCACCCACGTCATCATCACCCGCCTGTTCATTCACCGACGTCGACCCCCATAATCACACCCACCTCATCACTCTCCCACCGATCCATCTCATCGCTCACTCACCACACCACACATCCATCTTATCATTCATCACTCACTTATCGCATCACACACACACACACACACACACACACAACCGCTGCTCACCTATGACTTCCTGTTTCCCCTCATTCAACTAAGAAAAGCTCGTTCTCACATATCTTTTACTCTGAATCTCCTATTTTGCAATTTCTCCCCAACTGCTTCCAGCCAATAAGAGTTTGCTGGCACTGTTTCATATGTGGAATTAATGCACTCTGTAATTTCTGCTTATTTTTTAATGCTCTTATCCACAAGTTTCCTGGCATCTCGAAATGAACGTGGTCTGATCAATTTTCTTAACTTTACTCCTCAGCTTTCTTTGTGATACGTTTGGCAATTTCAGTTATTTTCATATGTATAAAGATATCCCCGCCATCGTTTATCTCGCCTCCCCTGTCCTCTTAGTTATCTTTATCCTTCCCTCCTTCTCCTCTCAGCCCAATCATCTCAGTTTCTCTATTTTCTTTTCATCTCAATTTTCCTCTACATCTCCCTCTGACGTCCATCTTGTCCACTTCTCAGCCCTCCCCTTCCCCAGAGCTGTGTGTGATGGGCAGGGCATGAAGGGGCGTCAAGTGTTTGTGGTGATGAGCGCTGGATGTGTCGAGTGTTTGTCAGGAATGTCGGAGAAGTTGATGAGGAAGGAGGGAGAGAGTGAAAGGGGAAGAGCGAGGATGGGAAGAGGAGGAGTGGAGCTAAGGACAGAGGGAGCGTGGGCAGAGAAAGGGATAGAGGTGGATAAAGGAACGTCATAATAGTGTAAGGGATGAGCGAATGAGTCATAAAGAAAGAAGTAAGTGAAGATTAATGTTAATTAGTGAACAAATGGGAAAGCTGGGGGACAGACATACCCAGTAAATTATGCTTTGTGAGCGCGTGACAAGCGAACGAGCGCTATGTTATATCAGTTTTCCTCTGATATAGAATTATAGGCGGAATTTTCGATATTTAATTGTTAGAGCTGATGCCAAAAAACACTGTTACGACAGAATATCTTTTTTTTAATTTGATTTCGCAATTGAGGCGTTCACCAATTAAGGTTGAACACTCCCTTAGAAAACTCGAGATTCCAAGGGGTTCCTGCGCCTTTACTGATGAGTTTTAGTTGAATAATCTATCTATCTATCTATTGCCTGATGCCATAATCCCGTTAGGGGAGTCATAATAAAATATATATATATATATATATATATATATATATATATATATATATATATATATATATATATATATATATATATATATTGAAAGAATGTATGACTTTCAAAAAGGATTTCATCTCTACTTCACATAGGAGTAAAGTTATTAGCTCCTGCTTAGCGAGACGGTCAAGTTGGGTCGGGCAGGGCAGCTCATTTTCAATCTTAACCGAGAGTAGACATGGCTCGCTTGTACCCAGACAACCCGTGATCAAGATAGAGGAGTTAATATCCTAAAAATAAAGTATGTTTTTTTTTTTCTTTTTTATGCGAGGAAGAAGGAACCAAAGGCCATGAGCCCGCAGTACAGTTCCCTCCAAGAGAAAAACAAAATACAATAGAGAGCCAAATTCAAGATCCGATCATTTTGAGATGCCTGGACATACTGCGTTTGAAAGACTGGAGATCATAGGCAGCAGGAAATACAGACAGAGGGAGACAGTTCCAGAGCTGACCTGTTGCATAAATGAAAGACTGGGAGTAACGGTTAACTCTTGCATTAGAGAGTTGGACAGAAAAGGGATGAGAGTTTGCTGCCAGACGGGTGCTACGCGCCCGTCGTAGAGGTGGAGGAATGCAAGCAGACAGTTCAGAGGAGCAGTGACCATTAAAGAAGCGATAGAAAAGAGATAAAGATGCAACAGTGCGGCGAAGAGACAGAGGTTGAAGGGAGTCAGTAAGAGGAGAGTTAATGAGACGAAAAGCTTTTGCCTCCACCCTATTGAGAAGAGCTGTATGGGGGGAGCCTCCCAACACATGAGAGTTGTACTCCACACAGGGGCGGATAAAACCCCTGTATAGAGTCAACAATTGTGCAGGGGTAAAGAAAGAGCTGAGTCGGTTTAGCACACCTAATCTCTTGGAAGCAGATTTTACAAGAGATGTAATATGATCTTTCCAAGATAAGTCCCGAGTAAATGAAACCCCAAGGATGTTCAAGGATGATGCAGGATTAAGCTGAATATTATTAAACATTAGTGGGTATACCTGTGGAGGATTTTGTCGGGTTGATAGGTGTAAGAACTGAGTCTTAGATGCATTAAAAACAACCATATTATTTTTACCCAAGTCAGAGATACGAGCCAAGTCAGACATTAGGTGTGCCATAGCCTCATCCCTTGTTTGTTGAAGTAACTGTTGAAATGGGCGTTGCGGGAACCGAATGGAAAGGTGAAGGGAGGAGTCATCAGCGTATAAGTGGATAGGGTTAGATGTACAGCTTAGAAGATCATTGATGAATAAAAGGAAGAGAGTTGTTGATAGGACAGAGCCCTGAGGAACACCACTGTTGATAGATCTTGGAGAAGAACGACGGCCGTCTACAACAGCGGCTATAGAACGACCAGAAAGGAAGCTAGCGATGAAGGCACAGATAGAAGGATAGAAACCGTAGGAGGGCAGTTTGGAAATTAAAGATTTATGCCAGACTCGATCGAAAGCATTTGAGATGTCAAGTGCAATGGCAAAGCTTTCGCCAAAGTCCCGAAAGGAGGATGACCGGGAGTCTGAAAGGTAGGTGAGAAGATCGCCAGTGGAGCGTCCCTGACGGAACCCATACTGACGCTCGGAGAGAAGGTGTTAATAGGAAAGATGCCTTAAAATTTTTCTATTGAGAATTGACTCAAAAACTTTTGAAATACAGGACGTTAAAGCAATTGGACGATAGTTGGAGGGTTGGGAGTGGTCACCCTTCTTTGGGACTGGCTGAATGAGAGCAAACTTCCAGCAAGAAGGAAAGGTACAAGTTGACAGACAAAGGGGAAAGAGTTTGCCTAGGCAGGGTGTAAGCACAGAAGCACAGTTCTTGAGAACAACAGGAGGGACCCCATCAGACCCATATGCCTTGTTAGTACTGAGGCCAGTGATGGCAGAAAATACATCAGCTGAAGAAATTTTAATGTCAGCCATGAGGAAGTCAGAGGGGGGAAGTGATGGAGGTACAGCACCGGAATCGTCTAAGGTGGAATTGGAGGAGAAAGTCTGTGCGAAGAGATCTGCTTTATCAGTAGAAGAAATAGCTACAGAACCATCAGAGTAGAAAAGAGGAGGGAAGGATGATGAGGTAAAGTTGTTAGAAAGATTTTTGGCAAGGTGCCAGAAGGAGCGGGAAGAATTCGAGTTGAAGAGTTGAGAGCATTTAGTATGGATGAAATTATTTTTAGTAGAGCGTAGAACAGACTTAGCACGATTCCGGCCAGAAATGTAAAGATGATGTGATTCAGGAGTGGGTTGGCTCCGGTACCTTTTGTAGGCCCTCTCCTTGTTTAGAACAAGCGTGATTAAACCAAGGCTTTCTTGCGTTAGTCAAAGGATATGAGAAAGGAATGTATGCTTCCATGCCCGAGAGAATAACCCCCGTAATGCGCAAGGCACACTCAGATGGCTCCCGGCCATGGAAGCAATAGTCATTCCAAGGAAAATCAAAGAAGTAATTAAAAGAGATAAAACGCATCACTTTTTTTTTTCATGAATTCCGTACAACATTTCTCATTGCAGTGGTTTAATAGTTTGCACTTCAGTATCATCACATGTAAAATTTGTAACTTTTTACCTTTGGGCAAGATCTTCATTACCCCAACTTGCTCCTACCTGGCTATGGAATGGTAGCCAGGAGTATGACTGAATGGTTGTGAGTTGTCTGGGGGAAGGGATGATCAGGACTTAAGGAAAATTGAATGTCCGCGTTAATGACTCCAGTGTAGTTAATTCTCATTAATCTAAGCTTCCTACAGTCAACATAGATTGTATTTGTGGCACAGAATAGGATTTTATAGAGTAAGTACAAAAGTCCTAATGGAATGAGATTATGGCTCTTTGCTCCATCAGTGAGATAACATATTTTTTTTTGTGTTATTTTGACTAAACTCAGAGGGTTTTACTCATCTTTGGAGGATGCCTTAATAGTCTGTCTTAGACTGAGTGACATGGCGTGGAGATAGTCAGATTAAACGACAGTACACTATCAGAATGAAAGTGTTTTATCTGGAGACAATTTTATAAGGAAACTGAAAGGCGAAAACAAAGAGAAGAAAGAGGAAGTGAAAGGAAAAGATGTGGAGGAAGGACGATGTATAAGGATCAAGTGGAGGAAATATTAAAGGGAAAATAGGGAAAAGGGAGGAGAGAGTGGAAAATAGGGAAAAGGGAGGAGAGAGTGGAAAATAGGGAAAAGGGAAGAGAGAGTGGAAAATAGGGAAAAGGGAGGAGAGAGTGGAAAATAGGAAAAAGGGAGGAGAGAGTGGAAAAAATGGTAGAGAGAGAAGTAGAAGAAAAAAGTGGATGGAGAGAGTGGAGGGAAAAGTGGAGATAGTGGACGAAGAAAGTTCAAGGAAGGAGTAATGGAGAAAAGTGGAGGGAAAAAAGTGAGGGGAGAAAGTGAAGGGAAAAATCGGAGTGAAAGAGAGCTTAGAAGAGGGAAAATATGATGTGAGGGGAGAAAATGGAAGGATGCAACGAGGAGAGCAGAGGGAGAATGAAGAACTGGAGGGAGAAAATGGAGGGAGGAGGAGGAGGAGTGGTGAGAGAAACTGAAAGAAAAAAAGCAAGAATGTGCGAGAGTTTGTCTTTCCCTCCTGTCCTGGGATTCCTACCCTTGGCATGATCAGGGCTTTGTGACAATGGGGGTCTCCTGCGTCACAACGCTCCGATCATGCCGAGCATACGAATCCAGGGACAGGGGGGTAAAATGAATTCCCTCACATATGGCCTGCCTCGTCTGTGACAACCAGAGCGGTGGGCGTACGATTTATTTCCCAGCGTGACTTTGAAGGGGGTGCTCAGAGTTCACATTATCACCATTTGGCCTGAAAGTAAAAATCATAGTTACGAGTATCTATAAACGCGCAAAATAATTTACATATTGCATTACTCGACAGAAATACACAGACAAAGTATCAAAATAACAAAATCACACCACTACAAAGCATCACTAAAAACATCACCCTACCTAACTGGAGATAGGCTAGCCAGGCTACCTCCAGCCTAAGTCCCTAGGAAAGAATCATTAAACCTTGTTTGCCAGGTGGCCAGAGAAGAGAGAGGGCAGCGACCTGAGTGCAAGAAAGAAATGTCACCAACGAGGCCAAGCTTGTGCCGTCCTCCGCTTTTGTCATGGGGTCAAGGTCACAGCAGCCAAGTGTTTGTATATCTGCGACCTCCACTTAAGATGTGCATTGTGCTATTGAGACAAAAGGATTACCAAGGTGCACATACAAATAGACTAAGCTATCTTACTGTCATTATATTTGCGTGTGTGTTAGGTCCAAAATCTAATGAAACCCCAACACTTGGAGGTCTAGCGCACTGATCCCTTCCCATATGTTGTCATTTCCACAAAGTTGCCTGTTTTCAACCCATTATAGTTCAGTAGCTACAGCAGCTAGAATTTCAATTAAAAATCAAAATATCCTTTGTCCCAAACATTGCAAGTGTCTCCAGGACTCAAGATGGAGTCGCTGTGGAGGCAGGAGGCCATTCATGGAAGTAACTTTTGGGATCTCGGCGACCAGCGTCTGAAAAACTGGACTTGTTGGTGGTTAAGGACAGCAGGGTGTGTACCTGGCTGAGCCAGACGGGGCTGTCCCACTCTCACTCCCCCTTGCCCCACTAGCCCTTCCCATTTCTCTTCACGTCCTCCTACTACTGACCACTGAATGAATCTCCCACACCTTGTTCAAGTGGCTCGCTCATTTTACTCGCCCAATTCAAGAGTGATTTTGTCCCATGCAGCATGTGGGAGGGGATAATACCAAGACTTATACATTACGATACTCAGTACTTGCTGCCAAAGATTAGTTTCACTTTCACATGAGCACAATTTCTAAACCCGTGGTGCGAAGGTCACTTTCATTTTCACTTGAGCTTGTTTTTATACCTATAGTTTTCCATTTCTTCTAGCATCTTACATCTAAAGTGTACTTATCTGGCGAAGTTATTGCTTCACTACAGGAATGGTAGTAAATTCTCAATTGCTTTTGTCACAACACATTTTTGTGTATACTGCAAGCTCACTTTCATTTTCCCTCAAGCTCGTTTTTTTTATATCGTTAACACACTACAGTACATAACTACTGTACAATACTTGCCTTGAAAGGTCACAGTCGTTTTTACTAAAACACTTGTTTCTATACTGTACGATACAAAGGCACTGTACAGTACTTGCCCTGAAAGATCACTTTCACTTTTCAATCCAGCTATTCTCATCTATACTGTATGATACAAAATCATTGTATAGTTTTGGTCATAACATACTTTCAGTACTTCAGTTTTCTTTATCTTCTATAGCTTATGCATATTTTTCTACAACCTCACTCCAGTTAAATGAATTAGTCCTTGCATTCATAAGCACTTATTCTCTATATTGAAGTTTTCAATACTTCACTATACCACTTAAATTTTCTATTTTTATCTACAAATGTACACGATATGTTACACTTCCCCACACACCCACTAAGTGTCAGGCTTGGGCGATGTGGATGTTGGAGAGAGGGTGGTAATGCATTGGCACTGTGAAGGTGATGGGATATGTAGTAACTCCCACACTTAGACGTCGTTTGCCCACGCGATAATGACGACGCTGTCATTTATAAGACTCTACAAATCACTCTATCACTCAATCCATTGCATGAGTGGGTGGCTTGGCAGGGGCTTGGTGGCCGCCCATGGATGCAAGTTTACTGGACTGTGAGGAATAGGAAATGAACGTTTCCACCCCTCCTGTTTCCTGAGGAAGACTATCAGTGTAGCTCACCCTCCTATATGCCTATGTTGTGCACTGGACACCATAGATAAATAAAACTTATAATATAGGCTGGAAGTGCAAAGTGGTTATGTCTGTCATCCAAGGAGCCCTGACATGTGATATGTGATAGAAACAGCCGTCATCAGAGCTTTAAGGGTTAAGTGAAAATAACGGGTAATGGGCAACTTAAATTGTTGGTAGAGCAGATACGTGGTGTGGGCCTTGAAGTGGCAGGAACAAAGGGGCAGGTCGATGTGGGGTCACATGAGAGAGAGAAAGCCATGGTTGGATGAGAACATGTAGAACAATGAGCAGTCAGGATGATATGTAACATTATTCACCGTATGACCTACAGTTTTCTGAGTATCTTTCCACTGGGAGTTTTTGGTTAAAGAGGAAATTAACTGAGGCTGTGTTTCAGGTTAATGTTTGTCTGGAGTGAGGGGTGTTAGAAGATACGGTTTGTGAGGCAGTCTGTTTTATCTTAGCTAGTGTTCTAGAAACTGTTGGTACAGTTGGAGTTCCCATGTTGCTTGTTGAATATTGAGTGTTGTGAAGCTGCTGTCTTGGTCATGAGATAGTACTCTTACTAAAAGGAAAGAGGATGGTAGGTCTCGAATGAAAAGTTAAAAAGTGGTGATGAAAAGACCGCCTTCCCACTGGCACTGATGAGTCTGTAAAGGGAACCCTCCTGCACGAAACATTAGTCCAGCCCAGATGGAGGAGCTGCATGGGTCCCAATCTTCCTTTCCATCACCACCCCATCAGTCAAGCCTCGAGGGAGAATCTGCCTGGGGCCTGCAAACAGCCCTGATCTTCCCCTCCCTTCAGCCCATCCACCATCCCTGAAAGGAGGATAGGGGGCTACAGCACTGGTCCAATGCCCCACTTGTGGAGTTACTACCAAGGCAAAAACTGAAGGATTACATTCATTTCTCACAGCTCAATAGGTCTCTTGTTAGGTGATGGAAACATCTCTATACCGAATTTTATAATTAAAGTGGGTACAAAAAATGCTCGTCACAGTGGAGGAAAACACTGGGGAAAAAGGGAAAGTGTGTGTGTGTGTGTGTGTGTGTGTGTGTGTGTGTGTGTGTGTGTGTGTGTGTGAAGTTTCAAGGCAGTAAGTTAAAGGTCTAAGATGGGTTTCAGTAAAACTTGATCTGGAAAGAACCATTCTAGCCAAAAATGGTCGAATAACGCTGTCGCTGCAAGCCGTTGTCTGAGCAGTGAAACCGAACACTCTTCATCCTAGATACGAGTCTAATACAAATATACCCACTTTTGATATGCTCAGTCTCATTACTCATTCAACTTATCAGTCAACTAACTAACATGAAGAAACCCATGCAATAGCTCCTGATACTTTTAAAGCAATTAGCACTGTGACACAGTTCCATGTTATCCTTACTCCGTTGCTACAGCCTGTCATCTTTTCTCCCATTGATTTTCCCATATCTCAGCAACAGAAAGTTAAACATAAAGGTAGACGATGACTATTCCAGTTTCTACTCAAATAATGCTGATATGCCACAAGTACCAGTCCTGACTCCACTCCCGTTTTTTCATTCACATTAATAATCGCTTGTCTGTCACCCATTACTTCATTCACTCATATGCAGATGACACAACGCTTCACAGTTTCTTCAAAATTAAACAACCATTCACGAAGTCTGATATCCACAACTCCCATCTCATACCAAACTCCTCAAATCAAGATTTATCTAAGAGCACTGAATGAGGACAAAATAACACTGTCATTTAATGTCAGGAAACGCAAATATATTCATTTTATTAATAGATAGATACCGGTATTGCATAATTCATATAATACCTTCAATATAGTCAGTATTCTTATCTCTAAAAACATTGAAATGTTCAGTTTTCGCTTTTTAACAGTACCTTGATTTAGACCACTCACGTTAGATCACTTCGCAAAAGCCGCCTCAAATAAGCGTTGATTATTGTGCAAAATCAATAACTTCTTAACTGAAGAGCAGTTAGCTATAATTATAAGAGAGTATATACGCTGTTGTGCTGGCGTGATGGGAAGTGGCAGATGCAACTATCAGATGAGTACTATGAATTCTTTTTAATTTTTAATATAATGGAGCTGGGCTACTTCCACATCCAAAACACTGTGTTTTGTCACAATAAATTCGGAATCGGACAAATTCTGATACAAATTATCTGATCGTATAGGTCTGGGTAGTAATTAAAATTAGAACATTTTTTTTTTTTCAATGTGGAACGTTTTGGGCATTCTGGAATTCATTGCCAAATTTAATCCTCGAGGCAATTAGACACCGAATTACCTGAACGTGGCCTTATGAAACTGTGTATTGTTTTCAACACGTACCGTGGTCTACTTGGTCAATAAGTTTGCATCAGAAGATATCCAGTTCCAGTCTCAGTGTGCTAAGATTGCATGAAAGTCGACGAGCCGTAGTTAGCAGGCAGGAGTCTCCTTGGTTACCTGTCACATTGATCATCCACTCTGAGTACACTTGGCCATTCCCTTCGCTGAAAGAGGTTCAGAATCTTTGTCAGGTGAGAAAAATCACACTGCGAAGGTTTCGATTACTTTAGTTCCAGTTTTGGTAAAAACTTATCAGATCTTGACTTTGCAGTTGACAAAATGTACAGTTGCTGCATGGAATGTCCCTCCACTTCTTAGCAAAATAATTACGAAACTCCTGATCAACATTCCCAAAGCTATCTTGTTACCGATTCTTGCTACTAAGTCTCGAAAGTCATTGCTCACTCTCTCGCTCTTTACTGCTATGATGTGCATCTGTATTTTTGCATGCAACTGTACATTTTCATATGACACAAATTATGAGTGAGTGTACACTGGGTTAGTGAAGAAGATAACATCTTCATCCCACGTACTTCAATCATATTTCTTTTTTGCTCTTAACGGTGGTAATCAGTTTTGTATAGACTCTTCGAATGGAAGGGGAAGGGTTGGATATAGCGTTTATTTCCCCTTCAGTGTACGAAGCTCATCCAAAAATGTCTAGAAACGTCTGGCGAGTGCACGAATAAAGTGAGATAATAGACTACATCGCTGTTGTGAATAGGTTAGTAAAGAAACTGTCATTACTTAACATATATAATACTAAGACATTTGTTTTTCTTGCAGTCTTTGTATGATTATTTACGGTGTTGGTGGAACCTGTTGTAATGACAGGTTACTGAAGTCTCTGTTTTATTTCTGTTTGATTAGCACCTCCTAATATGGATAAACTGGCAGCAGCAAGAACAGATTACGTCTTCAGGTTAAATTTCTGAACGAATTTTCCGAGAGCTTAGAAGACTTTGTTAGAGTTAGTAAACCAGAAATTTGCCTGTTGACTCCAAAAGAATCATTAAAGCACAAAGTTATAGTGTATTTAAAATTTGTTATGAGGAGGCTATGCGACCTCCACCTCCCTCTAAGACCATGAAAAAGGCTTGAGATAAATGCCTATCCTCTGTTAAGACCAACCTTACTCTTGAATACGCAAAAGTCAATGTTGCATCCAAACCCTCCCTTGTAATGTTGGTGGTTGATGAGTGTCTGGCAAAAGTAAAGCAGATATTATTCGAGGGTTTGACTGGCCAGAGAATTGGTCTTGAATTATTTTATTTGCAAGCTAGACATGCTGACCAATATGCTTCTGATTCTACCTCAGATCCGGGTAAACACACTTCGATTCATTCACACAACGACTTAAATACGCCTTAAGTAAAAGCCAAAATTGTCGAATACTCAAGCATTAAGGAGTATAAATCATGACAAACACACACACACACACACACACACACACACACGCACGCGCGCGCGCGTCTCAAAACACATGGCCGTATAAATCGCGCTGAAAAACGTCCTCTTTTCTCTCTGGAAGCAGGCTTTAATATTCGTGATATTTTCCGGCAACTGACTTTACGGGAAAGAAGGCAAAGTGGCGGAGAGGCGCCAGGATTTACAATGAGAGAGAGGGGAGGGGATTAGCAAATTCATACGAGCCGGATCCAGCATTTTGGAAAATGGGACGGGCGTGATTTTTAGAACAATTGCCAAAGACGCCGTTTGAATAATCAACTTAAAATGCACTCTGATTCCTTCAGCCATACAGGCACAATAATATAGGCAAGTGCAAGTTCAGTCAAATACAATTAGATGTTTGTAACGCATATTAGGGTACATAAAAATGTAAAACAATATGCAATAATTGTTCTGCAAAAAATAGAGGGGTAAGTCCCTCCCCTCCAAAATCCGTGGCTGTTCATGCAAATATTTTTAGAACATTTTAAAAAATATTTTGTCAAATGATTCAGTACATAACTAGGGTGTCGGTCATCAGAATTTTCACTGAGAGCTTTATTGTATTAGGTGATACATGTGTAAAATTATTCAGTATTCAAATGCAGCTGCTGGAGTCAACTTTTTCAAATACACTAACAAGTGAATATTCGTCTTCATCATCACCAATATCCATACCTCCTCCCCCCCACCAGGTCAGGTGAGGTAGAGTCCAAAGTGCCAGAAAAAATAAATTGGTAGAATAAGCTACTAACCAAAGTTTGACCAACTGTATGAGTCACACTTCTATTCACTCACCATTCAAGTCCCCGTAATCTTAGCTCCACCGAATGGTAAAAAAATAAGAAAATAAAATAAATCCTCACGTAGCTTTACACCAACTTATATGAGACAGTCAGTCCAAGAACTATGAAGGTAAAAAGTAGTGCCAAACCTTGGTCATACACTCCTCGACACGAATTTCATCCATTGAGTTCGATCGCTTGTTATTTCCCCAGCCTCGTTAGTTCCTATATCCCTCTTT
Organism: Coenobita brevimanus; assembly: GCF_032717465.1. NCBI lineage: Eukaryota > Metazoa > Arthropoda > Malacostraca > Decapoda > Coenobitidae > Coenobita > Coenobita brevimanus. The sequence goes on along the minus strand of NC_137045.1, from coordinate 36,281,432 downwards.
TTCACACACTGATTTGCCATGTTTATCCACATTCCTCTTGGCCTACCACGTCTTCTTTCACCCTCAGATTCGCTTAGGTATACCCTTTTCACCACTCTCTTCACATTCATTCCACATGCCCAAACCATCTAAGCACACTCTCTTCAACTGTGGTGTCCAAAGACTTTCTTACTCCTCATCTTTCACAAATCACAATATTTCTTATCCTGTCCACTCTGCACTCTCCGTACACATTACTTAGCTGTTCCATATCCACCACTCTTAATCCTTTTATTTTCATGCCACACCATAGTCTCATACCCGCATGTCAGAGTATACACTTAAACTCCTTCATGCAAGCATCTCGCAGTCGCAACTGTCACACCTCTGCTTCTTATCAAGGCCTTCATAGCGCCAACCACTTTCATTTCATGTGCCACTCTATTATGAAATAGTTTGCACATTGATCTCTCTTTTCTATCACCGCAAGTAGGTACATAAACTGTCTTACCAATGCCAGTCTCTCGCCATTCACCATTGCATCACACTGGGAATCACCCTCTTTCTCAAAATCCATCAATTTACTCTTATCCTCATTTACCTGCAAGGCACGATGCTCACAGAAATCTATACAACTGTACTAGTCTACCATGCTCCTGTCCACTTTTTGCACTCGGCACTGCATCACCTGCATATACCAGATATTCGATACTCCATCCATCACTGTTCATTACCATCGCTCTCCCTCCCTCCATTACCCGTGTTTTTACATCTCTCAATACACCATTCATATGTACATTGAACTAGCATAGAGACATCACACAACCCTCTCACACACAAACACTATAGTCTTAAACCATCTTCACTTTCATGTCCACCTTCCCTTACGCAGATGGTACTGCGTAAATTATTATAAGGACCCTGAACACTAGCATATACATCATACATACACCCAAAACCTTCCTCAATCCTTTGTTTACCTTGTTGTACACTTATCCAGGTCTATATGTTACACTTTGTATGAATATTATATGTATACAATATTCATACAAGTATGTTGCTTTTACAATATTATATATTTCACTTAATTAGCTTATAAGTTCATTATAATGTGTATATAATATGTATTAATATGTTAGGACTATTAACTGTCGATGGTACGCCATTTTCGCGTGACCGAGCAATATGTTAGGACTCCATATTATAATTACAAATCATAATAGATAGATAGATAAATAGATAGATAGACAGCTCTATGCGAGCCTGGGAATGGGAAATGATCTTGCAAATTACACTGAGGAAAGCTGACGACAGATTACGAAGTGGCCAGTAAGGAGATGATGCAGTTAGTTGTCAGCAATCCACCGGCGAACAAAGCCTTGTTGACCATACACACACATACACACATACTCACACACAGGCTTCTAGAACTTTCCACTCACAAGGAACACACGTGATACGTCTCCTGTTTCACCAGAATTTAGAATTTAGGAAAGAGAGGGCAGAAAGAAGCGAGCCATAGAACAGACAGGTCGCAGGGAGAAGGGCTTAGCAACTTGAGAGAGAGACAGAGAGAGCGAGACAGAGAGATAGCTAGCGGGACTCTATACTTCGCTCTGTGTGAGAGACTTGTTAATATTTCCAAGACAAATAAAAATAGTCCCATACTATTCTTTACCTCTCCTGTCACTACATGACAAATGGGAAAGAAGATTATCTACTCACGAAGCTACTCAAGTATAACAACCGCTCGTCCACAAGTCTAATATATATATAATTCAACTACAAGTAACCACAAAGGAGTTACAAAGTTTTTATGACATATATATGCCATAAACACTTTAGTATTTTCACAAGCCTCTGCTATTTGTCACATTGCAGATTCTTGACTCAAACTTCCTCTACCACTCCTAAAGCCATCCTGTTCGTCACTCACCAGGCATTCTGATGTATCTCTTACTTATTATAAGATAATTCTTCCATATACCATTCCTACAACTCTCACGAAACTTATTCCACGATCATTTCTGCACTCATTAGGCTCGCTTTTATCCTTGTACAGGTGCACAATCACAACCTTCTTCCACTCTGCTAGGGCAGTTTCACTTATCCATGGCTTCTTACATGTCTTAAAAATTTCATTCCACTCTTTCCACTAAGTTTAATCATCACTGCATGCACCTCATCGACCCATTCATCAGCCGCTTCACAGCATTTTTTACTCTGCACACCACCAAAACCAATAATGTTTAGAGACGTTCTGCTCTCACTATTCCCAGTCATTAGCCATTCTAAATATTCTTTCCATCTTCCCCATAACTTCACTTTCAGTGGTTAGTATTCTTTCAGTTCCATCTCTCACTCATTCACACTTCTTTCTTTCCATTTTCACTTTTACGTTGTTTTACCTCTCACCAGGACAATTTCCTATTTTCAGAGCAATTTGCATTATTTTTTTTCAGTATATTCAGCTCCAACCATCTTTATCCTCTTTACTGATCTCTTCCCATTCTTCTCGCTGTCAATGTGCCCCTTTCATTCGAGTCCCTCGCCACATATTCTAGCAACTACTCTTTCAACCTCTTCATCCCATCTTATTCTTTGCTAACATTGCGACACCAAATATAATTATCTACTATAATATATTTCATGAGTGATATAATCCAAGCCAATAGACAAATGAATGTTTAGTGTAGTACTTTGCCGAATTATTTACTGCAAGTATGTGTGTGTGTGTGTGTGTGTGTGTGTGTGTGTGTGTGTTAGTACATAGTAGAGGTAACTTCATTTACTTGGACACATTTCTAAATAACGGAAGACCAGTTATACAGCTTAAAGTTACAACAATAATCTAAGCCTGGTCGTGGGATCTCATTTATATGAGAGCGATCTGAGTTTACTACGTTGTTGTTTTTCTATAAGAAGTTCTTAACTAGGTTCTTAACCACGCCTTTGAAATTTCGAGTGATTCCGGACAACCCTCAATGCCCACATCCGAGGCATATCCTGTGATACTACCCTTCCCCTCCCAGCTTTATCGCTTTAGTACAGTACCACAAACCGACGCCTTCTCCCCAACTCCCTTGTCCTCTAGGTCCATCTCACACCGTATCTTTTTCTAAGAAATATTCTTCACATTAATGAAAGTGTACCCTCCACAACAGGTGTTTATTGCTGTTGTCTCGTCTTGGCATACCACTTGGTATCACCACAATCACTCTCATCCACTCGCATCCATCCGCCCCTCCAGTTATTCCCTCTACCCAATCGAATGTTCATTACCCGTCCCCGAGCCCCTCCGGGGCGGGCACGGATATTGTTTTCACTCGGTTCGTCTGTCTGTCTGTCTGTCTGTCTGTCTGTTTGTTAACAACTTTACGCGAAAACTACTGGTGCGATTTTGACTAAACTTACAGGGATGATGGGCTGTGACCTTCCGATCACCTGATTAAATTTTGGCCAAAATTGAGCCAAGGCACAGGCTGTAGGTTCCCAAAATGTAAGAAAATAAAGTTAAACATTTTTTTTTTCTCGCCATAAATTCGTCATATCGACATGGCAGCAAAACCTAAAGGTGCATCTTTCAAGTCTGCATCATATAACATTCCTCATTACATCAGGGGGGCCACCCATCACCTAGCGATAGGGGGGTCAGTGTCAGGTGGGTCGGGCCGAAAATTTCAAATGGGCATAAAATCGTAATTTTTCACCCGACATATTCCAAATTTGAGATGTGACATCTTTTTCTAGATATCCGGTTGTGTTTTCAAGTCAGCACTAAAATGACTGCCAGGGACGGGTTTGCTGTGCATTGGCACCGCTTCTAGTTTTCGAAATAGTAATGATATCAGTCGAACTCTGACATTTCACATGGCATTAGCTTCTTATCACCAGAAAATTTTACTGGGAATTCTGACCAACACAATTTACCTATGTATGTATTTATTTTTGCCGAATGTTGTATTAATAGGACGATTTCTCCTCACAATTCATAGGCATGACCTAAGATGAATTATGGACATTTCAGGTAGATTTGGTTGAAAAGAGAAATGAAATGATGAAAATAGACTTGAATAGGTGAAACTGATCACCTCGGCTGTGGACATGGCCAAAATGTAGTACTTTTAGCCAGATGGCTTAAGCTCACGCCGACACGGAGTGGTGTGTGGTCGACGAACGCGCATTGCTTATTTTTTTAATACCCGGGAAGTAAAATTGTTCCAACAAAATCTGTCGTTGCTAATGAAAAAGTGTTCAGTGTATTAGATTATTTGAAATATATTACCTACCGACACAAACATTTTCAGTTTTTCCGTTTCAAACAATTATTAAAGCAATTTTCAGAATTTGTGATTGCACACATTGAAAAGGCAGCCTATATATGTTTTGCTCGTATTTTAATTTTAACTCAATACATTGGACCTTAGAGTGCTTTTACGCTGGAGGATAATATTTGTAAAGAATTAGTTTGGCCAGCCATACTCTGCGCCATGCAGCACCTGAAATATGCAACCGCACTCCCGGGTGGGAGTTATGTGCAAGAGGAACGGTGTTGCCCCGTGTGGCAAGCAGACAGGCACGTGCAATGAATAATATCGAGAAGCCAGAGGTGCATTGGTTATAAGGCACCAGTTGGATTGGCAGCCTTGCCTTGTGTGCATCGGTCCGAAACTCCCAGAGGTAATTGGAGGCTGTTGTTGTCTAATAATAACAGCGGAGCTGTAGATTCTGTACCATTAACTGTTCCGAAGTACCTGAACAATGGTAGCCCAGCGTCAGGCTCTGCGACACAAAAGAGGTAGTATGCGACTGGGTAAGTTGGAAATGACCAAAGAGTAACCTCGGATTGTCGCCAGGTAGAGGGTGTGCCCAGCATGGGGATTTTTTTCTTTATCTATCTATCTATCTATCTATGTACCTATGTGTTTATCTGTTTATCTGTCTATCTATCTATCCATCTGCCTGTCTATCTATCTATCAATAAATTTATCTATCAGTATAACACGACACATTCTATGCATTGTTTTTTGCTGTATGGCAAACCCAACCTGCCACTTAACCTCTTCATTTTCATGACCTATTTCTGTATCTAATTCTTACTACCACGAGTTTTTGTTATTCCAGTCTGGACAGACCTTAAGTGATGAAAGGGTTAATTAAGGCCATTCCTGCCTCTTCTAGTTCGAAAAGTTAATTCTAAGCAGAAAGAAATCGTCTGGTAGTAACATTAAGAATAAACCAAAAACACATCACTCGGGACTGAAGGGATTAAAGGAAATATGATAAGATTGTGCCACCTCCGGTGTTGCGGCGCCCTAAATTTCGATTATTTCATATACAAATTAAATTCTTTTGGTAAGATTAAGTATTTCTGTTGTGTTTATTGTTCCCCTAATGCCCCTCCAGAGCCGAGTTTATTTGACTCTCTGTTTTCACAACTAAGTGTCTTCAACATTAATACTGCATCAGAAATTACTATTCTGGGTGATTTTAATGTCCATAATGTTGAATGGCTCACTTATTCAGCCAGAACTGATGACTCTGGTCTTGAATGTGAGCTATTTGCAGACTCATTTAATCTCACCCAGTTAGTCAGTCAACCCACCCGTGTACCAGACAACCCTGATCAAAATCCCCATCTATTGGAGTTGTTTCTAACAACCATTTCAGATAATTATAATGTTGAAGTGAAGTCCCCCCTCGGATCCTCGGATCATTGTCTGATTCAAGCCACTAGTTTAACACCTACCACACCCTCCTGCTCTGAACCTGTCGTGGTGACTAAATGGCACTACGACAGGTGACTAAATGGCACTACGACGGGGCAGACCGGGAGGGACTCCAAAATTTTTCTCCCATGATGCAAATTCCACATTGGGCCACATAGAGGATTTCATTAAAGTCGGCATGGAAACATTCCCCATCATAGTTACAGAAAAAGATGTAATTCTCCTAAATGGTTTGACCACAATTGTGCTAGAGTAACATAAAATAAAACAATAGCCTATAACACTTATACAAGAACCAAAACCAAAGAAGCCTTTAACTATTATAAAAATATCAGAAACCATGCCAAAACTATTATCAATCTTTCTAAATCAAACTTTCTACATAGACAAGCTAACAAACTACTAAAAAACCCAAATGATAACAAAATATTCTGGTCAACCCTTAATTCATTCAAAACTAACTTCACTACCTCCTCTTCCATTCCACCGTTACAGTCTCCCAATGAAAATCTAGTAAGTGACCCACGTGGAAAAGCCAATCTTCTTGTTGATATTCTTTCAACAAATTCATCCCTAAATACAGAAAATCACAATATTCCTGTACTTGATTTTTGTTCCCCTCAAGTACCTCCTTTCATGATTCACACCAGATACGTACAAGCTGTATTACAGAATCTCTCAGCAGACAAAGCTACTGGTCCAGATGAAATTTCTTCAGTAGTACTTAAAAATTGCTCCTCAGTGTTAGTTCCTGTATTGGCAAAATTTTTCCGCTTATGCATCCGTACCTCAAGTTTTCCAGCCTCTTGGAAAGAAGCAAATATCCATCCTGTTCCTAAAAAGGGGGCAACTTCTGATCCATCAATCTATAGATAAACTGCAATAACTTCCATTCTTGGTAAAGTTTTTGAGACAAAAATTAACAAACAAATAGTCAAGCATCTAGAAATCAATAAATTAATCAATGATCGGCAGTATGGATTTAGACAAGAACGTTCAATTGTAGACATTCTTTGCCTTCTTACCCATCAGATTATCAAAACAATAGACCAACACGGTGAAACACACACAATAGCACTTGATATTTCAAAAGCATTTGACAGAGTATGGCACCAGGCCTTATCGTCTAAGATGTCACATTATGGCCTTGCATCACTGTTTCCTCTGATTTCTTCATACCTTCATAATATAAAAATATGGGTCATGATAGATGGAATTTATTCTCAGTTTCATTCCATAAATGCTGGCGTACCTCAGGGATCAGTTTCGGCGCCAACCCTCTTCCTCATTCATATAAATGACCTCCTATCTATCACTCACAACCCAATACACTCTTATGCTGATGACTCGACCCTTCATAGTTCTTTCACATTTAGTACCTCCTTTACACAATTTGATATTATGAATTCCCAAATAAACACAGCAATTTCTCTGAACCAGGACCTTTCTAAAATTAATCAATTGGGACAAAATAATCTGGTCTCATTTAATGCTCAGAAAACTAAATACATTAATTTCTCCAACAGAATCAATCCCTCAGACTCTCACATAATTTTAAATGTCAGGATTCCCATATCCACTACAATTGATATCCTATGTGTTACCCTAAACCCCAACCTAAGCTGGACAGCTTATGTTAAATCCCTTGCTAAAAATGCTTCTAAAAAATTGGGACTTATGTTCAGAGTTCGTGAGTTCTTCACTGACGAGCAGATGGCCACAATATACAAAAGTCATGTGTGTTGTCAGATCGAATACTGTTCACCACCGTGGAGTGGATGTGGAGCGGTTGCACTGAGGCAGTTGGACAAAATTCAAAATAAAGCCATTAGATTAATCAATAATCCTGCCATTACGCAGGACCTTCCTCCATTATCAGTAAGCAGAGATGTTGCTTCTTTAGCATTATTTTATCGATATTTTTACCGTAAATGCTCTGACGAACTGGCTTCAATTGTGCCTCCCCTCCATATTTTCTCCCAAAATACTCGGGCAGCTGGGAGCACCCATGAACTCACACTCTCTCCCCCGCAATGCGGGACCTCTGCTTATCAAAATTCATTTATCCCCAGAACTACTACTATCTGGAATTCACTTCCTGGGAGTTTCTTCCCACAAACATTTAATCCACTTCAATTTAAATCCAGCTGTTATAAATATTTTTTGAATGGAGGATGCCTTTAGGCACATGGACTTGTTTTTTTTTTCCTTTGTTTTTCCTTCCTCCGTTCATTATCTATCTATCTATCTATCTATCTATCTATCTATCTATATATATATATATATATATATATATATATATATATATATAAACACATGTGGAAGATAAAGTATGTCAGGGTTGTGAAATAATAAGAGCTGTGAATAGAGGAAGTGGGTGTGTAGACTGTGTAAATAGAAGTATAGATGTTCGTACATGTGGATATCAGTGTTATTGTGGGTTGCGATGGTCCTCTACTCGGTCATAGGCTGCACCCCGTTCCATGAGGCCCAGCCGTTCATGTATGTGTCACACCTCTTCATATGTTACCACTTCGCCACATACCTAAGTAGCCACAGAATGAATACGTTGGACTCATTTAGGACTGGTGTAATGGTATTAGTAGATGTAATTTTATGGCATGATGATTTATGGAATATCAATAAAGTCTGCTGTAACGAATATTTCACACTTGAGACTGTTCCTTTGCCTAGCCTGGGATCGAACTCGCTTCCGTACAGACAAGTGACATTATTAAACCTCGGCTGCAATAGAGAGCAATAAAATGAAGTTTCAGCTGGTAAAATTCAACAGTATTAATGGGAGGTGTGTATGTGTGAGTGACGTGAGAATGGCTAATTTATTTCAGTGTCTGTGACAGCTTTGAGTAATGGGTAAAAGTGGTGGTGGAATAATTACTGGGTTGAAATGAGATGATTCAGTAGGAGAGGTGTGGGTGCAGCTGTGGGTGATTTGAATGGTGGTGAGGTGTGGTAGACATGAAGGTGTGAAAGTGCGAGGGTGTATCAGTGTCGTGGTGGTGGAGGTAAGGTAGGTTGTGTGGTAATGGGAGTCGTGGAAGTGTGGAGGAAGATATGAGTGGTAGGGGAGGTAAAGATGTGAGTGTTGGTGAGGGGTGGAGATGGTGGAGGTGAGGAAAGTGGTGTGATTGGAGCTGAGGCAGGTGATTGAATTACAGTAATGATGTGAGTCGTGCAGGTGAGGAAAATGGTGGACGTGTGGCAATAGAGTGAATTGTGGTGAAGTGTGGTAATAGTGTAGGTGCTGGAGATTGTATGGTAGTGGTGGAGGTAAGGGAGGTGGTGTGACTGAAGAAGTTAGTGCTGGAGGTGAGACAACTGTAGGGGAGTCGTAGAGGTAATAGTATGGGAGGTGGAGTCAGAGTGGTGATGAGCTTAGTGGTGCGGCAGTGATGAAGGTGAAGGAGATGGTGGTGTAGGTGTGGCAGGTGGTGGAAGTGTGGTAATGGTGGAGATGAGTGAGCTGGTGTGGACAGCCTCCTTGGCGCTACCGCCCTTGCGATCCTGCCTTCACCTCCCGCTGTGTGCACGGGAAGGAGGCTGCTGCCAGTGTTACTGCGGCTGCTGTGTGGTGAGGTTGCGTCGCGCTCCAACAGCTCACGTCAGGCAGACTTGCTGCGGGAACGTCTTGACAGCACACTCACATAACATTCATTCCTCTAATAGTATTCCTCTTAGTTTTCTTCAGTAATAGTATATAACTCATTTTCAGTGGTCACGTCAATGTGTTTTGTGCATTTATACAAGATGTTTGCGATATATACAGTCCCAGCTGTGTCCCTGAAATTGATGTGGTGAGAGAAATTCTGCAGCCAAGATAACCTCCTGTGCCTGGTTGCGTGAGCTAGACTGAAGCCACGTTATTCACGTTTTCTCCAGCACCATTTGTAACCGTAAGTGCTTGTGGTCACCTTTGTCATCCTTCACTACCCTTGGATGACAGACGCACTAAATATCGCTGCCGTTTTTTCACACTGGCCCGAAGGCAATTTTTGTTAAGCATCTGGTGGCAAGTATTCCCAGACGCAGATTTCTCCTGCACCTCAGTTTGGTGGGACCACCAATAAGTAAGAACTCACTGGTCACCTTCCTTACACATAGTTTGTGCTTTGTTGCATACATACATACATACATGCATACACATACCGTGTATATATATATATATATATATATATATATATATATATATATATATATATATATATATAGGATAATCATCGACCCGCACATTCCACTGCGGAACATACCGGTAGGCCTTTCCCGAACGCGTCCATTTTTCCCGGTTTTACACTGTTTCGTCCTGTTCCAGATGCCTAAGTCTTTTAACGAATTATGTCATCATTGCCTGCACACTGTTTGTTTGTTTGTTTGTTTCCTTTTTTTCGGGGACCCTGTATCTCGTCATATATTTTTTTCATGTCATCACACCTCCTAGCTCTTGGTCGTGCCTTTGGTCTTTTTGAATACGGTAATTTATTTCCCAGTGTCTTGCTTTTCTTGTCTATCTTTTGTCGTGTCTTCTACAGATATGACCCGCCCACTGCCATTTTTCCTTTTTTAAATTGATTTACGTGTGTCATCAATTCCACTTCGTTTCTCAGTTCAAGCTGATTCATTCCTGTCTTTTAAAGGTATTTTTTGCATAGATCTTTCCCAACCTGTCTGGGAACTTTTTTTTTTTTTTTTTTTTCCGTGGTTCGGTCATTGTCCATGTCTCTGAGTCGCAAGTTTTTACCGTGAGAACTCGCTGATTAAAAACATCTCCCTTTAGACACAGTGGTATAATGTGCCCTTTAATATGTTTTTTCTACCAAACAGAGCTTCATACCAGCTTTACGCGTCACCATATTCAAGGTTCGAATGACAGATCGGTTTATTGCAAATTATCCTTGATATTCAGTCATCAACTAGTTCTAAAACTTCATTTTGGATTCTTATTTCAAGTTGAGCCTGGTCTTTTGCTTGTTCTTCTTCAGTCCATTGCAAAGACTTTCTCTTTTTATGTTTTCTGTCACCTGTTGCAGTCATCCACCGATTCACTAAATATAACAAGGTTACCTAGACAATCATCTGTTTTAATCTCTTTATTATTCCAGTTAATGTTTCTAATTACCGGTACTTTTTCTAAACATGCAATAAGAATTTTGATGAGATCGTATTGCCCTGTCTTACACCCTTGTCACAGGGATTTTTCTAGTGTTTGGAGCTTGATGACCGCTGTTCCGTCTCTATATGTCGTCAAATATTCAACAGTTTATCTCATCAAATCCTGTCTACGAACTGCACTCAGTACCGCTGTTGTTTCTGCCGAGTCGAGGGCATTTCCGTAATCAGTGAACGCCATACACAGATGTTGCCTGAGCTCATTTGTCTTCTCAATTATTTGACTTGTTTTATGTATGTGGACGATGATTGAGAATCCACTTCAAAACCCTGCTTCTTTCCTAGTCTGGTTAGAGTCTAGCAAGTCTGATATTCTATTGGTGATGATGTTTGTGAATAACTTGTATATAACTGATAATAGGATAACTGGTCGGTAGTTATTAAGACCATTTCGTGCAAAGTTCTGGTAGTTTTTCCAAAGGCTATCATTCCTGGATCCTTCATAAATCTGCTGTGATTCTCTTGATGCTCTACCTTCTTTTCATATTTTTCACAGTTGTTTTGTATCTTCCATAGTCATTGTTGGAATTTCTCTTGATAATGGGTTTCCTAATTCGATGCCTGATCTGTCGTCTGAGTTGTATAGATGACCAAGGAATTCTTTCACCATTTGATTATTTTTCCCCTATTGAGTACACCACTTGCTTTCTTTAAAGTATAACCTGACTTTCCCTAACCCTAGTCTCTTTATTACTGTCTTTATACTAGATCCTGAGAGTAAGGCTTCGTTTATTTTCTGCATGTTAAATTTCCGCACATCTTGTTTTTTCTTATTGATTGTCTTTGCTACTTCTTCTGCTTCCATTTTGTCTCTAGTAGATATTACCTTCATGCTTCTACGTTTCTGCATTAATATTTTCTTTTCGTTTGTGAGTTTACTGTTCTTTTGCTCCACTCTCTTCCCTCCTATTTCATATGCTTCTTCCTTCAGTATCTTGGTGAAGTTTTCATTAACTGTTCAACTTAAGGCTTTCTTCACTGTTAAGGATGAATAGCTGTTAGGGATGCTGATGCAAAACTCTTTTTCACTATTACATAAGTTAGTTAAATTGGGAAGGAATACGATGTTATTCCTTTCTCCTCAAAAATGCTATGCACGATTTTCAGTGACCGAGTTTCTGCAAATTCTAACAGAGCTTGACTGCTTTCATTTCTTGAGTCTGAACCGTGATTCTCAAATGATGTTTCTCCTGATACCTTTTTCCCACTGTAGAACTGAAGTCACCCATGATCACAGTATAGTGGGCGTTTCCTTTGTTACTAACTGACTGTACATCTTCACAGAAATTGACAACATCTTCAATGTTATTACTATCTGTCTATCTATCTATAGCCAGACGCCATAATCCCGTAAGGGGTGGCCGTTTGTCTGAGTTAGTGGTTTTACGAGAAGGGGCACTAACCCTCCGCCAACCCACTTGACACAGAGGGAATACGTATGAGCTGGTCATATGGTTGCCACTCAGCGTTGTAAACAGTTTCCTGGCTTACAGGAAAGCATTAGGCCTGTCACTCAATGTAAAGCCACTCTAAAAGGAAAGAAGAAAAATAAAATGTGGCAGGAAAGATGGGAGAAATATGAAGAGAGAGAGCAGGCACAGAAAAACAATGATCAAGCTAGAGGAGGAAATAGCACTACATCAAGTGAATGATGGTCACCACGACCTACGACATTACTGCTTGTTATATGTTTATAACTACCTTTAATTTTTATCTGTCATTACATTTTATTATGATAGTTGCTACTCTTCGATTTATACTTAAAAATTCTACAAATTCCTTCCAAAAATGTTTTTTGGGCCAGAAATCGTATTCCACGTCCTTTCTTACAACCCTCAGATTTGCCTCTCCAGTATAATACATGTCCATTATTTAATACTTTCAGCTCTTCACTTAATCTGATTTCCCTGTCATATGACATCCCATCTAATAGTGTATAGTTCTTCAGGCAGTACTAAAAGGGCATCTTCCATTCTTATAGGTATTATATTGTAGGTGCAGATATTTATTAACCTAAGGTGGCCTAATCCGTTATCCCAGAGATTCTTAACATCTCTTGCTCCAGAGTTATTCTGATCTCCACCGTAACCAGTAGATCTATTGCTGTCGGGTACTGGGGGCCTTTGTCTTAGGCGTCTATGCATGGTTACATTTGGGAGGAAAAACAGTCAATATTACCCATCCTGGTGGGCTTATGACTAAGGTGGGATGAGTGTTTAAGTTTGTCGGCTGCTGTCAGGCTCTTCCAGCATGGGTTGCACCCATCTGGTCCGACTGTACTCGGTCCAAGCAGTACTTAGGCATGCTCCCCAATATTTGGTAGCACTCGCATAGCAGTTTCGTCTCTATCCCTGAAGAGGGGAGAGGTATGAGGTGGCCTGGCCGACCTGCTTCGTGTCCCCCTCATCCCTACCCTTGAAAAGCCCTCACCAAATTTACTGGCTGGGCTCTGGCTCAATAGGGTCTGAGAAGTGGGGGTTGAGGTTGCCGTCTATCTTCTCTGCCCCCTCCTTGTTCCTACCCCCAAAGGACCACCACCGACTGGGGTTGTGTCTCACGAGGCCCTCAGAGGAGATCGGGGATGAGGTGACTCTTCCATCCTCTTCTGAGCTCTCCCCGCCCTCATCCCCGAAGTTGGAGAGGTGAAGGGGCAAAGCAGCCATCACATCCACCACGGCTGCCTGCGATTCAGATGGGGGGAGGGCTGCATTTATAATGACTGCTGCTAGTAGGCCCTTCTAGCATGGCTGCATCTTATCTAGTCTGGCCTTACTAGGTCGAAGCAGAACACAAGCCTGTTGACCACTACAAGGGAATTATTCCATGAGGATATATATATATATATATATATATATATATATATATATATATATATATATATATATATATATATATATATATATATATATCATCCATCCATCATCCAATCCTACATTGTCCCATGAGGAGCGTAGGAGCCCGGGGCTAGGCAGTTGGTCTCGACATTTAAGATGAGAGTGACCAGCCTCACTCATCCCTGAGTGGCATTACATGAGCAATCAACCCCAACCATCCCTTGGATATAAACCTTCACCGGTTCAACCCGACTGGAGCGCAATAATTACCCACTAAACCACCAGGTGCCAAAATTTGGCTATATGGTTACCACCCAGCGTAGTAAATGGTTTCCTGGTGCACAGGAAACCATTTGGCTTGTCACTCAGTGTTGAGTCACCCACAGGCAGAAGGAAAAGGAAAGTATATAATATAATATTCACAATAGTACCATTCACTTCCTCCTGCAAAAGGTTCCGACAAGAGCGACTCACTTCTCTTCCAGCTCATGGAGGAGTCATGGAACTGGTAAAAGGACGCTTTGCTTGAGTGTTAAGAGTCTTAAATGTCGGCGAAATATTTAGACCCAACGGTAACGAGACAGATAATTCGTCGGGGGAAAATGTGTGCCATTGTGAGGACTGGTAGTGATGGTCCATTAACCAAGTCAAGTGGCGAGGGGGATGACTGGGGGCCGGTGACGAGACGAGGGTTGGGGAGAGGTCCGGCCAGGAAAAGAATGCTGCTGGGATAGGGGAATGAAAGCGTACAATTACGCTAGGGATGTAATAAAAATGATCAAAAATAATATATTCCTGTATCAGAGTACGAAATAGGAAAATGCCAGCAGGAAGAAGAAATATATAGAGAAGACAAGAGACTGGATTAAAAGAAGATAAAAGGGAACTGAATACTAAAGACTGGAAATTAAAAACGGGAATTATAAAGACAAAAACACTGAAAAATAAGTGAGACATATTTTTTTAAGGAGTAGAACACAGCTCGGGACCATATCGTAGGCAAAATATTAGAATAAAAGAAAAAGAAAAAGAAACAAAACTAAGGAATAGGGCAGTGAGTTAGTACTATAGACTTCATCTTTATGGTGTGTGTGTGTGTGTGTGTGTGTGTGTGTGTGTGTGTGTGTGTTTTGGCTTTGGTATTATATTCTACTTAACCACGTTTCAGTTCAGGCTGAGACGTATGGACTGAGTGGTCTGTGAAAGTGAGCTGATAATTTCGAAGATTTGAATGATGAGCTAATGGATATGTGCTCCATTTCACTGGGCGTTGTGCTTGATACTTTTTATGCTTTTATCAGTTTTTACCCAAATTCTGGAACTCTCCCACACCATAGTTGGGAAGTAGGTCAGGACGGTTCAAGACCCCGAAGGAAACTTAAGTGCACTCACAAGCGTATGGCAATACACTAAAGTTAGCAGGCAAAGCAAAACCGCAAATAAAAGCATTGTGGGAAGAGAAGTGTAGCTTGCTGAGAACAATGAGGATGAAATATATGGGATAAAGAAATAAAATACCTGCTGCCGTGGAAAGAGACTATCAAGAAAAGCTGAATAATGAATAGGCTACATAATCATCAATGGAGAAGTGCCATGGCAAAAACATGAGGAGGATGAAACTGAAGGCATGACATAGCTCCAATAAAGTAATGGTGAAAATGAAGGGGTGTGTTAGCAACAGGGGATGTGAAAGTGATTACAGTTTAAAGATAGAGAAGGGAATGGCATTTTGGTGGTTCTTACTGTTAGCTTCCCGGTCATGTCAACTGGGAGTTATTTTACCTCCATTTTTTGTTGTTCCTCTTGAATCTGTTTAAACACGATCTTTTATTATTTCATTACATGCTGCAAGCATCTCAGGATCTTATTGTTGATCACTGTGTCAGGACGGAGTTGTATCTAAAAGACGGAAATGTCATGTACTAGAATATTGGGGAGAAAAATCCAATTTTAACCAGGGTTGGCATTGATTAAATCAGATTGATTTAATGTGAGTAAATCAGTGATTTTTTTGCTAAAAAATCATGATTTATTATTATTATTATTATTATTTAGTGTTTTATCTAAAAGTTAAGGGAAATAAAATCTGAAGGATTTTAAAAGTTGTGTATAACTTTGTGTTGGCATTCATTTATTCAGATACTTAAGCATTAAGTAAGCAGATTTTGGAGAATGGTGCCATTAGAAATTGCTACATTGTATGACAAAAAATATTTATACATTACTAAACATTGAAATTATTTGTACATTTGAAATAATGAGCCATAAATTAAAAAAACCAAAGCCATAAGACTAGGTAGGCTATGCCTGGTCACTTAAGGCCATGTCATAATAATATCAGCTTAAGATCCTTCTGTGTAGTAATGTAATCAGCTTCGGAATAAGCTGTAATGATTACCACTGGCAACTCAGCCTTAACCAGTAGTGTACAGACAGGACTTCAACAGGTATGTATCTGGATTCTGGGCAGTGGCTTTCAGCCTGAACCATCAGTGGATAGACAGGACATGAAGTTAACAGTATTCAGTATACTGCATTTGAAATATTAGTTATATAATAAACAGAAAATTCAAATAAATAGAAAATCAAATAAATTAAATAAAAAAATTATTGATTTTTATTTTTTTGATTTAAAAAAATCAATATCACCAACCCTGATTTTAACCAGACATAGCGAAAAGTCGAAGGGGTATTGCCAATATGTCAAAAGACAAGTAACACGGTGAGGTCAACATAAACAGCTTTTATCTGATTTACACCAAACTTTGTGAATGGGTTCAGGGGTAAAGCAAAGAATGATTCTGAGAACAATACAGTATGTCAAAGGTCACAGGGCAAACATTCAGTCCAATAACTCAATAGATTTGAATAGATCTGGACCTAACTGAAAAGGCTGTGGATCTGCGAAGAAGGAAGTGCTTCAGTTTTAAGAAGAACATGGCAAAGGTCAGGATCACACAGCTGTTCTATTTCAGCTAAATTTAGTGGAAGGGTTGAGGGTCAAGCTAGAATGAAGTCACTTGATTTTGAAAACATCGTTTGAAAGTGTAGATCCAAAGCAAGGTTTAGTATCGGCCTTTTGACCAATTTTTGGGTACGTGTTCTAAATTCTCTTACTGCTCCTTTTATTTCACTCTTTATTTTCCAAGACTATTCTTTGTTTTATATCGGTATTTCAGTATACGTATTAAAACTATCTACTGTTATTTCATTCGTCCTGATTTTTATAAACGTTTGTACCAATGCCATTTCTCCTAAATCGTTAATTTTTTTCCTACCTTTTTCTGCTATATTACTTGGAATCATAGCCACACTGCTTTGTATTTTCAGTATTTGTTTGTATACCTCCCGAATCTGTCACATTTTACCCCTCATTTTCACCATCTTTACGGATAGGTCAATGTTATGATAAGATTCTACGACCGAAAGTGCCACACCACAGGTTTTGAAATGGTAATTAGCCTAAAAAAAATAGCACCAACCCAAGCCTAAAATTACAGCATGTTCATGATCTTAGCTTAGCTAACCTAACTTACGCTTAGTGTAGGTTAGGCTGATGTGCCACTGTTTTTTGCTTTCTGCTTCTTTTGTAAAAAAAATAGCACAAAATGTCTATCTATCTATATACCTAGGCTGCTTCCCCCAAGGAAAGGGAGGTAACCGAGACAGGACGACACACTTCCCATTTACTCATCCATTCAAACACATTCATTCGCATCTTAGCCCCAAAGGGGAGAACGGACAGATCCTCACCGCACCACACCACACAAGGGTCAACTGCACAATGAAATCAGTGACATCCGCAGCAGGGCCCGACAGCAGAACTGGTTTACCCCTGCCACATCATAACAGACCCATCCCCTTACCCGCAACTGACTTGACTAGCTTATCAGACCAAATGCGGGAGAATATCCCCTCAGGGCTGCGTTATCACTTATTCGTTCACAATTTCTCTCCATTTATTTCTGTCACGCACAGCCACTCTTCCTTGCTCAACAGACATCCCTCTAGCATCCAGCGCTCTCTTCACACTGTCCATCCATCCTATTCGTGGTCTTCCTCTCAGCCTTACACCTCTCACATCAGATCTAGTTATCTTTTTCACCAATCGCTCATTATCCATTCTCTCCATATGCCCAAACCATCGCAACACCCTCTGATCAACTCTACCAGCCATCTCCCGAACAACTCCAGTTCTCTTTCGCACTTCATCATTTCGCATCCGATCCATACGCGTCACTCCACACATACTCCTCAGACACCTCATCTCCATTACATTCAAACTTTTCCTCTCTGCTACACCCATATTCCATGTTTCAGCCCCATATAACGCAGTCGGTACCACAACACCCTCATACAGCCTTCTCTTTACATCCATTCTAAGCGAACGACATTTAAACACTTTTTTCATTCCTCCCAACACCTTTCCTACTTCATTTATTCTAAACTTCACTTCTGCATCTATTCTTCCATCCACAGCAACATGTGACCCTAGATGTTTAAAACAATCTACCTCCTCAAGCAACTCACCATTCAAAACTATATTCATCCCCCTACCATCTATCAACCTCGTACACTTCATCACTTTACTCTTATTCTCATTTACTTTCAATTTCCTCCTTTCACACACCCTTCCAAACTCCTCTACCAACTGTCTCAATCTCTCCTCTGAATCAGTCACCAGTGCAGTATCATCTGCAAACAGCAGCTGCTTCAGATTCCACTCTCCACCATCAACATTCACCAGACTCAGACCTCCACCTAAAACTCTTGCATTCACCTCCCTTACAACACCATCCATGTAAATATTAAACAACCAAGGCGACATCACACATCCCTGTCGCAGCCCCACTCTCACGGGAAACCAATCACTCACAGCATTTCCCACTCTTACACACGCTCTACTATTTACATAAAAACTTTTCACCCCTTTTAGTAACCTACCATCAAGTCCATACAATCTTAAAACCGTCCACAAAGCCTCCCTATCAATTCTATCATACGCTTTCTCTAAATCCATAAATGCCCAAAACACATCACAAAATGTAGCTGTTTAAAAAACAATCGTAGACTGTGATTCTCAATCCAGTCTTATTTTTGGACAAGGAGATGATTTTCAAAAAATTAATAACGTAACACTGCTAAATCACTGGTTTCTCGTCGAAACAAGTGTTGAAGAGAACAACTTCGATTATATGATTGCCCCACTCCCTTTCGACATTTTATTACTTATTTTGTAGAGTAATACTCTCTGACACGTACAGGTGTATATTATGCAGGTGGACTGCTGGACCTTGTGAGCAGGCTGTGAAGCCTATGTCCAGAGTCGGACACTTAGAAAAACGAAGAAAGTAACCTGCTGAATCCTTGACGCAATATTACGTTACTAGCAGAGCAACCGCGGATTATTGCTGCCAGGAGGGTTAAGGAAATTTATTTTCAATGAGTATATTTCATCAGCGTAATGTAAATAATAGTCTTCCGGCCCCCAGAGTAAAAAAGAACAGAGCCAAACCTGTCGCTATTCTGCAGTATTTTTCCCCTTGACAACTGTGCCATGGGTAACAAAATTGGTGTTTTTTTATTAAATACTTCTGACTCTATTTATTTTCTCCTATGGACTATGAGTATATATATTCCTAATGCATTCAATCATGGTAAATGTACCGTACATTGCAGTGGTGTAGCTACAAGCACACAATTATGCCTTCATCAATTTTCAGTAATGTCAAAGGGACAGAGTTCATCATATTTCAGTATTTAAAATGACACACAGAGAGGCCTTCATTATATTTCAATATTCCCAATGGCACTCAATTATGTACTCATCATAAAAGCTATTTCCAGTTATGGACAATTATGTTTTCGTTATTTTTCACTATGCTCACTGCCATACAATTATGTCTTCATTGTAATTCGTTATTCACAGTTGCGTACAGGTATGCTTCAACATATTATAGTATTCTCTCTCGCTCTCTCTCTCCCCCTCTCCCTCCCTCTCTCTCTCTCTCTCTCTCTCTCTCTCTCTCTCTCTCTCTCTCTCTCTCTCTCTCTCTGTTATTTTGTTATTTTTAGATGAGGGAGCATCTCTAATTTTGATTGTATTCTTGTATCTCTCACAATCGGTTAGCTGACGCGAGGGGCTTGAATTCTGTAGACTTTTGCGACTTCATGAAAACCACACCACACCACCCAAAATCGTCCTCCCACACCACGCCACACCACACCACACCACACCACATCACACACCATAACTCCCTCCTACATCACACCACACCAAATCACACTTCCACCCCACGACACACCGAGTGAATTAAGCGAAAAACGTTGAAGCTCCTGTATCAACTTCTCTTGTACTTTTCCGTAGTTCTGTTGTGCAATCAGTATATGAATATCAGCTCTCCTTGTCACTGGCTCTTATTTTCTGATTTTCAGCCCCATTATCTTTATAACACTAGAGACAACTTAGTATTTAAATTACTTTATTTAGGCCCTTCACTAACCCTTTCACTTTAATCAAGGAAAGAAAGAACCCCCCCTCCCCACACACACATGAACGTGTGCATGTGTGTGTGTGTGTGTGTGTGTGTGTGTGTGTGTGTGTGTGTGTGTGTGTGTGTGTGTGTGTGTGTGTGTGTGTGTGTGTTCCAGGACCAGGGAGGCCTGGGATAAATCAGTTGATTTGAATTTCTTTAAAACATATGTTACATCTCTTCCAGAATACCCATCCACGAGACATGAACGCATCCCCACTAATACCATCACACTAATACCGTCAAACTAGTTCTGAATGATAGACCCCTGGCATTTATTCAGTATGGACGGTTAATGTTAGTGCCACACTGTTGCATCTTCATCTCTTTTCTATCGCTGCTTCAATGGTCACTGCTCCTCTGAACTGTCTACTTGCATCCCTCCACCTCTACGATGGGCGCATAGCAACCGTCTAGCAACAAACTCCTATCCCTTTTCTGTCCAACTCTCTAATGCAAGAGTCAACCGGTACTCCCAGTCCTTCATTTACGCAACAGGTCAACTCTGGAACTGTCTCCCTTTGTCTGTATTTCCTACTTCTTATGATCTCCAGTCTTTCAAACGCAGTGTTTCCAGGCATCTCGAAATGAACAGATCTTGAATTTGGCTTTCTTTTGTATTTTTTTTTTCTTGGAAGGAACGGTTTGCGGGCTCCTGGCCTTTGGTTCCTTCTTCCTTGCATAAAAAAGAAAATAGTGCTTCATTTGAAAATGTATGTGCTGTTTGTTGCGCTTTGCCTGACTAATGGATCTCCCACCAGTCACTCAGAGTGCGACATATAAGTAATGTGTCATGCACATGATTGATCTCTTAATGTCTTTATGGTTGATTGATTAACAATCTCTGGATTATTTGAAATGCATTCAGCTGAAAGCACAATATGATGGTATATATAATCTCGTCCAAGAATTTTCCCATCCACGTGAGGGTTAATGGTACCAGCATTAACACTCAGGCCCCTTCACTTTCCCTCAAATTAAAAAAAAATGGCATTAGATGGAACAAAATAGAGAAGAAGATTGGGACATGACAGGGTTAAAGCCATGAATGTGAACTGCCTTTTGTCTATTATGCAATAAAATAACTGATAATCTGCATGGGGTTTTATGAGACATCATAGTATGGTAATAAAGTGTAGGTTATTGTTCTACTGTTACTGAAGTACCCGTATACTGTTCAACTGGGTAACAGCGCTTCATAAGAAAACAAGAACATATGTCCAAAGTAAAGATCTGTTCAAGGAAAACTGTCATTTTGTGGTACTGTCCCACTCTACATGTGGATCTGTTTCACCGAGGGTACATACAGTGTTGTTTTACTGGGAGTAAATGCAGCACTACATCATCTGCTGTAAATAACGAACAACATAATCGAGTGTAAAAACAGTACTGTTGCAGCGAATGAAAACATAGTACTTTTTCTGCTTGTACAAATGCAATATTCATTCATCCAGTCCAAATGCAATACAGTACTGCTACAACCAGTGTAAATTCAGTACTGTTTTAACTGTTTCATCCAGCGGTTTACTGGGAAGCACACTCGCCTTACGGGCAAGAAGAACAGGATTCGATTCCTGGGCAGGACATGAGATCTTTGGGGATAATCTCATCACCCAAATCTGTATGCACCTGGAAATGAAGCAGGGATTTGGATTTGTAAGTCGACATTTGTAGGTGCGTTTCATACCCGTTATGCTTGCTTATGCTTCTGATTGCTTGTTATCTATAAAACACTGAGCGAACAAAATACGTTAAATGATGACTTATTCCTTCGTCTTAAATTCACCTCACCATATAATCCTGACTCTGCTCACTCTTTCTCTCTTCCTTCCTGCTTGGGTGCTCTCCTTGTCAGTTGTGCAGGGAGAAGTTAAGGCGGAAGTTACAGAACATAAGTTCCTTTTATCTTAAACTCTTGAGAGAGAGAGAGAGAGAGAGAGAGAGAGAGAGAGAGAGAGAGAGAGAGAGAGAGAGAGAGAGAGAGAGAGAGAGAGAGAGAGAGAGAGAGAATATCAGGGAATTGTTGCACTCGTCTTTCTGTGTGTGGATGGTGGTGGGGGATATTTTACCTTAGTGTGCGTTGCTCAGTCGTAAGCACTACAGGATGAGTGGAAAGTGAGTCCACATTTTTCATTTTTAAACAACAGTTTTACTACTGTTACTACTACTACTACTACTACTACTACGCTACTACTACTACTACTACTAACAAGGCTTATTGGCCGAGAAAGTTATACAGTACTTATAGTATAACAAAATGTCATGGTTTACAGTTTGAGCTCAGCATTATAGTGTTAAAAGATGGAAGGGTAAATTATTAAAAAATCACATCAAGTCATCTTCATAAGATTACGGCTGATATTGGTTCTTTACACTATTTGAGATGCTCGAGTTGTAATAATGTGACTTTCTACATCTTATTGCTTGCAATAAGGGTTTACCTCTCCTTGTACTCCTGCCATGTTCATTGTGTATATTTCGAGGAAGTAGATTGCTGTGTTCGATTGATGAAAGATTTCCACCAAACTGTCTATCACACAGTGTCTGAGAGCTGAAATTGGCTAAAGCATTTTCATAATGTGTATACCGATATCCTAGGATATTCCATAACATCGTTTATTAATTCAAGTTTTAAGTGCTGGCCTTTAGTCTAACCTGGGCGTCATACTAATGCAGTGTATTCTAAAACAGAGCAGGTAAACCATATATACAGTGTAAAAAAAAAAAAACTCTTGTAAAACCAAACTTACGTGCCCTATATAAGGCGGAAATGCACCTATTAGAAGTAGTTACAGTGCTATTTATCTAATCATTCCAGTTTAGATATGAGTTGATACGTACTCCAAGAAGATTGCATTTGTGGACAGTAAGTAAATTACAGATATTCAAAGTTAAATGAGGAAGTGCTATGGGTCTTCTTGATGGACACGCGATTAAACCATCACGCTTAATTCGGTTAAGGGACATTCTAACAGCAATATGTTCATTAGTAAGTTTAAATATACTATATGTCTGATTTGGTAAAGAAAAATCAATATAAAAAGAAACTGATTCCACTTTGCGTGGTTTATCAGGAATTTACATAACTCTTAACCTTTTACATCACAACTCAGTATAACATTCAGCCTGTTCGACAGATTTGTAAAGTCGCCTGGGTCTGGTATTGATGGCTACTGACATCCATGGATATGCAGTACGATTGCCAATACTTGCTGCATCCATTCTTCAGGTTCATTACTATTCCTTGGTTTGGTCTTGCTAAGTTCGTCATTCGCCCAACCCAATAAGAAAAAAATCAGTGATACACAGGCGACTTCACAAATTTGTCGAACATGCAGGATATTATGCTGAGCTGTGATGTAAAAGTTTTGAAGTTATGTCAGATTCATAATAAAATTATTACAGTGACATCAATTCGCCTTCATTTAAATTCTTGTTTCATGCAAAACAGATTTATACTACAGATATTAAAATAAGAATTAGACTGATTTTTCAACCAAAATATACAGCAGTCTGTTAAAGCTAAGTCTGGTTTCACTAGAGCGTTTCCCCTCGGCTCATAACAGGAGATAGAGAAACGCTTAGGACCTTAGACAGTTAGACATATCTCCGTCGTGATAACGAGGTCATTAACGGAAATAATTTTCTAAGCTCCAGTACTGCCTTAGAGGAAATATCGAGAACAGCTGATATTACATCCTGGTCCTCAGTTATATTATTGGGCAAACAAGAACGTAACGAGAACAGATTGTATACTACAGATTAGCCGTTCTCTGAATCGAACTTGGGCTTCTCCAGTTACAAGTTGGAAATGGTAAACTCTGCACAGCCGGGTATCCCAGTCTAGCTACACGTAACTTGTGTATTTCTCCACCCACTTTTGTTTCTTGAGAAATGAAAATGATTTTAGTATTAACCATTTTGTCTTACTTTACTTTGTAAAAGAGACAAGGTCCAGGTATATTTTTAAGCACTGTTGCACATTTTTGTAATATTTCTAGCAAGCTTAAGTACGTGGCATTGCTCTGATTAGTCATGTTCAGTGTAGCTGATGTAAGCAGAACACCATGGGCAACATTCAGTGATGGACTCAGGAGGATGTGCAGGGGCGAGAGCTGAAGCCCCTATGCCAACATCCACGTTCAAATCCTGTGGTACTCATATGTATGCACGTAAAAAATTTCATCCCTTTATCTTGAAAACTGGATACTATCTCAATGGGTCGAAGATGAGGGTGTACCCCTTCCCCCAACCACAGGAAGAACATGTATGTGTACCGACAAAACTAAAAAAATCATTATATCATATTGAAAACTGTCGGTATTTTCTTGCTGGGACGGGTTTGATGCTTGGTGGCAACACTTCATCCCCCTTTCTCAGGAGTAAAGTTTCTGTGGTATTAAACAAGTTAAGTGCGGGGTTTTGTACGTCCATGCTTTTTTCTTTTTCTTTTGTGAAACTGTTGGGAGAGGTTGGCAGAGGATTGTGTTTTGGTGCTGTGTCCTTAACCTCAAACCCTATGCAGTATCCTTATGGTGTTCCTGACTTTCCTCGAAGCCATTTCTATACCCATACAAATATTCAAAAGTGGAGCAAGAAAACGTGAGCTTGTATACAGGACAGACAATCATACTGGAAGACAGGTAGGCAGACATTGTGGATTATTATATAGAGAAGACTAAAGCAGTGGACAAAGTGAACTGCGTTATCACTACATTTAATCCTACTCGTCCAAATGCCTGTAAACATGAAACAGAGGTCAGTCATTTCAGAATTACAACATCTACACATACAGACGAAAAATTAAATGTCTGTCCACAGTGACATGCGTTAAATCTGCACCCACGCTTGTGAAAATACCGCACAAGTGTATATTGTGCCTCAGTACACACACACTCCAGCCGGGCAGAACATCACACTAACTCACCTGGAGCACAAACGCACCGGTCCTCTGACACTCTTAATTAGTTCACTCACCCAGGCGTTGTTAATTCAGTAAAAAGAATAATGTGGACCTTGTTCCTCTCAGCACGGATATAAAAACTCAGTCATTTAACGTGACTTGCAAAGCATGTCGTTCTGCATTTTAATACGATGCATAAAACGCTAAAGAAGCCATTGTGAGGCAGTTTTATTGTTTTTCTGCGCCCTTGAAACGAAGCCACCAAAACATTCTTGTTCTCATTAAGGAAACTGTACGCAACATGAACTAATTACCGTCATCATTGTGGGTCACATTCAACGGGAAGATTGAGGCCTCACAAAGAACTGAGTGTCTGCCTTAATTACCCCGGTGCAGTTGATGGGAATTAATCTGAGCTTTCCGCTATGATCATCATCAGTGTGTTACAACCTACGGCAAAACGAAACGGAACAGATTTGTTCTTCCTGACTTGTCGACTACCAATTTTATTCACTCTAATGAACACCGCACCTTCAGTATACTAGAAAATTTCCAGCAGGTAGCCCTATCTGATAAATACTGCACAGAGAAAAATATTTGATACTCATTATAAAGCAAATTAAAAATTAGCTCGACGTTAATTGGCATATCTGGGAAAACTTCAGAGAAATAAAACGGTACTGAGAGTGATAAAAAATGGAGAAAAAAGTAGATACATTGGTTTGGAGCACAACGTTCCTTATATTGAATCTATCTATCCATCTATCTATCTATCTATATCTGTTTATCTATCTATCTATCTATCAATAATTTCTATAGTGTCTCTGACTTTAGCCTGCTCTCTCACCCAAGCTGATCTTTTCCTGTTTCTCATATATATATATATATATATATATATATATATATATATATATATATATATATATATATATATATATATATATATTTATACTGTATGGTACCGTAAAAATAGGTCACGTACAGTATTTCCCTGGCCATTTTAAACCTGTCCTGTCACAGTACATATTCTGAATAACATTCTACACAGTTTTGTTCAGCTTATGGTTCGCTTCTTGTAGTAAAAGTTTGTAATTGATTCTGTAGATGGTAAATGTCTCTAATAGCTGAAGAAAATCATGAATCAGTTAAGTATAAAGTAGTGACGTTCTCTGGTTGAAACAGTTAGTGGGTTCTTGGGTAAAAGTGGTCTGCTTAAACAGTTCTGATCTGATTTTGACCAAACTTAGTGGAACGATTTAAGGTCTCATCAGATTGAATTAATTCGATTTTAAGAGGATCGGTGGAAGGTCAACGTAAGTGGGCAAAGTCAACTGTAGGGCCCTTAGACAAAGTACTGGACGACAGCATTTCA
Organism: Coenobita brevimanus; assembly: GCF_032717465.1. Taxonomy (NCBI): domain Eukaryota; kingdom Metazoa; phylum Arthropoda; class Malacostraca; order Decapoda; family Coenobitidae; genus Coenobita; species Coenobita brevimanus. The sequence continues at coordinate 36,254,898 of NC_137045.1, read as the reverse complement.
CTGTCTGAATGCCCCTTCCTGATCCTGCTCTTATTAGACGATTACATCAAATTTAGGGGACACGTGTCAAAACTGAGGGGTAAGATATTGTTTTCTTTTAGTCCTGTAAAGATAAGAGATTTTAATTCTTGAAAAAAAAAAAAATAGTCTGGTAGTAGAGGAAAAAGGAAAGGAAGTATGTACTGTAGGACATCTTATGATCTGAGTACATGTGCACTTCTCTCTCTCTCTCTCTCTCTCTCTCTCTCTGTCCATCCTGTAATGATAATAAAGCTTTTCCCTTATAGCCGCATGCCAGCAACTCTTAAACCCTGAATCAAAGGACCACATTTTATTTCATTTCTGCTCATGTGTCATTTAGGAGTCATGCCTACTCCGGGGCCGGCGCGACGCACAAAAGAAGGCACAGTTCATACGAGCGGTTTTCTGAAACTGGCAGTTACTGAAGAGTGGCAACAATAACAAAAAAGGATAGTTTCTGGCTTGCAGAATGTAGACACACACTTGCGGAACATAATTAATAGTTTCGTTGGGTTAGAATGGACGACCAGCACATTCATACCTTAAAACACTCCCAGCTTTCTAGAAGTGGCCTTACCAAGCACGCATCGATTTTATATTTTTAGGTTATTTAGTGTCATTATTAGCTATTAACTTTCTTTTGGACCCGAAATACACTCAGTTTCAGTTCAATACTCTATGACATGTAACTTCTCCTGTGGTCTCGCCGCAACTGACTGATATGCCCACCACTGTATATAATGTGTCTGCCATGTAACATTGAATAATGACCGGTCAGTAAACCACTGTGTTAAAATCAAATACTTTCCAATTTTTCACATAAATCTTTGATACATTCTCTTATAGTAGAGAGAGAAATGGTGAATCAACGTTGTCTCAATAGTTTTGAGGGCAAATCTGCGAAGAAAATTTGTTCACCCAACAGCTAGGGAACATGCACAGCCTGCCACTTCTAGCACTCAAGATTCTCTCTCTCTCTCTCTCTCTCTCTCTCTCTCTCTCTCTCTCTCTCTCCTTGTCTTGGTTCTACCTCTATGAAGAAACATTATTTTTTTTTAAGGCTTCCACTGTGTACTTAGATTTCTCTTTTGCAGGCAACAGAACAATCGAAAAGGAGCATACTTTGTAAATGAGGAAATATATTCAAGAGACAGGCGCATAATATATACCGGTGTATACATACACACACACACACACACACACACACACACACACATTATATATATATATATATATATATATATATATATAGCATCATCATCAGCAGCCGTTTGAGTATCCACTGCAGGACCGGCCTATCCCGACCGAAGTCGGGACAATACAGCCAATGTACCTCTACCAAGTGGCTTAGGCTGTCTGGCAGAGACTGTATGTAGGGTGAGAAGTGCTTGTAAGTGTAATGGTAGTGTTGGAATGGCTTTGGATGTGTGTGTAGTCTGTGAACCAAGTGAAATCGGCCCGCGCAAGCCGACTGGATGAAAGCATACTTTATAGTATGCGACACTGGTTCAACCACAGCACCCCTTGTGTCCGCCAATGCAGTACGTGGCTGGGTGAACACTCCCAAAGTTTATTACCCTGGCGGGGCGCGAACCCTGGTTCACCCGTGTACGAAACGCACACTGTACCACAGAGGCTCCATATATATATATATATATATATATATATATATATATATATATATATATATATATATATATATATATGTATATATATATATATATATATATATATATATATATATATATATATATATATATATATATATATATATATATATATATAGAGTGAGAACTGAGTATGGTAAAAAAAAAAAAAAAACTACAGGAGAAACGCGAATTTAATACGAACAGTTTGTGGTTAACAGCATGGAATGTTGATTAATCATGAAGCACCGAAAAGAAAGAAAGCGGTGACAAAAAGAATAGGTAAGTGTGAGGGTCTCACTGATGGAAAGAAAACAAAGGTCATCACCTTACTCTTCACTAACCGTAGGAGAAACTTAAACTCTACCTCTCTGTCTGTCTAGCGATCATTCACTCTGTCTACCTATCTGTCTAGTTTGTAAGTAAATCAGTTACAGCGATGACCAGTTTTGTTAATGGTGAACTGAGAATTCCGAGTAATTAATGGCTACAAGACTTGCACAGTTTAAAGATGATTGTGATGGTAAGGGAGTGTGGAACTGCAAAAATAATAGTACACTCTGTCCACTTTCATTTAATCTAATCCTGCCACCCCTCCAGCGTGAATGCTGAGCTGTGACTAGAACAACGAACTAGAATCCAATACTTCTCACAAAAGAATGATATATAGTGGATGTAAAGCTATAGTAGGCTGTGTTGTTTTGCCACTGAATTTGAAATGCATAAATGTGGATATTTATGCCTGTGTGGTGGAGCCAGGATCTGGGTGCTTGAATGATGAATGAGTTAAAGTATGATCCATTCGGTTGGGCAGACTTTTGACTAGTTTCATCTTATATAAGGTTTAATATTCCTTTTCGGACCCTATTTCATCCCTTGCTTTGGTGGGAAAAGTGGTTTAGATCATGATGAAGATGATGATGATGCCCTCCTCTCGCACGTGTAGCTATTTGCCAGAACCAAGAGGAAAGCCAAGAATGTTGCTTAGGCAGAGAGGAGCTGAACAGACCCATGTTGGTGTGCTCATAGGGGGTGGAACTACCATTACCTCTCAGGCTTCTACAACTCATCTTTAGCTGAATAAAATATCATCTGACGTTAGCAGGCATAGATTCCTAAAATTGTATCTACTGTGGGGGGTTTGTGGTCACAGTATTACCAGCAAAACTCCTTGGCTTAACTGAGTATAAGCATCCAGCGTTAGTAGTACAATAAGAGATTGTCGAACCAAGAGAGACTGTCAGCCTTTAGTTCTGTATTTTTGCATAAAAACTGCCCACTAGAAGCGAAGAGGTACCATTGTGTTAGACGAAGATGAGTGAGGGGAAAATAAAGAAAAGGGAGTCTCTATAGTAAAAACATTGAGCACTGGGTACTTCCTGTGATTGTGCACTGACAAATAATTATAATCTAGGATAGTGGCGGGGAAGGGTGAGGGGAGTGCTAGTCAACAGGGTAACGTGATAAGGCGGATGAGGGCGGCTTTAACGTTACCGGTCCAACATTCCTTTTTCACTCACATATATTGTATTTAGTTGGACGCACCTCCAGCTGAACCTCTCTGGTTTACAATCATTGCCAGTCACTACCAAGCCTGTAGGACTGAAATTCATGTGTGAGGATAAAGCAGTAAGAAAGAAACAGCGAATACATGAAAGTTTAATTGTATAAAAATTTATTGGATATATATATAGTAAAAATGCTTAGTTTCCCTTAACCCAGCGAGATTTTTGTTTTTGGTCCTTATGCAGTTTATACCACGAGGTTCAGATGCACAATAAGACGGTACTAAAGTTTTGCATCCATTTCAAATCGCTGCTTAGTGACGACCACCATTTTCTAATATTAGGTCAGTCAAGAAGTAAAAATAGTAATGTTATGCCTAGCTTCAGTGGACAGAATATCAAATACTTGTATGGGAAGGAAATTTGTTTGTGATATCTGTCTGTATCTATCTATCTATCTATCATCAGACACCGTAATCCAGTAAGGGGTGGCCACAAACAAATCGCCTCCATGTCGACCTATCCCCCGCCATTTCACTGCCCTACTCCCAGCTCACACACCCCTCTTTCATATACCTCCCCACTCCATCCCTCCATCTCATCCTTGGGCTCCTCCTCCCTCTGCCCCCCTCCACCTCACTCACATACACTCTCCTCGTCAGTCTCTCGCTCTCCATCCTCTCGACATGGCCAAACCACCTCAGTGTGTTTCTCTTAACTCTTCCTATAACATCCACATCCACACCACAACGCTCCTTCGCTTCCTCCTTTGTCAGTCTGTCTCTCTATGTGACTCCACATGCTCCTCTCAAATAACCCATTTCCACTGTTCTCACTCTTGACTTGTGTCCCTCCAACAAGGTCCAAGCTTCACTTCCATACGTTAGAGTTGGTATCACAATACTGTCATGCAGTAACTTTTTTTCACTTCCATGCTCAGTTCCCTGTTTCTTATCAGTTATCACTGTTTTCAAAGAACCAGCAACCTTTCTTCCTTGTTGTACCCTTTCAAGCATTTCACCCTCTAAACTTTCATCCTTACTCATCACACTACCCAAGTACTTAAACGCACTGACATTATTTGTGATATCAGTGTAGTAATAAATGGACATGGGAAGCATAAGGAAGTTGGAAGGTGTACGACTTATTGAGGTACAGAGGAAAAAAAACTGGTATGGCCAAACGTGAGAAAAATTTTGCCAGATATGCAACAAATTAACGACGAACAACCATCATAGTCTCCATTACCTCTTAAATATCGTCGTGCTTACCGTTTCTCGTTAATAAATTAGGTGTAAGGGAGCCACAAGGAGGAATAGGAAAACGCAGTAGCCTACTAACAGAGAGATCCACAGAGTGGCTAAAGTAAATGCATATACATTTATTACAAACAATGGATATATAAAAAGAAGTATCGTTCAAAACACTCGTGGGGAAGAGACCATCACGACGACCACAAAATTAAAGAAGAGGGGTGTGAGGAGAACCCATATCATGAATTCCACTGCTGTCAGACATCAGTGGTTACGTTTCCTTCCCTGGTATATCTTGCTGGTCCACATATTTCATTGCCATAACCATCCAACTCTTTATTACCTTTCACTGCAGCCTTTACAACACCACCACCACCACCAATATCCCAGATTCATATCAGCACCCTCCTAACCCATTCAGTTTTAGACTTCCTTACTCGTGATTCAGAAGTTTCTGTAAAGCATTTCTTATAAATGAACAAATAAAAAGAATGTGTCGATCTATCTATCTACTAAAAACATCAATATCGATAACAAATACTTATTTTGTGATGATTTGATTCTCATTTCACAAAAAAATCAGACTGTATTGTTTTAAAATATTTACCCAAACTCAAATCTGTGATGGAAATACAATCTCCTGTCTGAAAAATTCCACTTTCACCCATATAATAGCACTGACTAGACTAAAGAGAGTCATACGTGCCTCACTGGGGGACATCAATGCAATCTCTTGCTCCTAAACCCTTTGAAAACCTTAGGAACCATCAGAGCTTTGCTTTTACGGACTATAAATCTTTTCAGGGTCGCTCGTATCCTGCCACTCATGTGCAAGTGGATCCGTGAGTTGGGTTATAGTTTGGTCAAGAAACAATGCTATACACGTTTTCTTAGGTATCACAGGTAATAACGGTGTTACTACTTGATAACAGTATAATATGAGGCATATTTTAAATATTCCGTATAGAAAGAATGTCAGAACGAGAAAATTCGTAATCATGTAAACAAGCAAGCATGTTTTTAAATCCCTAACTTTCCACTTTATTATAGGTAAGTACAGGTATAATAATAAGAGGGATGGAGGACTAACCCAAGGTAAGGTACGGAAATGAGCGGGAGAAGAGGGGGAGTGCGTTGTGTGAGAAAAGTTAGGATTGGATTGTCATTGACCGGAAAACTAAGAGTACCTGTACTGTAGAAAATCATTCCCTAGGTAGGAGTATGACAAACATTCCTCACAATCAGGAATCCTATTAATTTCCTGTCATAGCGTTCACCAGTAGTTCCTGTCGCAGTTTAACTATTTGTAAATAAAATAAAAAGGACACTGGATCAAATCGTGGCTATCAACACTAGTTCTGGCATCATATTTTAGCTGAATTAATTACGTATAAACATTTGTGATTGATAGTCATTTCTCATATGATATCAAATCTATAAATAAGATGTCAGTGAAAATTAAATAAAAGTAGCCAGTTTTCCATATTAACTGAACTAACTCTACCAAGTCAATGGAGATAGTCAACTGTTTCAATGGACGGGAGTTTGAATCCCGGTGCGGGGAACAGTACAAGGATTAAAATGTCATTAAAACAGACTTTACTGGTCTGCTAATGGGTAGCCGTAATGAAGGAAAAACACCCCCGCTAATACAAATGCACCAGCCATTTATGAAATAGCCCTAGTATGCATTCAGTGTCGACAGTAGACATTAGCGCCGAAGTGATGACATGTGGAAGTGTATGGTACGTGGTAGAACTGCTGAGCCCTAGGGAAACGGCTGTTAAATCTATGTCCAACTCTTTGCACAAAAAATAGGCAAACAATACTCTTTCGCTAGGAGTGAGTCATAGGAACATGAGTGTTATTTCATCATTAACTCTCACGTGGACAGACAAATCTAGCAATCCTGCCAAAGCATACATTTCATTCAGCTGAGAGTCAATCGTATGAGCCTGAGAGTGTTAGAATTGAAATATTTGTCAAGATTAACTTACTGGTACAACATCTAGAGTTCATTATATTTTTTATCATATTTTTTATAACATACCAATAGGATGTTGCAGTCAACGTATACACAGAACATCGACAATATATCATGCAGATTTAATACCTTTTCTTCGATAACGTACCAGTTATTACATTATATTCTTGGCAGTATCTATCTCTATCTATCTATATACCTAGGCTGCTTCCCCCAAGGAAAGGGAGGTAGCCGAGACAAGACGACACACTCCCCATTTACTCATCCATTCAAACATTCATTCGCATCTTAGCCCCAAAGGGGAGAAGGGATAGATCCTCACCGCACCAGTATCAGCTATTAAAAAAATTAGGACAAACCTCTATTGGGAGGTTATTAATGAGGGATGTAAATATATAGCTCATCCAAGGAAGTCACTCTAAGGCTGAGAAAAGTCGTGAGATCAACGGAGTGAAAAGGTTAACTTGTATCCTAATAAATAACCCTGCTGAACTTTCCATCAGAAATATAGTTTGACTGTACATATCTTTTTGCAGGGTTCATGAATATAAATTACTGAAGACAGCCTACCTTATTATATTCACATAATCTGATCACTTTTGATTTTTTAAATCAGAAAATACAAAAATATTTTATTTAGACGGCCCGAAGATTCATACACAACCTGTCTTTGACAGTGTCTTTTTGACGACATTTAGTGCAAAGATGGCGTTTTTTCTTTTTCTTTTTTTATTCTACCCCGAGACAGTTTTATTCGTCTTAGGAGGAGACATCAGATAGTAAGGGTGTTAATGATTACGGTTTCAGAATCCTTAATTTCGCTGGATCTTTCTTACGCAGCAACACAAATCCAAGAAGATGCAACTGTTCTGGATGTAGAAGATTCAAGGTCCTCCTGTTAATTCCCTTGTAGTGTGGTATTCTGTGGTTTAGTGGGGTGATTTTGTGCGGTGTGGTGTGCTTTTCCTAAAGTCGCGAAAGTCTGTGAATATGACGCACCACGCGTCCGGAAATCGATAGTGAGAGACAGGCGGACAGACTCTTCCCTAGAGATGCTCTTGCATCTACAAAGGAAACATGATCGAACTCGTATGTGAGAATGTTCATCTAATATAAAGGAAAGGTGTCCCCTTGCCGTATTCACTCTTAATGTCATAGGCTTCATTACACTGCTTGAATAATCTCATGTAGTTTTTGCCCTATAAGGAAATTTATCATCCACTTCCTAGATATAATGTTAGCTTCAAGTAACTCTAATTATGTATTTATCTTTAACCTAAGAAACCTAATACCCCGCTGGGAAAAACCAGCAAATACCGCACAATGTTGATGGCTGGTGGTTTATCAGGTTAAGCAGAAAAAAAAAGGGTTTGTATCTAAATGGTGGTTTAAGGAAATGCTACTCAAGGATGAGCAACTGATAAATCTTGGCTTAAAAGTTGGGAGTGAGTAACCTTGCCACAGATCTCGAGACTCTGGTGGGACAATGGTGCACCGCCGTAACATCACCACACTGCTATGAAGTGCTATACCCTAGTCCAGTGTTTTTCATTGTCGTTGATGATATTACAGTGTCCCCCGCTGAAGCACGCGCTTAATTTGACTGATTGATTAAAATGTAAACTATTCTTCACAAAACATGGATTTTTCTATATCTTTTTTATGATTCAAACTAATGTGATTCAAATATGGACGAGCCATAACTAGAGTCAAGTTGTCAAATGTCAGGTATAAGTCTCTAATTTCACTTCAGTTTTATCTTCAACTCTTCGTTCAGATTACGTAATTCTTGTGTAATGCTTGTATATTTAAGATATATTATTCGCCTAAGGAGCTAGCATGAGCTGGTTAGATACTGGAACCAGGAACGCCATCAATATTAGGGAGCTATTCTAATACAAAATATAAACGTCTGACCACTACAAGAAGTTTATATAAAAGACGTCCAGAATCATATCACCAACTGATTACTGGCAGATTGCGGAGCGTAAAATAAACAGCATACAAAAATGGGTTTGTATACATTCGCCTAGCTATGCACTACAAAACACTTGGCGGTATCTTGTTTGTTGTGGGGTCAGCTCACTCTGCTGATCTAAGCGAGGGGTGGCAGCGGGAGTAGGCAATGAATCAATGATACAAGAAAGACAATGATAACGAAGGCTGAACCACCCTCTCCCACCACCAACGCAAAAGAAGTCGCCAGCAGGAGTGGAGGAGGAGAATTATTTATGGATTACCCAATGCATAACTAATAATTTCACATCGAACAGGGGACCTTCTCACACAGTGTTCATTTTACATGAGACACATCTACTACAAAACCCAGAGTTGTTTAAGAAATACTGGTATATGATTCTTACCTGAGCCTCGTCGCCAGCCAGCACCGTCACTTAGCATTTTGTATTTCAGTATTCGCCATATATCTATCCATATATCTATGTCCATCGATCGATATATATATATATATATATATATATATATATATATATATATATATATGAGCCATTCATCCATGGACGTAGCATTTATTTTAGTTTTGCCACTAATAGACGATTTTATCCACTTACAAGATTCCTTGTAGTAAATGGGTTGATAATAGCTTTTTGTGACCCTTCCTGTCCTTAAATCTTTCCTTCCTGTTATAAAATCTCTCCTATAATGAACAAGTCAACCCATTGACCTTCCGCACTGTTTGGTAAATAGCAGACGCAAACTATTTGAGTTACTTGGTTCGCGCGCTCGCGCGCACACACACACACACACACACACACACACACACACACACACACACACACACACACACACACACACACACACACACACACACACACACACACACACACACACACACACACACACACACACAAAACGCACGCACGCGCGCGCGCTAGCGCGTCAAGAAAAACATAAAACCCTTCTAGCTTGTCAAAGGCGGGTGTGTTATGTAATCGGACTGAAGAAGATAAGGACTTGTAAGGATAGCTTAACTTTCCAAAATTAATATAGCATTAAACCACTGATAAAACATTCTTCAACTGCTACCAGCTACTCGCGGCGGTACGGGTCTTTCTGTACTCAGCATAAGAAACTTTCCTGGGTATGCACCATTTTATGCCACCGGAACTCTCTTCTGGCAGAATATTTGCGGTAAATTAAAAATATCTATTGGTTTCTTTGAGTAACTCACTGCAGCATGAAATAAGAACCAGGATTGGTATTGTCAGTAACATTAGCGGCGGCGGCGACGGTGGTGGCGGCGACGGAGTTACCAAAAGCACCAACCAGCAGTAACCACAGAACCAACAGCACCAAAAGTATCATCAGTAGCCACAGAACCAAGAACACCACAAGCACCAGCAGTAGCCACAGAACCAACAACATCACAAGCACCAGCAGTAGCCACAGAACCAACAATCATAGCAGCGGCACCAATAGCAGCAGCAGCAGCAGTAGTAGTAGTTGTAATGGTAGTAGTGGTAGTGGTAATAGTAGTTGTCGTAGTACTAGTAGCAGGAGAACCTAGCAATAGTAGCGAAAGAAACAGTTGAACAATAGTAGCAGAAGAAACAACAGTGACGTAGTAGTACAAGAAGTAGTAAAAAAAAAATCATCATCATCAGTAGCAGTAGTAGACGTAGTAGTAATAGCAGTAGTAGTAGTAGTAGTAGTAGCAGCTGGAGGCGGAAGAGAAGGAAGACGAAGAAGTGGAGGTGGATGAGGATGACAACGATGGGAAGGAGAAAGAGAACTTGGATCGTTATTGGACATCGATTTCCTAACCATTGAAGGGTCATTGTTGTGTGAGTAGGTGAGGAGAGCGGAGAGGAGAGCAGGAGAAGGGAAGGCCGAGAGGGAGTGAAAAATGAGCAGCGTTATGAAATGAGTGACTAAAAAATTAAATAAAGAAGTAGTGGAAGAGACAAGGATGACAATATGTAAAAGAAAAAAATTGTTGAAGAGAGAGAGAGAGAGAGAGAGAGAGAGAGAGAGAGAGAGAGAGAGAGAGAGAGAGAGAGAGAGAGAGAGAGAGAGAGAGACCAGATCTCTGTATGTACACAAAGGCTGGGGAAAACTGAATCATGAATACTGACAACCACACTAATACAAATATATAAAACAAACGAAACACACACACACACACACACACACACACACACACACACACACACACACACACACACACACACACACACACACACACACACACACACACACACACGCACGCACGCACGCACGCACGCACGCACGCGCGCGCAGACATGCATGTGCTCCAGTACATCCGAACAACTACCGGCATATTTTTTGTAGTTCACAAGTAGCCACATTTAAGAGCAGTAATTTTCTGCAGTCAGACTTCGTCGCATTGGTAAGTGACTGACTAGAAATGAAAGTTGAAATAATACTTATCCACTGCAGGCGTCGACAAATAGCTTTTCCTCAGTGTTAGTCTTCCCTTAGAACACGCGTCACAATAGCTGGCTTATGTTCAGACCCTAGATTATGTTACTGGATATCTGGAATAAAGAGAAACTCAGTCCACTAGCCTGACTGGTGCGAAGAGTGTATCGTAGATGTTGTTTGTGGGAGATACAACGATGTCTGTCTAGTGCTGGACAAACGCCCGATAGGGCGCCCACATGAGAGCAGTTTCTGACCACCACCACCACCACCACCACCACCATCATTATCACAGCTACCACGACACCTACCACTACCACACCATCATTATCACAGCGAGCATCATCACCACCATTACCACAACTCGAATCACCACCACAACCACAACAACCTCAGCTACAACCAACATTACCGTAGCTATGGCCTTCTTCAACCAAATAAAATCGTTGGTTCTTAGCATCAGTGACGTACAATTATCGCAAATTGACTTAGGACCTCCCCCCACAAGGTATTAAAAAACACAGAAATCATAGTATATCACAATGGTTGTTCATGAAATGCCATTCATTAATATGAAATCATATTTTCCTTGTTTTTCAGGACCAGTTGGATGCGTTTTGGCATGGAATCACTTAGGTCTCTAAAGTAAGTTAAGGACATTTCTATGCACCAAACACATGTCAGCTCAATCTTGAGGTTGTCCAGATTGGGTGTCTTCTTCTCTGCCATGATTATATTTGCCCTGCAGTTTTCTATCGGATTTAGATCCGGACTGTTGCCAGGCCAGTTGAGGACCTCAACCCGATTATCCTGAAGCCATTTTGTCACCTTTCTTGACTAGTGACAAGGAGCTGAATCGTGCATGAAAAGTCGCACCCATGAATAACAAAAAAGTTTAACAAATGATCTTTCAGGACTTGAAAGTACTGGCCACCATTCATCATCAAGTTCTTAGGAAGAAAGTAGAGGCCTCCCCTTCTCATTTCACATGAGAAACACCCCCATACCATTAGTGACTGTGGGTGCTTAACAGTCGGCACCGTGTAAGCAGGGTCATATCGACTAGGGGAGGCAGGGTGACGAACCTTGGCAGAATGCACCTGGAACACTTGAAATGTGCTTTCATCGGAAAACATAACTTTTCTCCACTCATCCGATGTCCAGTGTGCATACTTCTTGGCAAACTGAATGTGCTGCTTCGTCATGTGGTCAGTGAGAAGCGGTTTCTTGGATGCGGTGCGGCTTGGCAAACCCAGCTCCTTCTGCAAGCAATGTTGGATAGTTCGAATTGAGACGTCTTGTAACAGCTGGGGATGCATTCTCTTCAATTCTGCTGCTGTCAGTCGAGGATTCTTGATTACTTCCCTCTTCAGAAGCGTATCTGTACCTCTGGAAGTCGTCCTCTTCTTTCCACGCCATGCTTGTACATCAGGTGGCAGGCCACGGCTGCAGCAAGAATCTTCATGACGATCGACTTTGCGCATCCAGTACGTTCGCAGATCGTGTTGACAGGGACATTATCCTGCCTCCATGCAATGATACGGATCCTCTCATACCTTTTGCAGTACTTTCCAGGCATGACAACTCGACTCTAGGAAAATAACAGGGAAAACAATAATGCATACGAAAAAAGAGGGAGGTGCAAGCTCTGAGCAATGGAAACATATACTACCACTCTCGCTTCTGGGCAAGCACTGACGTGCTGAGTGCTTCACCACCTCCCGCCAACACCAGAGGAGTTGCCAGTTTCTTTTTGCTTCCAAAATTCATTTGGTAGAAGTGGAAACAAAATGCAAAGACAGACAACTCTCCCATAGCAATTCTGTGTCAGTTTGCGGTGGGGGTAATAGACATCAATGTGCAGATGTACTATCACGATCCAAAGTTTCTTTACCCCCTGAGTAGAAGAAGGTCGAAGCCAAGGTTGTAGCAAGACCAGATGTTCGGACACTGCCAGTATACAAGACTAATAATGGTTCCTGATACCGTGATTCATAAATAGGCTCTTGTGTTTCATCCGGATGATTCTTATTATCCTAAGCTTCAGGTTAGTAAACCCCTCCATCATGAACTGGCCTGTGTTCGGTGGCCGGTCATTTCTTCAACCTTGGCTTCGACCTTCCTCCACTCAGGGGGGTAAAGAAACTTTGGATCGTGATAGTACATTCCCCTCCCCCCTCCCTCTCTCTCTACAAAGACTTACGAAACTCCACGGAAATGCCCCACTGCCTCCTCCACGTGCACTTATTATAACACAAAAGGTACAATTATTATGGGCCAAAACACCTCTCTTGAAAATATCAATCGACATGAAATTGAAAGTGGCTGATCTGGGACCCAGTTCTAACCATGCTGTCAAGCTTCACCTAAATCCCTTTTATAGTTTTGGCTGCACTACACACACACACACACACACACACACACACACACACACACACACACACACACACACACACACACACACACACACACACACACACACACACACACACACACACACACACACACACACACACACACACACACACACACACACACACACACACACACACACACACACACACACACACACACACACACACACACACACACACACACACACACACACACACACACACACACACACACACACACACACACACACACACACACACACACACACACACACACACACACACACACACACACACACACACACACACACACACACACACACACACACACACACACACACACACACACACACACACACACACACACACACACACACACACACACACACACACACACACACACACACACACACACACACACACACACACACACACACACACACACACACACACACACACACACACACACACACACACACACACACACACACACACACACACACACACACACACACACACACACACACACACACACACACACACACACACACACACACACACACACACACACACACACACACACACACACACACACACACACACACACACACACACACACACACACACACACACACACACACACACACACACACACACACACACACACAATACAGGAAAGGGACGGATGGGTGGACAGTATCTATTTAGATTTCAAGAAAGCTTTTGACACAGTACCACACCAAAGACTTTTATGGAAACTGTACCATCAAGGAGGAATTCGAGGCAAACTGTTTTGTTGGATGCAAGACTTTCTCATAAAAAGAGAAATGAGAACAGTACTAAGAGGAAACTACTCATCATGGAAAGAAGTGACTAGTGGAGTACCACAGGGTTCAGTGATGGCACCAATCATGTTTTTAGTGTATATAAATGATATAAACAGTAACACTGGAAATGAGAGCTATCTGAATATGTTTGCAGATGATGCAAAAATACAAAGGAGAATTACTAACACAGACTCTTGTAAAGAGCTACAAGAAGAATTAAATAAACTTTATGAATGGAGTAGTACATGGCAAATGGAATTCAATGTGGACAAGTGTCATGTAATCAAGTTTGGTAAAAGTGGAAAAAGACCTGATTGGGATTATAAGTTAGGAAATAAAACCCTATACACATCAAAAAGAGATAAGGACCTAGGTGTGATTATCAATAACAGACTATCTCCGGCTGACCACATCAGCGAGAAGGTACGGAACATGTATACACTGCTTGCAAATATGAGAATAGCATTCACATACATAAATGAAGTCATGCTAAGAAGGATAATAATATCATTCATTAGACCAACCCTGGAATATGCATCAGTAGTCTGGAGTCCTCATCTCAAAAAGCATATAGACAAGATTGAAAAAGTTCAAAGGGCCGCTACAAGATGGATACCAAGCTTAAGGGACCTAATCTACGAAGAAAGACTAAATAAACTGAATCTACCAACACTACAGGTGTGGTAGGTCTCCATATTATAATTGCAAATCATAATAGATAGATAGATAAATAGATAGATAGAGAGACAGATAGAAGCAGGAAGTCAAATGATGAGAAGGTGTTGTGTCTGCGAGAATCGAGCAGTGCTAAGCATGCTTACACACTCTTAACACTGAGGAAAGCTGACGACAGCGGCCAGTAAGGAGATGATGCAGTTAGCTGTCAGCAGTCCTCTCGTGAACAAAGATCTAGTCCACCCCTGCTATACCAGAATTTAGGAAAGAGAGCTCAGACGGAGATTAGCCACCGAACAGGCTAGACAGAAGGAGACAAGCGACCCTAGAGAGAGATCGAGACGGAGATTAGTCTTAGAACAGAGAGAGAGAGAGAGAGAGAGAGATAGCGAGACAGGGAGGTAGCTACCCAGGACTTATACTATTATACCTGTTTAATATTTCCAAGACAAATAAAAATAGTCCCATACTATTCTTTACCTCTCCCGTCACTACATGACATCTGGTGGGGAAACTACTACAAGATATAAAAGCCGCTCGACCACAAGTCTAAAATATACGCCTCTACAAGCAAATACAAAGTCGCTGCTTTATGATACAAAGTCTTTATGACATTTGGTAGCAGCGAACGTATACGAACCTCGTCTACGAATCAACATTAAATTCCTACAAAATATCAAGATTGAAAACAAGAATATCTCTCTCAACCAACAACATAACCGGCTCCTGACGCTTCTCTCCATCCCCCTCCGTCTCCCAGATCTTTACGCTGATGCAGAGGTCAAGAGATCACTCGACGCCTTGCAAGTAGCTTAACGACAGACCAGCAAATCTGCGGACATCGTCTCCGAATTAAAAGCAAATTTCTACAAAAGCAACCGATACTACAAGATTAGCTTCAGTTCTACATTGAATCCTACAAAATACAGCCTACAGTGCAAATAGTCTACAAGTCTACGACGAATAAGCGAACTACAGCCATCTACAATCAACTACAATTAACAACTCTACGTCGTCTGTATAATCTTCTACACGCACCTACAAGTAGCGGCAGTCTTCATCCTACAACGAGTAAATCACAAGAAAAAAGGACCAAGAATACATCAAGAAAGAAAGAAAACATACAAACAAACAAACAAACAAACAAACGAAGAGTGAGAGACGACTCACAACTCATAACCACCAGACCTCACCCTCCTCTCTCTGCTACATCCACCCAACCCCCAACGCTTACGCAGGTGTGAAGAGGTCAGGACGACGAAGCAAACACCAAGTCCATATTCACAACTCATCTTACTCACTCGTCTTCACTGAAGTTACTCATCGCTACTCATTCACTCACCACAGCTACCAGTGTGGGAAGTTGAGGTCATCATGCGTGCTTGCTGAACAGACGCCACGTCAGTCAACACACCACCTGCACCACCACTCACACCATTCCCACCACGGTAAAATTAGTGAGTTACATAGTTACTTCATTTATACAATACACAGTGATAGACAATAAGCTTCTGCACAAACATATAAAATGTGCTGTATAGTTACAGCTTAAATACACATACTTACTTCAGTTATCTGCATAACTCAAGTACTAAATAATCACCAACAATAAATATTCTACACTGTATATATTCATTCATTTATTATAACATTTATTTACTACCAACGAGTGTTACCATTTATACCTACGTAAAATACGTGTTTCATACATACAACTATACATTAATTATATCTACAAAGTAATAAAGAAAATATACAATCACAGTTACTCAGTGAGCAATTAAAAGAACTGTATTAAACATTTATTTATTAAAGCTACCTAGTGGAAACAGATAAATTAACTTACAAGAAAAAAAAAAAAAAAAAAATGGCCAACACAAATGCCGTTAACAAGAGTGAACATCTTCAACACAATCGTGAAGACAATGATTTCCACACAGTGCTGACACACATATTACTCACGATAGGTACAGGTGAACAAGAAGTCAGTGTGTATAGTTAATACTGTATATAGTGTATATATATATATTTTATATAAAATAACAAAATATGGGACTATATAATATCATTTTATAATCTCTGTGCAATATAAACTAAACTTTAAAAAAGTATCTCAAGGAAATTAGCCAGCAATTAGGTAACCATGAACAACATGGAAAAAAGTGTACACAAGCAAAGAAAAACAAACTATAGAAAATCAATACATACAAAAAAGAAAGAAAGAAAAGTAAGAAAGAAAAAAAGAGAAATAGAGTAAGATCACATAACAAACAAATGAAAATAAGTGTAAATGTTACTACATAAGTCAAAATACCACGTAAACTACAAACAAAAAAGCAAATTGTTGTCTCCACATACAAGTGGCACGACACATCATCACTATCATCGACCGCAGCATATGTTAGGACTGCAGTTATTACAATTATGTTACTCCATATTATAATTATGTAACTACAAACAATATGTACCAATTTATGTGACAGTTGCATTAACAAGATGTAACTTTTATGTAACTTTAACTACAATTATGTAACTACAAACGATAGGTAACAATTATGTAACGACAAACGATTGCATTATGTTACACTAACTACAATTATGTACCTACAAACGATATGTAACAATTATGTAACGACAAACGATTGCATTATGTTACACTTTGCCAATTATGTAACAGTTGCATTAACAAGATGTAACTTTTATGTAACTTTAACAACAATTATGTACCTACAAACGATATGTAACAATTATGTAACGACAAAACAGTTGCATTAACAAGATGTAACTTTTATGTAACTACAATTATAAGGCCAACACAATTATGCATTAACACAATATTTTGTAACAATTCATAAAATGTTACAATTATGTAGTACCACAATGTTAGTACAATATTATAAGTCATACAATTATAGCACAATTCTATATTACCAGTATCATCATACAAGTTAGGTGAAATATTAGACATTACTAAAGTGATAACTCAAATATGTAATGTGTAACCTAGCAGTATTACCATTGCACAATTATATGCGTACGTCTGTTGTACATGCACGTCTTACAAAGTGTTATACAACAATCATTGCATTTATTCCAATATGTATTCAACTTATTTAAAATGTAATATTACTGAATAATCACTATTTACAATGAATAATATATGTATACAATATTCATACAATTATGTTACTTTACAATATTATGTATTTCACTTAATTAGCTTATAAGTTCATTATAATGTGTATGTAGTATGTATTAATATATTATGACTATTAAATGTCGATGGTACGCCATTTTGCGCGGCCGAGCAATGTGGTAGGTCTCCATATTATAATTGCAAATCATAATAGATAGATAGATAAATAGATAGATAGAGAGACAGATAGAAGCAGGAAGTCAAATGATGAGAAGGTGTTGTGTCTGCGAGAATCGAGCAGTGCTAAGCATGCTTACACACTCTTAACACTGAGGAAAGCTGACGACAGCGGCCAGTAAGGAGATGATGCAGTTAGCTGTCAGCAGTCCTCTCGTGAACAAAGATCTAGTCCACCCCTGCTATACCAGAATTTAGGAAAGAGAGCTCAGACGGAGATTAGCCACCGAACAGGCTAGACAGAAGGAGACAAGCGACCCTAGAGAGAGGTCGAGACGGAGATTAGTCTTAGAACAGAGAGAGAGAGAGAGATAGCGAGACAGGGAGGTAGCTACCCAGGACTTATACTATTATACCTGTTTAATATTTCCAAGACAAATAAAAATAGTCCCATACTATTCTTTACCTCTCCCGTCACTACATGACATCTGGTGGGGAAACTACTACAAGATATAAAAGCCGCTCGACCACAAGTCTAAAATATACGCCTCTACAAGCAAATACAAAGTCGCTGCTTATTGATACAAAGTCTTTATGACACAGGAGAGAAGGAAAAGAGGTGACATGATAATGCTATATAAGTGCATATCAGGGAAGGAGAAAATAGACATAAATGATTACTTAACATATGGAGAAGCATCAGCAAGAGGACACTGCAAAAAACTGCATAAGAAGAGAAGTGATAAAGACGTAAGGAAATTCAGTTTCCCAAACAGGGCAATTGATCAATGGAATGCATTACCGAATGAAATAGTGTGTGCCAAAACAGTTCACAAATTTAAGGATATGTACGATAAATATGGTTTAAGACACGGGACAGTAAGAGCTTGACTCATTCCTGTAAAGATACAATTAGGTAAGAACAATTAGGTAAGAACACACACACACACACACACACACACACACACACACACACACACACACACACACACACACACACACACACACACACACACACACACTTACCTAGAGCTGTCATTCCTCTTCAGATGACAATTACTATATCCAAGGATAGTGTTTCTCATTGTCTTTGATGCCAGTGTTTGTGACTATGTAGACCAATCCTGGATCTGCAAACTTTGCCACGCAGTCAGCATGTCAACTCCGGGTTTGCTGACTACACTCTTCTCTGGCCACGTTCTGAGCTTCGTCGGGATGAATGGTTCCTTTGTTGCAGAGGGCTCACCATTGTTCTTTGTCTTAGGCACTGGTTTCAAGATCTTTTGTTATGGTGTTGCATTTCTACCGAGTTGTCCTTATATGATTTTATATCCAGGGCTGAGGAGGGGGGGGGCAGCTGGGGATAATCCAGGGGCCTGGGCTTGGGTGGGTGGGGGGGGGGCGCACTAAGACTTGTCAGCAAACTCAAGATTAACCTATCCCTTCAGACTCAAATTCAGATTTGTACAAAGTTGCATCAACTAGTCAAGGATTACCAAAGCTAAGAAAAATAATCGAAAACAATTACATAAAGCAAAATGAGGGGAGGTGATCCCACTCCAAAACTAACTAATCTGTTTTCAGCCTCCTGGATACATTCCGAAAGAAGAGACACCAAGATCTCAAAATTTCAAAACTTAACTCGGAATAAAGTCCTGTAATGCAATAGCTTAGGGTGGTCTGTGATGCTGGGTGCCGGACTGGGTGATGAACGGTTACTCTTCCCTCAGTGACACAGTAAGTTAGTCACTCACTAATTCAGCAGTTCATTAACAAAAGGATATCTAGGCCCATCTTCTGGGCCAAAAAAACATGAATATGTATTTTTCATATTGGGCATGCATTCATCTTCCAGTCCTGTATTGGCCTTTCAAGAACGTACGAACCAGAAGCTAAAACACTTGGTTATATTATCCATGTGTTCAAATAAACCAAAAGAAACAAAGGAATTTGAGAGATTCTTCTCGACACTTTCTTCGACAAGCACATCAACAGCCACTGAAAGTTGAGGTGAAGAGTTCCAATCATATTAAGAGAGAGAGAAAAAAAGTGAAACCTACAAGACCCTCAGATGTTCATTTAATATAATTCAAATTATGCACCATTTAATTTACTAAAAAAAAAAAAAAATCTCTTTCACAGTCAACTGCCATTATCATCTCACTTTCTCCTGTACCAACTTTCTTTTACAACGAATTAATTCTGTGACATTGAAATGCCGGGCTTGGGATGCGAGGATATACCTGTATTACGTATGTTATTTGATATTCTCGCAACAAAACTTAACTCTCTCAGGCTGCTATGATTATCTCATAGCTGAATGTAATGGTCAGGCAATAGAAGGAAGAGTCCTCGAGTTGTCTTGATCATTAGAGGGGTAATGATTTCACTAATATTTTCCTCTGACTATTATCATACACTCGAAGCTGAATGATATATGCTAATATCTGGTGAAATTAATTTAGATTTTGTAAATATTTGTTTTATGATTTAAAACATGAATTAATAATCCCTGGTAAACCGGAGGAAAGAGTTATGATGCCGTTAGGGCGTTGGTAGATGTGGCGAAAATAACCTCGGAATGTCACACATCAAGCTTAGTCTTTAACTTGCAGGCGGACACAGGACTGCCGCTGCTCACATCCGTGTAGCTCAACCCACGAACCCATGTAGCTGACAGCTCCGTGCAAACCCACATAGGACTTTTCGCAAAAACTGAACTCAAGTTGCCCTGCCATCACGCCTGCGCGTCAGGCAATTTAAATATCAATCGTCTTGACTCAGGTATACTTGCATGAGAAGTGGTTAGTTCCGAAAAGCAATATTAGCCGAAACATATAATTTTTTTTTTTTTTAATCATAATTGGAATGGCACATATATTCTGTCTGCTAAAGGTAGGCAATTTGATGCACTTGGGAGTCATAGGAGCTTGAAAGTGTTAATACTATCACCATTAACCCTTTCATGGTCAGAATATTTGTGGTATTTTATTTGAGCTGACGATAGGTGATGCTATTTTGCTGACACTGAGGCATACAAAGATTAGTGCGTTAATACTCGATAGTGCTGGTTGTTGCAACACAAATAAAGAAAAGTTTGTAGATGCTGTGAGTAATGAAGAGGAGAAGATATTGTGATCTGGCTATTCCATGGAGCCCAAGGACAACTTTTTATATGCAGCTCTTACTATATATACTGTATAGACAATATTTTCTGCATGCTGAAAATCTTCGAAAATGATTGATGAAGCTTATATATGACCAGTCCACCTCCAAAAATCTCGCAAATCAAAAAAATACTGATAATCTGATGGTAGCAATAATGTTACACCAGAAGCAAGTCATAACAGCATACACAAAATTGCGAAGTTCCGTCTACATTCTCGTCTTCAAACAGAGAGAAAAATTACTCTGAATTACCCGTAATGAATATGGGCTACCGGCATCATTCATTCGTGTACAGGGTGTTAACCATCTAGCCCCCCCTCCCCAGCCAGACGAAATAAACACTCCCTCCCCATCAGTAATGTTACCTACACACGACGATTAAGTAGTCCTTTGTCATGTACATGTCAAATCTTATGTTGATTTACTCGCCTTTTTCTTTTAGATCAAAGTTTTCCTGAAATGTTGTGGATGGGCCTGAGTGAGAAGAATCATTATCACCCTATCCTACCCCACGTTTCCCAACCCTTCCCTGACTTTCCCCGCCATGCTTTGTCTTTCCAGCCATCATCTCCTTACCAAACCCTGCATCTCCCTATTTCACTCTACCTTTTCTTGCCCTGCCTTTCATCTTCTTATTCTACCCTGCCATTCCCTACCCTATCCTGCTTTTCCCTATCCTACCTTGAGTTTCCCTGCCAAGCTTCGTCTTTCCTTACACTAATATTCCCTTCCTTGCTATGCCTTGAATTCCCCAACCATGCCCTGCCTTTCAACACATAGAGGACACGCGAACGCGTCGGGAGATTACCCAAATATGTGTAAAGACCCTGTTGAAGACAATGGTAAGTGACATCGCAGTACGCCACAGACTAGCGAGACTAAATGTGACGCTCGCTACAAAGCTATTGTGGTTTGCTGTAGTAGTACTACCAAAGATACGTACTGATAGAAGAAAAATTGAACTATGTTCATTGCCGTTGGTAGAAAGATAAATACACAAGAAGCAGTGGCAAGGCACAGCAAACCCGTCTCCGGCAATCATTTTAGTGCTGAGGTATAAACACAAGATCTCTAGTCAAAGATTTTTTTTTTTTTTTTTTTTTAATAACAGAACGGAGGAAGGAAAAACAAATGGAAAACAAAAAATAATCTATACATCAGATTACTGGTGTCTATTCATAAAATATCTGCAACAGTTAGACTTGAACAGTTGTGGGTTGAAATTTGGAGGAAAACAACTCTGGGGAAGCGAGTTCCAGAGAGATGCAGTTCGGGGAATGAAAGAATTCTGATAGGCAGAAGTTCTGCAATATGGTTGAGTGACATTCCAGATATGAGCGCTACCAGATGCCCGTGTAGCACGAGGGAAGGCATGGAGAGGTGGCACCATGGACGCAACTTCGTCTGAGCTCTTGCCAAAAAAATATCTGTAAAATAATGCAAGGGAGGCAACATTCCTTCTTACTTGCAGGGGAGGTAGTTTATATGTAATGGCAGGGTTGTTAATGATTCTAACAGCTTTATTCTGAATATTGTCTAGTTGTCTTAATGCAACCTCTCCACAACCATTCCACAAAGGTGAGCAATATTCAAGCTGAGAGCGCACATGACTCTTATAAATTATAGCTAACTGCTCATCGGCGAAGAAGTTACGGACTCTGTACAATAATCCAAGTTTCTTTGAGGTGGTTTTAGCAAGTGATCTGACATGAGAGGTCCAGCTGAGGGCACTGTTAAGTGAGACACCAAGAATTTCAATACTTTTGGAGATGGGAATATTAGTAGCACTGAAGATAATGTACGAATCTGGCAATATCTGTCTATTAGTAAACTGTATATATTTAGTTTTACTAGCATTAAAAGAGACAAGGTTGTTTTGTCCCCATTCACTGATTGTAGCTAGATCTTGATTTATGGAGATGGCTGTACTGAGTTGAGAGGTAGAGATATTAGACTTTGTAAATGGATGTCTGAGTGTGAATGAACTATGTAGTGTTGAGTCATCTGCATATGAGTGAACGGGATTGTGAGTGACAGATAAGAGATCATTAATATGAACCAGAAATAGGGTTGGTGCCAGAACTGATTCATGCGGCACGCCGGAGTTAATTGAGTGGAAATTCGAATATACATCATCTACTTTTACTCTTATTTTCCTGTCACTAAGATAAGAAGATATCAAAGGAACAAAAGACGTTAGTTCATAGCAAGGGAGTTTGGACAGCAGGGAACGGTGCCATACTCTCGAAAGCTTTAGAGATATCAAGAGCTACTGCATGAGTTTCTCCAAAAAGATCAATTGATTGATGGATGGTATGAGATGTCACATATTATCAAATTTGGAGTAAATCGGGTGACCACTGACGATTTTATGCCTATTTGATAATTTAGGCCCGACTCCCCTGCAACTAACTGGGGGGTGACCCCCATGATGTAATGAGGCATGTTATAGGATACAGATTTGAAAGATGCACCTTTAGGTCTTGGTTTCATGTCGATATGACGAATTTGAAAGGAATTAGGGAGAACAAACGATTTTTTTTTTTTTTTTTTTTTAATTTTCGGGCCTTCAGCATGGGCCTTGACACAGTTTGGCCCAAAATTTAATCAGGTGATCAGGAGGTCATAGCCCATAATTTCTGTAATTTTAAGCAAAATCGCACCAGTAGTTTTCGTGTAAAACTGTTAACAGACAGACAGACAAACAAACAGACAGACAAACCAAGTGAAAACAATACCCGTCCCCGAGCTCCTCTGGGGCGGAAACGGTAATTGATGACCAATTTGTATTGCAGAGTGTTATGTTTTTTCCCTCACTTGGTACCTCTGCATAATTATGCTACCACTTCAGTACGTTACATGTGACACTGTAGTTGAAAGTAATAACAAGAAGTGATATATTAGTCAGAAAATGCCAAAAATATAAGGGAAACGATCTGTTGTCGCCTCATTTACAATTACACTTTCGTGGCATGTTTAGTGGTGAAGTGTAGCGCTGTCATGCCTTGCCTGTTACCCTACCCTACCTTGCTTATTATCCAACTCTACCTTCCCCTGCCGATAATAAACTTGGTCGTACCGAACTGGTAATAAATGTTATAAGATTAAACACATACGATGTGTTGTTACCTTGATTATTGTTACGTTCATGTGGCATGTGTGGCGGAAATTGCAGGCTGCCATGCCTTGCCTCTTACACTACCCTGCCTTTCCCTGCCCTATCCTGTCGACAATAATCTTGGGGGTCTCGAACCAGTAATAAATGATAGGGAAAAAGAAACACGATGTGTTGTCACGCTGACTACAGTAACGCGCACGTGGCAGGTTTAGCGGTAAGTGTAGCACTTGTAATTTTGCACTTACATGTTACATCCATTGCCACAGCGCAGTGAATGAAGTGTCTTATCATTTAAACTTTGTGAATAACTTGACTTCAGGTGTTATCAAGCACAGAAATCATCTTCCAAACTTCATTCCCTCATGATGTGTTGTGGCTACTTGCATCACTGCCTCAAGCCCACCCGGGCGCCTCGCATTCGCCGACCGAAAAAAAAAAAAAAAAAAAAAAAAAAAAAACAAAAATCAACTCACCAGTCGAGCAGGGCAGTACTCCCGAGGTGGATGGAAAGCTGATGACAGGGAGTGCTGGAGCTCCCGTTTCATCAGCCCTCAGGACTAGTTCCTGACCATCCCCCTTTGCTGAACTTTTTCAGTGTCTCAGTTACACAGAGAGTAGGCCAGCATGCTCTTCAGTACAAATTTCTCTAACTATCTACACCAAACTACATGCACAGTACACACTACACTTCGTTTTCCAATATGCAAAAAATTATGGCGTCTCATCACCAAGCCTCGGAGTCCCCGGGGGGGGGGGACCATAAATGCCCCCATCATCCGCCCCTCTCCCGGTGACGACTCGAGGTGCCTGGAACCACTGTCTGACTCACTTCTTCATTTCTGCAACATTCGCGGCCTTTCCTCTAACTTTCGCTCTGTTGAGCACCACCTCTCCTCCTCTAAACCTCACCTTCTTTTTCTAACTGAGACTCAGCTGTCTGAGGCAACTTACAGCAAACCCTTTTCTGTATCCTCCTACTTTCTCTCTACTCATTTCAAAGCCAAAGGTGGCTGTTGTGTCTATATATGCAACGACTTATCTTGCTCTCGTGTTCCTGAACTTGATTCTTCTGAAATCTCTACACTCTGGCTTCGGCTTTCCTGTCATTCTCTGACTAAATATATCTGTGCTGTTTACTTAGCCCCTAATTCTACTGACTGTCAAAAATTCTTCGACTATCTTACTTCTGCAATGGAACACATTCTATCCATTTCTCCTTTCTCTGAAATCTCCATTTTAGGAGATTTCAATGTTCACCACCACCTTTGGCTCTCATCTCCTTTCACTGATCCACCTGCTGAACAAGCCTACATCTTTTCTATCCTTAATGACCTAGAGCAGCTTGTACAGCATCCTACCCATATCCCTGACCGGCTTGGAGAGAGCTCCAACATACTTGACCTCTTCCTCACAACTAATCCTTCTGCTTACTCTGTTAATCTTTTCTCTCCGTTGGGCTCCTCCGATCACAACCTTATCACCTTAACCTGTCCTATCACTCCAGTACGGCCTGTGGACCCTCCAGGGCAACGTCGTCTGTGGCATTTTGGAGCCGCGGACTGGGAGGCCCTCAGGCAGTACTTCTTTGATTTTCCCTGGAATGATTATTGCTTCCATGGCCGTGAGCCATCTGAGTGTGCCTTGCGCATTACGGAGGTTATTCTCTCGGGCGTGGAAGCATACATTCCTTTCTCATATCCTTTGACTAACGCAAGAAAGCCTTGGTTTAATCACACTTGTTCTATTGCTGTCCGCAACAAGGAGAGGGCCTACAAAAGGTACCGGAGCCAACCCACTCCTGAATCACATCATCTTTACGTTTCTGCCCGGAATCGTGCTAAGTCTGTTCTTCGCTCTGCTAAAAATAATTTCATCCGTACTAAATGCTCTCAACTCTCCAACTCGAATTCTTCCCGCTCCATCTGGCACCTTGCCAAAAACCTTTCTAACAACTTTACCTCATCATCCTTCCCTCCTCTTTTCTACTCTGATGGTTCTGTAGCTATTTCTTCTACTGATAAAGCAGATCTCTTCGCACAGACTTTCTCCTCTAATTCCACCTTAGACGATTCTGGTGCTGTTCCTCCATCACTTCCCCCCTCTGACTTCCTCATGGCTGACATTAAAATTTCTTCAGCTGATGTATTTTCTGCCATCACTGGCCTCAGTACTAACAAGGCTTATGGGCCTGATGGGGTCCCTCCTGTTGTTCTCAAGAACTGTGCTTCTGTGCTTACACCCTGCCTTGGCAAACTCTTTCGCCTTTGTCTGTCAACTTGTACCTTTCCTTCTTGCTGGAAGTTTGCTCTCATTCAGCCAGTCCCAAAGAAGGGTGACCACTCCCAACCCTCCAGCTATCGTCCATTTGCTTTAACGTCCTGTATTTGAAAAGTTTTCGAGTCAATTCTCAATAGAAAAACTTTAAGACATCTTTCCTATCACAACCTTCTTTCTGATCGTCAGTACAGGTTCCGTCAGGGACGCTCCACTGGCGAGCTTCTCATCTACCTTTTAGACTCCTGGTCATCCTCCTTTCGGGACTTTGGCGAAAGCTTTGCCATTGCACTTGACATCTCAAAGGCTTTCGATCGAGTCTGGCATAAATCTTTAATTTCCAAACTGCCCTCCTACGGTTTCTATCCTTCTATCTGTGCCTTCATCGCTAGCTTCCTTTCTGGTCGTTCTATAGCTGCTGTTGTAGACGGCCATCGTTCTTCTCCTAGATCTATCAACAGTGGTGTTCCTAAGGGCTCTGTCCTATCACCAACTCTCTTCCTTTTATTCATCAATGATCTTCTAAGCTGTACATCTGACCCTATCCACTCATATGCTGATGACTCCACCCCTCACCTTTCCATTCGGTTCCCGCAACGCCCATCTCAACAGTTAATTCAACAAACAAGGGATGAGGCTATGGCACACCTAATGTCTGACTTAGCTCGTATCTCTGACTGGGGTAAAAATAATATGGTTGTTTTTAATGCATCTAAGACTTAGTTCTTACACCTATCAACCCGACAAAATCTTCTACAGGTATACCCACTAATGTTTAATAATATTCAGCTTAATCCTGCATCATCCTTGAACAAGCTTGGGGTTTCATTTACTCGGGACTTATCTTGGAAAGATCCTATTACATCTCTTGTAAAATCTACTTCCAAGAGACTGGGTGTGCTAAGCCGACTCCGCTCTTTCTTTACCCTTGCACAATTGTTGACTCTATACAGGGGTTTTATCCACCCCTGTGTGGAGTACAACTCTCATGTGTGGGGAGGCTCCCCACATACAGCTCTTCTCAATATGGTGGAGTCAAAGGCTTTTCGTCTCATTAACTCTCCTCCTCTTACTGACTCCCTTCAACCTCTGTCTCTTCGCCGCACTGTTGCATCTTTATCTCTTTTCTATCGCTACTTTAATGGTCACTGCTCCTCTGAACTGTCTGCTTGCATTTCTCCACCTCTACGACGGGCGCGTAGCACCCGTCTGGCAGCAAACTCTCATCCCTTTTCTGTCGAACTCTCTAATGCAAGAGTTAACCGTTACTCCCAGTCTTTCATTTATGCAACAGGTCAACTCTGGAACTGTCTCCCTCTGTCTGTATTTCCTGCTGCCTATGATCTCCAGTCTTTCAAACGCAGTGTGTCCAGGCATCTCAAAATGATCGGATCTTGAATTTGGCTCTCTATTGTATTTTGTTTTTCTCTTGGAGGGAACTGTTACTGCATGCTCATGGCCTTTGGTTCCTTCTTCCTTGCATAAAGAAAAAAAAAATGTGTATTTGTCTTCCATTTCAGCAATTCAGAACACTGTGATATCAGGCAATGAGAACATGAACATATGGGCAGGGAAGTGTGAAATTGAGAAATGGAGTGGTATGCGCGAGCGTGCAGTAAGTGGAAGCGTGAGAGAGAGAATGTGAGAGATTAAGAGTGACAGAAAAAGAACAGGTTATTGAGGAAATGCGTGAAGATGAAAATGTGAGTAAATGAGTGAATGAAAGAAGTTATGTGGGATGAGCTCATACCGTTACTATTTTTGCATGATGTGCATGTACAGGTTGTGCATTGTGTTGTAATAGTTTCCAACACAGTTACAACTTACGGGCTCCTGCGACTCTCTCATTTCAATCGTGTCAAGCCAAGCATGTCATTTTGATTTCATGCTTTTTATATTCAAACGACTTATTCATTTTAGCAGCCATTCAGGGGGAGAATTCGATTCAGCTTTCAGTAACTCTTCCACCACTAGTTGTTTCTAATACATGAAGCAAAATTTTCCTGAATTTGAAAAAATAAACTGCAGAAATGTCGCCAGAATCAATGGTTTATTTAAATAGTCAGGCTTTAGCTGCAACATACAGTAATATAATTGTCCAAACCGTTTAGAGGTTATTATTACCAGCATTAACACTCTTCGGCTCATATGTCTTTCGCGGATGCATAAAATTTGGCATCAGCTTTGGGAAATATCGACAGAAAACTGGAAAACTGAGGTTTAAATCTGTTTGCTGATAATAGCGTTTGAATTTATGCCGGTAGGCATTTTATTTTCAGCACCTGTATTGGTATTAACACAGTGACAATTACTTCCACATACAGGTCACAGTTACGAAGGAGAGCTGTACATCCACGGACAGTAATACCGGCGATACATTACTTAGATGATTAGGAAAGCTATAATCATGGGTTCGGTAAATCAGATGGTGTCACTGGGCTTCAAAGGTCATTCATAACTATTTTGTTATTCATCGACATGGAGTGCTCCTGTATGTCGGGAAAGGCAGGCACACATCATGCTCAGCCTTCTTTCAGTATTTTTTTTTTTTTTAGTCTCTTGCTCGGCTATCAGCTCGATAAGACCAGTCTGTGGAAGCGAAAAAGATTTAGCTATCATTGGCCTTTACAGAATTTATGTTTACACCCGCGAAATTTGCACAACTTGCGTCTGTGTGTGTGTGTGTGTGTGTGTGTGTGTGTGTGTGTGTGTGTGTGTGTGTGTGCTCATATAAAATTTAATCAAATGTGGTAGAAATGTTTAGAATCAGCCAAAGGGATTATCTATTGTAGTTTAAACACACAAGATCAAAGGTGAAGGTAATAGAGCTAAACAATATTCCATCAAATGTCAAAATCACAGGGCAAGATCGACTCAGACATTTTTTATCCGAATTGCACCAAACTTAAAGGAAGAATACGGGTCAAACAAGAATAAAATAATACGATATGTATTTTTTTTTTTTTTTGGGGGGGGAAAGTGGGTCAAAGATAAAGGTCATGGGGTAAGGTCAAGCTAAACAGATTTAGACAGAAGTGTTTTGCAAGGGTTCAGGGTAACGCAAGCATAACGGTGTTTATTTTGGAAACAGTTAAATGTCAAAATTATAGGGTATAGGCAAATGTCATGAGTACTGGGCAAGGTGATGTACAGTAGTTTATCCAGTTCGGTGTAAGGTTTTAAGGTCAAGGAAAACTGAAGTAAGAACTCGTAGATTTGGAGAGCAACTGGTTTTAGGTTAAGGTCCTAGGTCAAAGCAGAATGTGCAGCCCTTAGACCAACTGTTGGGTGCAGGTGTTGTATTCTCCGTGTACTCTTTCTTTAATACTACTTTTCAGAGAGAAATCTGTCTACGTATCTAACACTCTGTACACTTCCTTTCCTTTTACTTTCACGATGCATTCTGGACCTTCTATATTTTGTTCTTAATATCCTTGTAATAGTTTTCCTTCTTCCTTCTTTGCTCTTTCGTCCTCTTTTTAATAATATTTTGTCAGCCTTTCTCTTTTCCATTTCATTGTTTTTCTTCTTAAAGGAGGGTATTTGCCTTTGATAGTGCACTTCCTGGGATAATAGCAATGAAGAGGCTAAAAGAGCTAATAAAGAGTGGGGAGGGGGGTAAAAGCAAAGACAAAGGGCTGGAAAAGTGAAACAAAAAGAAAATAGAAGATTGTTATTATGACCTTAGGCTTAAAAATGCATCAACTCGGTGGACTGCAGGTTGAAACTGCTCTTTTCCGAAGTCCACCATCTCCCTTTGAAAAAATTGAGACGGAGTTCAGGGACATTTTTATAACTGGACAGCTCTGTCTATTTATATCAGCGCCACAGTGAGCATGCGTCCTTCTTCAGAGCCAATAATGAGGGTAAGAGAAGAAAATAGAGAGTTGGGGAAGTCAGACGGAGAAAGTGGGGGAAGGAAATATAAAACTACACGGAAATATCATAAAAAATTCATGGAGAGAGGAGACTCTAGGAGGAAATTAGGGTGTCGTAAAGGAAGAGCTAAGTGAAGGAGAGTGGTGGAAAGAGCGATGAGAGGGTGTTTGACTAGGAAATGTGTGGCTGGAAATGACAGCAGACGACCGCAATAAGGAGCAGGGACGTGAGGCAGGAAGAGGGAGAAATGGGAAATGGATTGGTGGAAGGAGAATGACTGAGAAAAGGGATAGAAGAAAGGGTTAACCCTGAGACAAACGAAGAAGCAGGTGGTCAGAGATAGAGAATGAGAGAGAGAGAGAGAGAGAGAGAGAGAGAGAGAGAGAGAGAGAGAGAGAGAGAGAGAGAGAGAG
This sequence comes from Coenobita brevimanus, assembly GCF_032717465.1. Classification (NCBI taxonomy): domain Eukaryota; kingdom Metazoa; phylum Arthropoda; class Malacostraca; order Decapoda; family Coenobitidae; genus Coenobita; species Coenobita brevimanus. Next base: position 36,224,028 of record NC_137045.1, on the reverse strand, counting down.
AGAGAGAGAGAGAGAGAGAGAGAGAGAGAGAGAGAGAGAGATCCAAATGATAACAGTGTAAAAAAGTATGGAAGAATGGTTAAACGTAAGAATATTTCAAATTCAGAACTCGACTCTACCTTTCCCTTTGAATTTGCTAAGACCAGATTTCTTCATATCCTTTTAATAAGGTTATAAACTTCCGTATATTTTTTGGTTCATTGCGGTTGCTTATTTTTGGTTATTGGTTTGGTGTCAAAGATATAGGGGCAGTTGGACATCTGGAGAGCAAACAGGAATACAAATAATTAACACGTGGATACAGAAGTGTTCTCCTATCTACTAAAGGAAGCGTGTTTCATCCCAGATACAGGCAGGGACCAGTCTGTTTACTTGAATTTCGACACAACAAAAGAATTTAGTGATCTTTTTCAATACCCACCAACATGTCATAAAAACTGCTGCTACTTTTACCAGTCTGGAATAAAATGAATAAATAAATAAATGAATAAATCTGTGCATGTAATCAACGTATGTGAACGGTATTAGTAAGGATGAAACATGAATTTTCACAATCATCTAGCACATAATCCTTCGTCTGGCTACACCTACTAAACATCAATGCCCACTCACCTACTTTACCATGGGGACCTGTTCCTGCACTGACAGATTTCACCCATGGCCCTATTCTCCCCATTGGACCTATTTTCTTCATGGGCCCATAGTTTTGGCTCATAGAACTGTTTTCCGCATGGACTTTTTTTCTCTTGAAGGACTCATTTTTCCCATGAATTTATTTTACCCATGGATCAGTTATCATCATGGACCCATCTTTCCCTATGGACCTATTTCTCTCATGGACCTAGTTTCCATCATATACCTATTTCCATCACAGACATAATTTTCCTGCATTGACCCATTTCCTTTCTTGAACCTACTCCTCTACAGATGTATTTGCCTTCAGGGGCATATTTTACCCAGATGAGGAAACACTGAATCCATATATGAATCTCTTATTACACCAACACTCCATAGCAAGAGCTGGTGTTATGATTTGATGTGTGTGTGTGTGTGTGTGTGTGTGTGTGTGTGTGTGTGAACAAATAATTCAGGTAGCTTGTATTCGATTATAATTAACTTTGGAGGAAGGGTTGAGGAATAGCCTCTTATTTTTTAGAACAACTGGTGACCTAGTCAAAACTTAAATAATACTGATACGATTGCGACCAAACTTAGAGGAATGGTTGAGGGCAATAAAAGAATGAAGGGGTTCAGTATAGTAAATCAGCCATAGGTGAAGGTCACAGGGCAAAATCAAAGTTAGACCCGTGTGTCGTTCTGTGATCTAAATAACTAAAACAACTTTGAGCTTAGAGAAATTGCTCGAACAGTTAGGTTACATGGCATGGTAAAGAGTTTGGCTTTTTGAGCAATTAGTAGGTGCAGGTGTTGCACTATCTGGTGTTCTGCTTCATGGATTCCCTTTGCATTTGGGCCCATATCGCCAAGCACATGCTCCTCATGAATCTAGCGTCCCATATCAAGCTATTTATCCTATGGACCTAATCCCCATGGACCAATTTTCCCACTACTCCCACCCTAGCCCCATCCACCTACCTACAACGTTCACCCACATACCCACCTTGGCCACCCATCCTCAACTCTATTCACTCACCCCTCCACCGTTCAGTCCGTTATATTCCGTTTCAGCAGTTTAATATTTATCCTCAGCTGCGTCTGTGCAGTCAGATTTTTGTGTGCCTGTCTGTGCAAGGTGTTCTCATACATCTTTCTTCCTTCACACTGTTTAGTAAATGGATGTCCACGAGCATTTTTTCTAATTTTAGACAATACTTTCATTATCAACATTTTACTACCTCTACATCCTCCTCCTTTCTGTTTTGCTACATTTCCTTTAATCGTCTCTTTCTCATTTGACAACTGGTACAGCTTCCATATGTTTATTTTTATATTCGTGAGATAACTTTACTCCTTCGCTCATCCTCGCCCCTCTCCCCCCCCCCAACCTCTTTGTTTAGTTTTCTCGAATTCTCTCGTTTTATATCTCACTTTATCTCTACCCCATGTACAGGACCTGCTTCTGGTAGTGCTCTTCGTGAGACCGTGAGATAAGGGCAATAAAGAGGGTAAAAGAGCTAGTAAAGGAGGATGGTCGGGTACAAGGAAAAAGAGTGCCGGAAAGAGGAAGCAGAAAGAGCAATCAAGAGGGTTAATGGATGTAATAAAGAGAGAGGGAGCGTTGGAAGCAAAGTAGGAAGGGGGAAGCAGAAAAAGTGCACAGAAAATTACAAAAGGATACGAAGAAAAGGAGCCATGTGAAAAGGAAGCAAAGACACCGTAAAAAGGAAAATTATGTGAAGGAGAATGGTTGGCAACAGGCCGATGGGAAGGTGTTTGACTAGGGTATGTATGGATGAAAGTGATGCAGGACCACAATAAGAAGACATAAGGCGAGGTAGGTGAGAGTTCAAGAAGCTGGCCTCGGTGGCGAAAGGAAAGTGAGAAAAGGGGAAAGGAGTACAAGGTGAGTTATGAAACAAGCAACGAAGCAGGTGGGAAAAGAGAGAGAGAGAGAGAGAGAGAGAGAGAGAGAGAAGGGGGGGGCGAAACGTAATATTTAGTCATGTCACAAGGGCTGCCTTGTTTCAATAACATTATGACACTGAAATATATATATATATATATATATATATATATATATATATATATATATATATATATATATATATATATATATATATTAACATTATGACACTGAAATATATATATATATATATATATATATATATATATATATATATATATATATATATATATATATATATATATATATATATATTAACATTATGACACTGAAATATATATATATATATATAAATATATATATATATATATATATATATATATATATATATATATATATATATATATATATATATAGATAGATAGATAGATAGATAGATAGATAGATAGATAGATAGATATAGATAGATAGATAGATAGATAGATAGTTAGATATAGATAAATAGAGAGAGAGAGAGAGAGAGAGAGAGAGAGAGAGAGAGAGAGAGAGAGAGAGAGGATAGATTGATAGATAGATAGATAGATATAGACATAGATATATGAGCCTCTGTGCAAAAGTGTGAGTTTTTGTACTGTACATGGGAGAAGGAGGGTTCACGCCCTGCAAGGGTAATGAACTTGGGGAGCGTTCTTCCGGCCACGTACTGCTTTGGAGGACATAAGGGGTGCTGTGGTTGAACCATTGTCGCAAACTGTAAAGTATGCTTGCACCCAGTCGGCTTGCGTCGGCTGATTGCACTTGGTTCACAGACTACACACACATCCAAAGCCACTCAAACACTACAGTCACACAAGCACTTCTCACCCTACATACAGATTCTACCAGACAGCCTAAGCCACTTGGTAGAGATACGTAGGTTGTATCGTCCCCACTTCGGTCGGGATAGGCCGGTCCTGCAGTGGACACTCAAACGGGTGATAATGATGATGATGATTACATATATTTATCTATCTATCTATCTATCGATAGATAGATAGATAACTGCATAATGCTGTTGAACATGTGTGTGTGTGTGTGTGTGTGTGTGTGTGTGTGCATAATGATATATGTATGATTTTTTGTGCAAAAGCACATGTTTATAGCGGTGTGTTTATATTGGTGGACCTAAACGCGTTTGCAGAGTGCTGAGTGTATAACGTATGTATAATTCTCTGTGTATAATTATGCACGGATAATGCTGTGTAAATCACTGTGTTTTGGGTATTTGATAGTGTGGTAACAGTACTGTCTATACTAGATATTGAGTACATAGTGCTATTATTACCGCTGTGTATATTATGCGAGGTACAAATGTATGCCATAATTCACTCTGTTTTTAATGTATATAATGCTGTGCTTATTACGGCGTGTATACTTATGTATACAATTCTGTGTTTACAACAGAGTGCATAACTGTGTGTATAATTTCTCTGTGTGTATAACAGAGTGTGTAAAACGTTGTCCCTAATCTTGTGTTTCTACTGCAGGTGACAGATGCCCCGGCTGGCCCTCGCTTCACTCCTTAACTTCCTCACCTCCCTGGCGCTAGGTGGGTCAGCCTCACGCACCTGTCTTGACACCACCATACCTTACATTACCACACTTACCTTGGTTCCAGTTAAGCTATGTTAATTTGGTTAGATTTACCTTTTATTCGACGCTATGTTGTACTAGGTATGACTTAGAAAGATTTCATCAAGGTGGTTGTTTTAGTACTGAACCGATTCATACAGTACGGTGGTTCTATAGTACAGTAAATGTGGTAACAGTTAATGCAGATTGAAAAGGAATCATATTACTTTCACCCTAGGGTTAGATTCGACAAGTTACTGATGGAAAGTTGGTTTTAGTGAAGACACACACATAAAAATGCAAATATCGAGAAATTTTAAGGCATTTGATCATGGCGGCATAACATAATCTGTGTGTGTGTGTGTGTGTGTGTGTGTGTGTGTGTGTGTGTGTGTGTGTGTGTGTATGTGTGTGAGAGAGAGAGAGAGAGAGAGAGAGAGTTACTTGGAGTTACAAGACTAATGAAGATGCCAGATATATACTGATACTCTACTTCTGCGAGGAAAGTATAGTCAGGATGAAGTCTCTCTCCTCCCACCTCTCACCCGTAGAACGAGCACGGGAGAGGAAGTGCATCTAACTTGGAGGAAAAAAAGGCCGGGATAGGAAATATACATGATAGGAGGAAATATTCAAACTACCACAAGTTAACGCCTACCAAACTTTGTCTCTCCTAGCTTTGAACCCATCTATCGAGGAGCTGTCAACTACCTGTGCTGGAAGTTGATTGTAGTACCGCAGATCTTATATGTGAAGAAATTGCCTGATGCATCATCGTGGAAATGCTTCAAATCAATCTTCTATCCATGGGCCCTCGCTGGATTACTGTTTCAACTTAATATAAGCTGACAGTTAATGTTTTCTAATTCCCGAAGGACTTTGAAAACCTCAGTTGTCTGTTCCTGCAAATGCTTTGTATTTAATGAGACCCACTGCCTGCAGCATTCACTGGTATCACATTTGCCTGTTGCATGGGATCAGTTTAGTAACTGCGCCTAGACTCTTCCAAGCCTCGTAATATCCTTCTTCAGGGTCGGCATCCGCAACTGCACTGCACGCTCCAGATGTGACCTTATAAGAGCATTGCACAGAGAGAGTACTATTTCCATGTTTCTGTACCCTAACTTACAAGGTCATGTGCATTCTTCTCTGTTTCAGCTCACTTTTGAAAAACTTTAAAGCACTTTTGTTTATAAACTTGCATTTCTCCAAGTCAGCACTGCTGCTCTCACTTCCCAAGAAGAAGTAGTTGGTTCTTAGTTATGCAAGACATGTGCATCACCTCCCATTTGTCCATGTTGGACTACATTTGCCACTGTTCGTACCATTCCCCTATTTTAACTAAGTCCTTAAGTAGTTCTTCCGTCTTCTCGAATAATTAGGCATTACCTTGCAGCTTTGTGTCGTCCACAAACACTGCAGCTAACGATGTCTATATTTTAGTAATTAAAGAAAATGGTCAATAATACTAGACCTAGAACAGAGCCCTGGGGAACTCCAATTGTAAGTGATATATAGTCAGGGGTTTCCTCATTAACTATCACTCTCTGGCGCTGGTCAGTGAGCCAGTTTTCAACCCATGCAGGTAGTTCCCCTTGAATATCCAGTGCACGAGTTTTTTTTTTCATCAACCTTCTATAAGGCACTTGACTGTATGCCTTCTGAAAGTTCAGATAAACCATGTCAACACTTGCTTCATTCCAGTCCAGAAGAATTTCCCCATTAGCCAGCAATTAATTAATGATAGTAACCAGTTGAGGGGCCACCTAGTCACATACTTTTAACATATCTCTTGGAAGAAACTCGTTCTGATGAGGGATTTAAATTGCCTAGTCTTTTAGGCATTTGTGCTTCGGTAACCGAACAGAATTAAAAGCCACTCTGTCATGGTTAATGCCTGGTTCAAGGATGTCAGTTCCCACCTCTCTTAGTGAACATTGATAGGTGGGATTTCACAATATCGGCTATTCCATGATCAAAGCTTTGCAAAACCCTGCTTGCATCAGGTAGTGACTTAATCTTATTCTTAATCGGTTTTCTGCTGTTCACATAATCAAAGAAATCCTTTTGCGATTTTTTTTACATAAGGATACTATCTGAGTCCCTCGTTGTTCTTAGCCCTGTCTACAAGTAACTTCAGCCTCCAGTGCTGGTCAGTATAGTCATTACGGACTGTTAGACTACCAGTGTCTTTGAACTTGCAGTGTGCTGCCTTTCTCTTCCTAATTATTCGTACTGTCTCCTGTCTGAATCACGTGGGTTGAGACGATAATGATATTAATGGATTTAAAAGTGCATACTTTACGTAATGTGCGAGAGACAATCTCTGAAGGAGCACCAGGACTCATTTACATTCTGCCTAATTTCCAGATGCTTTGCACACACATGCTAACCTTAAATCAAGTCTACTATGCTGCTTTGATATATGTAAATGCAACGAGAGAGAGAGAGAGAGAGAGAGAGAGAGAGAGAGAGAGAGAGAGAGAGAGAGAGAGAGAGAGAGAGAGAGAGAGAGAGAGAGAATTACACGGTTATGCATGAGATGTGTTTGTGTACAGCGATAACATTAGTAGTGCCTTGAGCTGTGCTTTGTAGCACTGATGGTATTATGATGTAGTTGTTGTTGTTGCTGTGGCCCAAGGTTTATGTGAAACATGAGCCCGGTGGACTGAAGCTTAAGTTTCCCTTCTGAAGTCCACCATACTGGGGACAGGGGAGTAGTTTACCAACGTTTTTATGTCCAGTTTATTCTCACGGTAATATCAATGCATCCAAAGCAAGGTGTCCCTCTCCTATACTACGGTGTTAGATAAATGTAGGCTCAGAGTATGTAGCAAAGTTTAACTGAATAACTGAAATCCGTGCTTGTTTTAAGCATAAACATTTGATTACGAACGTTAGGTCTTCCATCCAGCTGGAATTATTTTGAACAAGAAAGTAAAATTGAATAATAATTAGGAGCATTAGTAACTATCGATTTACGGTACAGTTCCTACAAGTCTACGCAAGAAACGAACGTATTCTTGATAAAAAGACATTATTCTCTGATTCACATATTTCATCAATAAGAGCAAAGATAACGATTGCTTTTGTCCTCCTCTTCAAGCTAAGTGACCAAAAATTGTAATTTAAGATAAGGATGTATTATATGATCAAGAATGGATAGGAATGTTATAGATGCGGATGATACTTTATTAAAAATTTGGTTACATTTTCATGTTTTTCTCTTACATTGTGATATGTTCGGGATACTCCTGTATGGGACATTATGTAAGAAAAATATGTAACTTCTCACAGGACAGGCGAAATATAGTTTAATTGATGGATGATATAAGACTGAATTTCATGATTCCTTTCTCGTCATTGTCTTCTTTCTTTCTGTTTTTTTTTTTTTGTACTATTGAGCATCATTGTATCATTGTTATCTTTCCGATTTCTGCTTGATTGATCTTTTCTCTTCTCCTGCCACAGTTGTGACATCCTCTAAGTCCACCGTAACAGAGAGTGTGCAGGAGGCGGGGTCACCTGGCGCCACCACAGTCCAAACTCACATGCACCACCACGGACCAAGGGTCAGTGTCACTCACCCCTCCCACCATAACACTCACCAGTATTATCTCACTCATTACTACCACCATACCTTATTACGACATTCACTGTCACTACCACTTGTTTCACCAGTATTATCTCCACTATTTTTGTCATTACCACCACCGCCATTACACTGTTATTTTCATGATGATCACTAGGACCAGCGTCACCAGTTTTATCACATTTACCCTAAGCTAGTACTTCATCCAGCTATCCAAACATTAATACAGATATCTGTGTCGGACTTAGAATATAATGTTTGTTTCTCACACACTGTCTTTCATTTACTCACTCACTCCCTGAGTCATTGCGTCGTTTTGAAGGATGGTGCCCAGGCCTTGTGGAGGAGTGGTGACGGATGCATACATGTATATACTTACATACCATGCATACTCACACAAATACAAAGTACAGTACAAGACCACTAGTCGATTGTATACACCTGTAGTGTCGGAATGGCCGTAGATATGAAGTACTGGGGCAAGGCAAAACAATACTTACAGGTACAGTCGGGGACTCTTCTGGCGAATACAGTAGATGTAGGAACAAGATCGAATTGTGAAAGATATGGCACTACGTGTTAACTTACGCTGGAAATCCAAAAATGGGTTTGAGACAGCCTCTGTGACTGGTGGTAGGTGGTGGTTGTCACGGTGTATAATGCTGTTATCCTCAAATCCTACACAGCCTTTATTGTTGCAGTGTTAGATAATATTAAATATGAACAAAAAATCTAAAATAAGAACAGTAAACATTACTAATTTACAATACTAAATAGTGACGTATTATAGAGAGCTAAGAGGGAAAAAGAGTCCAGTATCAAAATTATGTAGCATCTCTGATTTGCCTAGACGTGAGGTACACATAGCAGCTAAGGGTCATAAGTAATATAAGAAACAGTATGATACCATTAAATACTTACAAATTATGACTCGGTAAATTTATTATCTGCTTCTATGATTTAAATTCGCTTGGGCTTTCTAATATCTCGTAAACACATAATAAATAATCATCGTCAGACTAATTTATAATTCAATAATCCTCCAAAGCTAGGGTGAGGCTTCAGTTTGTCCAGCACCATTTTCCAGCAATACGTGACTGGCATCATGAAGTGAATGAGCATAGAGATTTATGGCGCTTTGGAGTGAATAGTAGAGAATAACGTTAAACATGTAGGATTAGGAAAGGTAATTGTCATCTCCAATATATGTTATTAATAATAGAAAATGTTTGCTTTTCCTTTTAAAGCAGAGATTATCATGCAAAAGACTGAAAGTTATTAAGCAGCGATTGTTGTGGATGTAACGAAGTAAGTTTATAAAACAATACACAGCTTCATTTTGTAACAGACAAATCATCTACTGAAACTATACATCCCAGAACTTCTTCTTTAACTAACTATTAAGAAGTTAAAACACTGAAAGATGACAGCGTTAGTAGGTAAAACACACACACACACACACACACACACACACACACACACACACACACACACACACACACACACACACACACACACACACACACACACACACACACACACACACACACACACACACACACACACACACACACACACACACACACACACACACACACACACACACACACACACACACACACACACACACACACACACACACACACACACACACACACACACACACACACACACACACACACACACACACACACACACACACACACACACACACACACACACACACACACACACACACACACACACACACACACACACACACACACACACACACACACACACACACACACACACACACACACACACACACACACACACACACACACACACACACACACACACACACACACACACACACACACACACACACACACACACACACACACACACACACACACACACACACACACACACACACACACACACACACACACACACACACACACACACACACACACACACACACACACACACACACACACACACACACACACACACACACACACACACACACACACACACACACACACACACACACACACACACACACACACACACACACACACACACACACACACACACACACACACACACACACACACACACACACACACACACACACACACACACACACACACACACACACACACACACACACACACACACACACACACACACACACACACACACACACACACACACACACACACACACACACACACACACACACACACACACACACACACACACACACACACACACACACACACACACACACACACACACACACACACACACACACACACACACACACACACACACACACACACACACACACACACACACACACACACACACACACACACACACACACACACACACACACACACACACACACACACACACACACACACACACACACACACACACACACACACACACACACACACACACACACACACACACACACACACACACACACACACACACACACACACACACACACACACACACACACACACACACACACACACACACACACACACACACACACACACACACACACACACACACACACACACACACACACACACACACACACACACACACACACACACACACACACACACACACACACACACACACACACACACACACACACACACACACACACACACACACACTATTTGCTGACTTGTAATCAAGCTAGAACCACGAATTTCAAGGAAAGGTAAATTGTAGCTTGTTCCTTCGTTCACATGTGTGATGTTTGCAACCCTGAGGGCCATCAGAATGAATTTATCTACTGCTCATACTGCTTGTAAATCAGTGCAGTGAGTATCGCTTTGTCGATATCAGACACTGGTGCTAAAGTACTGTGATATTTCCTACTTCATCACATTTTTAATGAAATGGCAAAGGTCAGAAGAGATTTTGATATTGGTAAAAAAAAATTTCCTGGGCCTGACAGGTTTACACTTTCAGATTATTTTAAAAATTCATAAAACAAAAGAAAACTCTGATAAATATCATATAATGAATGAAAGATGGCCATCATCAAAATTCAGTTCATCCATTATATATTTACCATGATTATCTTCACTGCATGCAACACAGTAAGTAGCATTGTCGTCAGTTTCTGACTAGTTGTGTCTGCAAATCACACCCTGGCCTACTCTCTCCGTATACTGATATGTGGTAATTGTATCCTCCTTCCTGACCAGGTGGACATAGGACACTCTGGTAACGTGTCCACGATGCTTGGACAGACGGCCTCGCTGCGCTGCCGGGTGCTGGACAGAGTCAACCAGTCGGTGAGTGCCAGGTGGACACACAGGCTGGGAAAAAGTGAATATTTGGGAAGGTAGGCACGGTATTTGCAATCCATGCATGCCGCTAGAGAAACGATTCATTGGACACACAGACAGACAGACACACAGTAATGCACATGCAATAGGACAGTGATGAAGTGCGGGGAAGTTGAAAAGCATGCGGAATGGCAGTCTAGTTGGCAGACAGGCGAACCTGTTGACGTACTGGTCTGTCTGATGTGCGGAAATTAGCACACTAAGGGCAAAATTTCTTGATCCGACCCTAACAGTTCTCCATTTTCTTTTTTTGTGCAAAGGTAAAGCTGCAAGAGGTGAGGTGATTGAGTTGTGGAGTAAAAGGCAGCGAAGGATTAAGGAAACTGAATTAGGCTATGTACAACTCATGGGGGGATAATGAGGTGAAATGATGCGGGAGGAAAGGAAAGTATTGCAAGCACAAAAATATTGATAACAATGCCTCTTTTCCTTCATTTTGTCGTTTTGTTCAATATTAACCACAACTTTCATCCATTAAGGAGTTGTCCGAGGCACAGTATTCCAGTTCAAAATGACTTCGAACTATTTATTTTTTTCTTTTTCAGTGATAATCTAACCGTTTTCCGATGCAGTTATTAAGAGTTTGGCTGTTTTCTAGAATGACAGCTAAATAACCTAATTCAGTGAAAATAATTAATTGGGGATGCATAACGCAATCAAGAAATGTCCTTTGCAGTATTGCTGTTCAGTTGGCAAGCTTTAAATCAATTGTCTGTCGACATAAATTTTCCTGTTGCATAATGTGGCTTAGTTGCATTCGATATTGCAAAAGACACATGCACTTGGGTTACTGTTATTCACTGTGAAATGGTATCAGGGGATACAATGTGATTTATGCTTTAGTTCTTCAGAGCATATAATTATTAAAATCTCCTTTTCTTGGGATTATATTCACTTCCAACCTTGTCTGACTCAGGCTAAACAACAACCTAGGTAAACAAAATAGCATTGAATGCCACACATGGATTTATTAAGTCCACGATACTGTTATGAAAACACTGTTTAATTTATTCTAAAGTTGTTGTTTGGGTAGCGTTTTGGGTAGCCCATAGCTGTAGGAAATTTCCTTCTGTTACCTATGAAAATTTGTTAACGTTGTCACTCTACAGAAAACAATAAACACGATTTCTTGAAGATGATATCTGCCATGAGCTGTGCTCTTTCCCACTTACTGAATAAATGAAGAACAGAACCATTATAATGTCAATAAATGAGTTAGTGAAAAGCTTGCAGCTTATCAAAATGATGGTTTAAAATTCTAAGAGCAATTCTTTCATGGAAAAAGTGCAAGTAGAAGTGCCGAAGTGGGACTAAATGGCTTAGGGAGGGCCAAAATTTTTAGCGCCTAATATGAGGGATGAAGGGATTAAAAAGGAAGGGGAAGGAATGTGTGTGAATTTGTGGGTCTACGGCGCTGGTGGGGAGGGAGGAGGGGTGCCCGCATTAACTAAAGACAAGTGTGTGTTGTTGCAGGTGTCGTGGATCAGACATCGGGACCTACACCTGCTGACAGTCGGCCAGTACACCTACACCACCGATCACAGATTCCAGGTTAGTCAGTACACAGTTACGGCACCCTCTACATTCCTTGCACCCCATACATTCACTACTTCCAACACATTCACTGCTTACTACATACTCCCTGCACTAGACACATTCACTTCATCCATTACATTCACCACAGCCACCACAATCAATGCACTCCACACATTCACTGTACCCTACACATTCACTACTCGCACCACATTCACTGTGCCCCACACATTCACTGCACCCTACACATTCACTGTACCCCACACACTTGCTGCACCCTACACATTCACTGTACCCAAAACATTAACTATACGCACCTCATTCACTGCATTCTACATATTCACTGCACTCTACACATTAAACTACATTCACGACGTTTACTGCACCCAACACATTCACATCACCCTGCGCATTTACTGCACCCTACATATGCACTTCACCCTAAGCATTTACTGCACCCTACATATTCACTTCACCCTACGCATTTACTGCACCCTTCATATTCACATCACCCTACGCATTTACTGCACCCTACATATTCACTTCACCCTACTGCATCCTACGTATTCAGTGCATTTTATGCATTAACTATACTGTCCACTCACTTGATGTAGTGCTGCCTACTTCTTCCTCAGCCTTTATTTATTTATTTATTTATTTATTTTTTCTGTGGCTGCCTTCCTGTCTTCCTATTTCTCCCATCTTTCCTGTCACTTCTTATTGCTTTTCTTTCCTTTACAGGTGGCTTTACATTGAGTGACAAGCCAAATGGTTTCCTGTAAGCCAAGAAACCATTTACAACGCTGGGCGTTAACCATATAACCAAACCATACGTGCTCCCTACCTGTCAACAAGTGGGTTGGTGGAGGGTTAGTGCCCCTCCCCGTAAAACAAATAACTCAAAGTCAATGGCCACCCCTTACTGGATTATGGCGTCTGGCAATTGATTGATTGATTGAACTATACTGTATCAGGTTCATTGCAGCATACAGATTCATCACTCTGAACACAATATATTCATCACCAAACTATAATTTAAACATTCCCTAAAACCCGAGATTCCACACATTCATTACCATACTAAACACTATACATCCACCAGCACACAACATCTTACATATTGATCTTACTCTCACATACTACACATTCACTCTTACAACACATAATGAACGTTCACCATGACACTGTACATTAGCATTCACTATCACTACTCATACAGTGTCACATGATACACACTCATCATCGCTCCACACACTGCACATTTATCATCAAAATAATACACTTCGCATGCATCACACACTATGCATTACACATTCATCACCTCCTAACACATTCATCACGACAGTACAGTGATTACAGTGACCGCCAGTGCACATCCACATCACGATACACAGTTAATATCACTGTATAGAAAACACATTCACTCTCAATCTCCACTTTCACCATCACAGATAAACTGGGCACTACCCACACTGGACCTTCACCGTCACAATACACAGTCACTATACCACTGCATAATCATCACCAGACTGTATGTTCAGCATTACACTACTGCACATTCATAATTACACGAGACACTCACAATCACACTACAATTTCACTGCCAGACTACGCTTTCACCGCCACACTGCAGATTCACCTTCACAAGTCCACCACACTACATATTCATCACTATACACATTCACTATTAGCTATACATAATCATCACACTACACATTCAGCTTCAAACTAGAGATTCAGTTTCACACACACATTCACCACCACTCTACACATTCATCACCCCACTACATATTCACCATCACACCACACATTCACGATCACAGTGGCCTCCACCACTTCACTACATATTACAGTTCAGCACAAAACATATTAATCTTCTTTTTAAGTTTACCATCAGTCTACGCATTTCAAAACCACAATTATTCTACCCTCACCTTGTACATTAAGCATCAAGCAACACACTACACATTCATCATAACAATGTTTTTTAACCATGGCACTCCGCACTAGTCATTCACCAGCACACTACACGTCCTCTATCAAACTGCACGCCACACCTCCAGAATCATAAGTCACCAACACAACGCACTACACATTATATTATCACACCATTCTTTCTGCACTGTTATACGTTCATTATAATATTATACACAACACTGCAGCCGTGGCTCAGTGGGTTAGAGCGCTCCGCTCTGACCGAAGGGTCGGAGGATCGAATCCACCCAAGGGTCATTGGTAGACATCAGGAAGGGCATCTGGTCATAAAATGCTACACTCTCCAAACCAAAGTCCTCTACCCAGGGGCAACGCCTTAGCCCTTATCCAAAAAAGGGGTACCTGGCGTAAAACTCACACTCTCTCTCTCTCTCTCACTGCTCATTATAACACTACCCCCATTCATTATACACAACACTGTTCATTATAACACTGCTTACAGTCATCACACCACACAATGCCTATTCATCACAACATCCTATACAGAACATTCACTATCTGCTACACGTTACAGATTCACTATTCACTTCACACAGCATAGTTACCAATGCACTACACAATACACGTCATCCTAAAGTACACATACAAATCCAACATCACCCTGCACATTCACTCTCCACATACTGTATTCACCATCACACTACAAAATAGATGTTCCCAATCAAACTGACACTGTATTTTCACCATCACCATAAACATTCCATTATTACGATCACAGTACAAACTACGCATTCACCGTCACACTGCAGTTTACTCATACACCACCACACTGCACTTTGCACATATGCCATCACACGACACACTAAACACTGACAGTAGTTACGGATAATCACCAGCACTTTTTCCTGACATTAACTTTACCTCTTATACACATAACCTGGTCTACATATTTTATCACTTACACACGGCTCGATAATTCAACGCTGCTCACACCACATTTCATGAAGCACTTTATCATATGATTGCCTGAAAACAACACGCGACCGTGCTCAAGTAAAAATGTAACCTTGCCATTCAGCATGCTTCTTTTTCATAACTATTTGAACGGAACAACTATGATATAGTTCAGCAATCAGTCTGACATTCTCCGGAATCCACGGCCTATTGATGAATACAAAATATAGCACCAATAGCTCATTCGTACTCCCATTCTTTATCTATGGAATTGACCTGCTTAATGAATGTGCACAAATCATACCTTTTGTTAATATATACTAGCAGGGATACCCGGCGTTGACCGCGAATCTAGCATTGGCCAGGACCGCCGAGAGACTGCTGCCATGAGGAGGTTCCAGAGGGTTCTACTCTTCCTAATACCTGGTCCAGGTGGAAGCCAGGTCCTGTGAAAATTTTAACTTTCCTGGATAGAAAACTGTAACCGTCCATAAGCTATCTTAGCCTGCCTAAAACCTGGAGTGGGTGAAGGCCTACCACTGTGAAATATTTTTCTTTCTTAAAACAGACCAATGGACAAAAAGCCGGTATTTGGGGGCGGAAATAATAAATACTCTTGCACAAAAAGCTCATCCTCCTAACTCATGCAAACCACAGAGAACGTTTATCGAATCTTTCTCAGCATGAAGGAAAATGCATCCATACATCACAAAAACATCATTGTATAGAATATTTCATCAAAATCTTAGAAAAATCGAAGGAAAAACAAGCGCATTCACTATGCACCCCAAAGTAAGCCCAGTAAATGATAGAAAAAAGTAACAGGATCAGCTTTTATCACAAACATTCACCTCAGACCCATCGGCCTCACGCCCATAAAATAGAATCCCTCACGAAACTCTCCATCCTTTTGTGGATTCACAACCAAATCCTTTACAAGTGGAATAAGGTAATCAACAATCCTCTTCTCAGGCTAGGTACATCACAGAGAAATTCATCATATAGGCTCTGCCCATCAGCCGATAAAAAAAAAATAATAATAATAATCCCACAGAATATCACTCGGAACAGTCCTCTGTCTGATTTTCAATGTAGACTAAATGTTTCTGAACACAATAGCACGGCATACCTGGTAACCGTAACCTTTTCCATAAACAATGAAGCTAATGAGAAAAGGCTGTTTCATTCACTTTAAGTTGACCCAGATGTTTTTCCTTCGGTTGCTTATTTCATATGAATGAATGACAGCAAATGACAACACTGCGGATGAACATCCTTTCCATAGCGTTTCTGCATAGCTAGAATGAAAATATTGAATTATTGAGCTAAAGCTTAATATTCAAGATGGCGAGATTGATATTTTAGGCGGGGTTAGAGTAAGAATTATACTCAACATAATTTCAGGCAGATTTACCCAAGGACGACATAGCAATAGGCCGTAACACTCCGAGGCTAAGTAACTGGAGTGGTTTCAATGTCGTCTTCATTTATCCTTACATAAAGAAAGATTTTCCCAAACCTGAATAATGTCATCAGGAGGTGACAAGAACAAACTAAATTTTTAATGTCCTCCAGCTAAATTGGTTAATCCTTGGACGTCAGAAGGATTCCATGTGGCTATTAAAATGATCTAACATTAATCTGAATAAAATACATATTTCAGCTGCTGTTTAAGAGTTAGTGCCATTCTCTGGGCGCAAATTGGGACTGTAATTACCCTATTAATCTCTGCATACTGGAAATGAACTGGCCGTGAGAAACAGGAGGGTGTGTGCGGGAACAAGACAGATGTGGGCTTAATTATCGGCTGTGTAGCACAGAGTTTTGCTGCGTGGGACTGTGTGTTTCAGAGTTAATTAACTATTCCTCCTTCCTCGCATTCTCCACCTCCATCACCGCTCCCTACACACCCTTTCCAACACGGTCTTTTAACATTAGCTACACTTTACTTCCTTCCCTTTCTTCCTGCCCTCCCCTTCAAGAACTTAATGTGCTACCCTTTACTTTCCCTTCCGAACACGTCCACTCTCTCGTAGATATTCTTTCCTTCTTTTCTCCTCAACCTCCCTGTGAGATGTGAGCCCATAGATTTATCATCAGGATGTCAGGTTAATCTTACAAAAACTCCGCCTTCCCCACTGGATGTTGTATTGGGGAGCTTAGTTGTAGCACCTGTGGCGTGTAGTTGATTTCTCTCATACGATCTGTCAGGGGCACAGGTAGTGCATTTCCTAAGTGTGTGTTGCCCAGTGTCATGAGTACACTCTTTTCAGATAAAACTGTCTCTCCAGCAGAATTGCAAGGTGCCTGCTGCCCTCGGCCTGACTCAAGACATTCTCAGATGCATCAGCGTCCAATGTTCGGTTGCTTACTCTTACATTTCTCTCCCCCCACTGTCGAGGCAAATATCTCCCGATATCTATTTACTGATAAAGAGATTAATAAAAAACAATTTAAACAGTAAAACAATGCTGACATAAGTGAATGATAAGAAAATTATATGATAATACATTATGCTAATAATAAGAGTATACTAGTTAACAGGGAAATATCTACCTAACAATGTACATACATAGAAACAACTTTGATATTATAAGCGAAAGATAAGAAAATTATATGATGATATATCATATTAATAATAACAGCATGCTGATTAACAAGGAAAATACCTACCTACCTTAACGTACATGCATAAGAGAATGATTCCATATTGCTTTATGTTACCGCTATGAAAAATTACACAGCAGGTGGTCATACAGGAATCACCATGGAATCAAGAGAGGAAAAGGTCTCGTCATAACTAAATAATGATCAGATTGTTAGCTGGGTGTCCACACGTCTTCACACAAATCAACAGCGTACAGTGGAGGTGAAGTGTGCCCAGGTTTCTCATTTTGTCATAGTCTCACTTAAATTTCTGCACCTCCAGTTGCAAGTTCTTCTCATCACTTTCACACTGAACACTTTTCACTGTTTTCCTTGTTCCATGCTGTAACCTATCTCATGGAGTCTCTTTTCCATGCGTTTAACACAGCAGTGAAGAAGAAATCACTATGAATAAAAATCCTAGTAGAGTAAATGCAATAGGAGGATATACTGTACATATAAAATAAGGGCTCAAAGGAAAGTGATGAAGGAAGTGAGATATTTAGACTATAGTGTTCTTACGTGGAACTGCTGTGATGAGGAAGATATTAAAGGAAAACACAGGACAAGGGCGAAAGTTTGGTCTGCGGACGAACACCAATATAAGAGATCTAACGGGACGTATGGTCGTGAGATAGAAGAAATAATTCAGTGTACACAAATCAGTATAAAGAAAATTATTGCGAGGTAGAGGGGAGGGAAGTAGTTGGAAGAGATCAAGGATGAATGCGGAACCAACAGGAATATGATAGTCGTGGATAGGGGGGGTAGCGTCCAGTATGGAATAGTACAAATATGTGAAGAAAATAGAATTAAGTTTAAGTTAGAGCAAGCCCATTGTAATATTAATAGAGAACCTGACACTGGGACATAGTGTATGGTAACATGACAAATGGCAAATTCTCAACTTATAGATTGTTAGGATGTGATATGCAATATTTCTATAGTAACATTGATCTTATTGTTTTATTAAGACATTCAGAACTTTACACAATTGCAAATCTATTTCATTCATATACGAGTATGTAACAATACTACCTAGTAATAAAGATGATATAATATATATGGAATAATACTAAGTAGTAACAGAGATATAATATATGGAATAATATTACCTACTAACAGAGATGTAATAATATATGTAATAATGTACCTATCATCCATGGATGAACCATAGACAGCTAGTGTTAAGGAGGTTGTCTACACTCCTCACAATATCTTACTTATAAAGGAGTTCAGATCATCTAAGTGGTCCCGTCGGGTGGAGGAACACACACAAACAACAGTGGGGCGAGTTGCTGAGCGAAACTTTTATCTGTACTCATTGACAGACTGAGTAGGTGGTAACTAAGGGGTAGCAAGGCCAGAAGGAGAAGGAGGAGGAGGAGGAGGAGGAGGAGGAGAAGAGGAGGAGGAAGAAGAAGAAAAAGTAAGCCTAGAAGATGCATCATTTTCCTTATTTTTCTCTCACTCGAAGTACCCAGGAGTTCCCTTGAGATCGTCCACGTGAACCCACTTACACTCTGATGACAACATATCGTTAACTTCAAAATTGTTACAGTTACGAGGTATCACGCTGTGTGGGCCTATAGATTTATCATCTAATTTAGAACTACGTGTATATGGATGAGCAAATACTTAGTCCCCAACGTAATGTTGATAAGTGATGAAGACTAATGCTGGCGTTGTATCATATCCTCTTTAGATAAAGTCAGGTTAGCCTTTACATACTGGTGTAATTTCTGGAAATCTGACATTTTGACCCTCACGTTATCATCCAAATTATAGGGTGGACTAGGTTTCGATAATAGCATTGAGTAGGGCAATTTTTTTTTTTTTTTATGACAAATCCATACAAGACAAAGAATGGAGTTTCGCCGCTGGGTTTATTGATGGAACTATTGATTGAGGCCGCAACTTGGGCTATCCACTCATCCCAACAGGTATTTGAGAACCTAAATACCTCAAGCACTTCAGCACCTCGCGATTTTGCCTTTCGACAAGGCCATTTTCGCATTCGAATTCTCAGTATTTCTTTGTATTCGCATTAGAAAGCTTAACTCTGGTATTCCCTCCATCTCTGATTCCCACTCAGTCACATCACTGCTGTCCTCACGCAGGCCTACCCATCCTTTGTCCATCCAGGCCCGTCCTTCCTGTCACCATTCTGGACCTTTTCCTTTCCAGATTCATTCCGATGCTCTTCCTGTCACGCGCCCCTTTACTTTTCTTGAAACTTGCTCGTCTTTCCCACGTTTCCTGTCACCCGTCCCTCTATTCCTCCTGTCACCCGTCCTTTCTGCCACTCAGCCTGATGTCTCTGAGGCGTTGTCTCCCTTGTCCCTGTTCACCCAGCACTGCGACTGGGAACCTGGACTATTAAGTGTTGAAGACCAGGGGAATACTCTAAAACTGACTGTCTTCTTAATCGACACTCGTGCATATTAGCAAAAATCTACACTACCACCACGCTCCCTACCACCACCACCACTACCACTGCCACTGCTATTACTGCTACCTATTACTACTACTACTTATTCTGTCACCTGTCCCTCTGTTCCTTTCGTAACATGCTCCTACGTGTCTCAGGCTCTGTACGAGGCGTCCACGGGCGACTGGGTGCTGCTGGTGGCGTCTGTGCAGCGGCGGGACCAGGGAGTGTATGAGTGTCAGATTGCCACCACACCGCCGACCAGCCACTTCGTCGCTCTGCACATACTCGGTGGGATATTATATTCCTCTCTGATTGCTGTGTTGCTTGCTAGCAGTGAATGAAATTTGTAGACTGGTTAAAAAATAATTGTGTACATTGCGAGAAAAAAGAAAGAGAAGGCAGGAGGAGCTTAGTACTTACGTCCAGTGACTGAAAACGAGAAGTAAAAGTGGTAACGAAGTGGAGAGAAAAGTGACACAGGGAGCTAAAGTGGACGGTGCCATGCAAAGATCTTGATGAGGAACAGTCATGACAACAGAGGCTACATGACAAGGGCATGAAGGAGTATTTAACACTTTTTCACTAGCCGTTCCGATTTTTCAGTGACTTATTACTGGGTATATATGACTGACGTTCACTGTAAGTATTACCAAGTCTGTTTATTGAAATTATAGTAAAATGCGTAATAACCACTCCCTGCCTCTCTCATTATTTCTCTTTTTCTCTTTTAGTTGTGTTTCTGTCTGTATTGGGAGTAATAAATACATGGAGTACAATGAAATAAGACATGTCATATAAAATGAAAGAGAGAGAGAGAGAGAGAGAGAGAGAGAGAGAGAGAGAGAATTTCACGTTTGCGAACAAAAAAAAATAAAAATAAAAAAAATAGCAGCATTATTTCATACATCCGCAAACATCCGTAACAACCTCATGCCGGATGTGCGGATATGGATGCAAATGTGGGTGTATGTGCGGATGCGAATGCAGATGCGAATGTTGACTTGAGTGGAACTACGGTTGGGGAAGCGGCTGCGGATCTATCTATTTATCTATTGCCAGACGGCACAATCCCGTCAGGGGTGGCAATTTGACTCTGAGTTATTTGTTTTACGGGGAGGGGCACTAACCCTCCAGCAACCCATTTGTTGACACGTAGGGAGCACGTATGGTTTGGCTGCGGATATACGTATATATTTTTATTTTCAATACTGATGCTGCGCGGATGCGGATGTGGATGTCACATACATCTCTAAGACACACCCACACTGATGAACCGATGGAAGGAGGGGTGAAAGAAAGAAGGTATGGACGGAAGGAGGGATCAAGGGAAACAGGGATGGAGCGATAGGAGACTGGATGGAGGGAGGGATAGAAAGCAGGAGAAATGGATTGATAAATTAATGGATACATAGATTGATGGATGAATGGAGAGAGGAATACCTATAGGTGTAAAGATAGACAGATTGATAAATTGATGAAAATATGACGAACAAAAAGAACACACCCTCAAACACACCCTGAGAGGCAGCGATTGAACATATTCAAGCAAGCGCACAACGATTCAAGGTCACGCTCCATTGAGTCACATCCTCTTGCTACTAATGGAATACAAGAAAGAGAATATATTTATGGTCGGATGGTTTTCAATCGGATCCCGCATATATTCGAAAATGTGTACGTACTTATGCACGCATGTATGTGTGTAACTGTATGTATGTACTAGTTTAAATGCGTATAAGCACTTCGTTCACCGTTGTGGTGGTAATATGTGATTTGTTGATGGCAAGGTTTCTTATATGTTACTTAAGTGTATTGTATGAGTGTTAATAATATGTACGGGAAAAGTCATTATTTTGAAAAAAAAATGTGTGTTGTCTAAACAGCCTGTGTTATGTGTGTTGCAGAGCCTCGGACTGAAATCCTGGGTGGACGGGACCTTCACATCAACACAGGCTCCACCATCAATCTTACTTGCCTGGTTCTCCATCACCCACGCTCACCTGGGGCAGTCACCTGGCTCCATCAGGGCAAGGTAACCCACATTTTCAAGGTCTCGCCACCATTGCCACAGTGCTTTCTTCAGGCATAGCACTGTTTGGTAATATAATGTTCATAATAGGATCTTGACTTTTTAATGTAATGAAGAAACTCTTTCCAACATTCAGCTAAATTCTATTTTACCGTGAAGGACACACACAAGAAGGTGAGGATATTAGTAATTTAACATTTCAAGAGGTACAAAATAGCATTTCACTTAACTTTCGTTTTATTTCTGTACTTATTTTCATTTGCTTTAGTCGTCCTACTCAAAGTATTTAAAAACTTGAGTGATATGTTCCCTATTGTTAGTAATATTATTTGTCAGTAACATAAGTTCTTATGTGACATGTTTCTTGGTAATGTTAAATATTTATCAATGACTGATTGGCTTATTTCATTATACTAAAATATATGACATACCTCTCAGCTTTATATATATATATATATATATATATATATATATATATATATATATATATATATATATATATATATATATATATATATATACCCTACGTTCATACAAGCCACTACACCTCACGGTCCTCTTGGTCATATATACGACTACACCTCATGATCATAAAAACCATTATGTCACACCACGTGGCTTTAACACACCACGTGTTCATAAACACCGCAACATAACATCATACTCTTCATCAGCACCTCATAAACACAATTCCATGTGGTCATAAGCATCATTACTTCACATGGTCATAAACATGACCACTTCAGGTGGCATAAACATCACCACCCACAACAGTATCACCACACCACATGATCATAAACACCAACACCAACACACCACATGTTCATCAACACAGCCACACCACGTAATATATAAACGCCACCACAACTCATGGTCATAAACATCACACCACATTGTCTTAAACACTGCCACACCATACACTCATGCAAAACCACCATACCACATGGTAATAGTTGTACATACTACCGCACCACATGGACATACAAACCCCCATACCACATGGTCATTAATACCACCACCCTATATGGTCAAAAGCACCACCACACCTCATTTTTATAAGCAGGATCACAACCAAACTGTGGCTGGTAAATAAGCATATATTCACAAATTTTGTTACCACAGTCATCAAAAATAATACTCAGAACATGCTTTTCCATAATCCCCGTTCATTTTGCCAAACTTCTTCCTCGTTACGAAAACGAATCAAGTTGCATACATTTTCATAATACTGAAATGTCATTGCAGTTTTCAGTTAATATGTAGACGCATTGTAGTTGAATTTAAAAAAGAAATATAAGCGAGAGAGACACGGAGCCGCCATGTGCTGACGCAGCTGGTCTAGCAGCCTTCTTTAAGATGTTTCAGTTTGAAGAAAATAGGTAAATAAAAAAAGGGAGGGGGATGAAGCTAGACTTGTGTAATGACCGGGAAGAGGAAACCAGTCAACTTTTTAACTCTTTAACTCTGAAACACGGGTGTCTGATTTCCCCACTGGCGTCAGACTTCTTGAGATTTCATCTTGCTCTCGAGATGAAAAAAAAAAAAAAAAAAAAAGCCGAGAGGCGCCCAGGTGGCAGACAGCGGGAGAAAGAAAACTATTTCACCTTGGTAGAAAAACAAAACATGTCTCAGAGACAAACTTGTTCAGGCTAATCGTTACTTTTCCTCAGCTTGATGATCACTGATTTATAGTATTCAGAGTTATGTGCAACGTGCAAAGATAAAATATTGTACATTCTTCAAAGTAGCTGACCTGATGACTTAATTCCACATTAGTTACTCGTACCACATTTCTCCTTTCTTACTCCTCCAGTATCCAGGTAGTACATCCAGCTCTGCCACTCTAACCTTTAAATTATCCCTGCAGTGGCCGTATTACCTACAGCCAGAGTTGCCAGACGCTTGAACATAAAATTGGACTGACTCACTGTGAAAAAAAGGGCAATTTAAGGGAGAAAATGACACACACACATACACACACACACACACACATATATATATATATATATATATATATATATATATATATATATATATATATATATATATATATATATATATATATATATATATATTGTTACGGAACAGAGAAAGATAATGTACACTTTAAGTGAGAATACTAAGAGTCACTACTGTCCTGTAAAGTTCCAGGTTCAAAACAAATGAGTTAGGTAAAATTACAAGTTAAAGTTTAATGCTCAAACTAACAACAAAACATTCAGGACTCATAAGGATAATGTAATGGCAAAAAACAGGTTAAATATATGGTTAACTGCAATAGCCTCTATTAACACGAAATTAGCAAGAGTAAATTTATCTAAGTCAGCCCTGATAAAATGAAAATACACTGGGTAAGGCTCAGTTAATGCAAGATAAATTATTACAGATACAAAATAGTATTAAAACTGGCTGACAAAATGAATCCCACATAAATTACAAAAACCTTACTAGGCCCAAGAATTAACCCTATGCTACACAGTACAAGAAAAAATGCAACAACAGTTATACTCAAATTACACACAGCTGCTAGATGGTTGGAGACTTCCTGAGAACTCACAATAATAATAACTGTACAGGGGAGGACAGAGATGTGAACAAAATGAGAAGTAGATCTAAGTGGCAATGATGCAGAGACTGAGCTCATTATATAGGGGCCAGCAGAGCTTGATACAACTTGTAAGAAGGACGCGCAAATGAAGCCATGGGGACAAAGAGCTGAAAATCCTGCTCTGAACAACAGAAAGGACGACTTACTCTACTATAACGGTAGAAGGGGGGAACTGAGGCAGAACACGCTCGTGATCAAACATGCAGCATACTGTGCGTTAAAATTACACAAAGGATGATGAAATCATAGGCTATGTAACACCTCCCCACAAAGAAAAAAGAAATTTACAAAGGAAATTTCTTATTACTCTAAAACAATCTGTACATGGCATTACAGAACATGCAAATGTCTTTCCTAATGTTACAAAACATGAGATCTCCCTGGCACGCTCAGTCATAGGTACTTGCCAGTATCCCTTTAACAAATCAAACTTACTTATGTACCTAGCCTTTCCGATCTTATCTATGCAATCTTCCACGCGAGGGAGAGGGTAAGTGTCTGTTTTGGTTATGTGATTAACACGTCTGAAGTCGATGCAAAGCCGCTGTGACCCACCTGGCTTAGGAACTAGAGTGACAGGAGAACTCCACTCGCTCTGACAGGGCTCAATCATCTTGTGGTCCAACAGGTAGCCAAGCTCCTTCTGGATGAGAGGAACTTTCACTGGGTTCACACGGTAAGGAGGCAATTTAATTGGCTTTGCGTCTCCAACATCGACATCATGCATCAACACAGTGGTTCTTCCTGGAGTGGCACAGAACACTTGCGGGTACTCCTGCAGTAATGCCGAAAACTCCTGCCTTTCCTCGGGAGGTAGATGAGAAAGCTTAGTCTGGAGATCATTCATGATATCAGGATTCTTCTCCAAACTATCACTCAGGCTCATACTGCATGGGAGAGCTTCACTTGCAGACTCGGGGGGAACAGCTACAGTGCAGACTGGGTTATTTTCGTCCCGCCTGTGATATAACTTTAGCATGTTGATGTGACACAGTTGCTTGTTCTTTCTACGATCTGGTGTGGCGATGACATAGTTGACATCACTGAGTTTCTTCTCCACGAAATAAGGACCACTAAACTTGGCTTGAAGAGGTTGCCCATGAACCGGTAGCAGAATCAAAACCTGATCTCCTGGCTGAAAGTGGCGTAACCTGGACTTCTTATCATACCAAGTTTTCATCTTCTCCTGAGCAGCTCCTAAATTCTCTCTCGCCAGCTGTAAAGCAGTGGACAGCCGTTCTTTGAACTTCATCACATACTCCAGCAGGTTGACGTCATCTTCCTCCGACAGCCAGCATTCCTTGAGTAACTTAAGGGGTCCTCTTACTTCATGGCCAAACAGTAGTTCAAAAGGTGAGAAGCCCAGTGATTCATTTGGAGATTCTCTTGCGGCAAACACAACGAATGGAAGACCTTTATCCCAGTCTTTCTGATGTTCCAAACAGTATTTCTTGAGCATCGATTTGAGTGTTTGATGATATCTCTCCAACGCTCCTTGGGTCTGGGGATGGTAAGCTGAAGACGTGATCTGGGTGATGCCCAACTCTTTCAGAGACTGCTTGAAAACATTCGACATGAAATTACTTCCCCGGTCTGACTGTACCTCCTTGGGCAGACCAAACTTTGTGAAGAACCCTAGCATTTCCTTAACCACGTTCTTTGCTGAGATATTTCTAAGTGGAATGGCTTCAGGATAACGAGTAGCCATATCAATCAGGGTCAACACATAAGAAAATCCTGAAGAAGTCTTAGGAAGAGGGCCCACAATATCCACCAAGACATGGGTGAAAGGCGCCTCAAAAGGAGGAATGGGAACTAGAGGTGCAACCTTTTCGGTCTGATTACACTTCCCCACAACTTGACAGGTGTGACAAGACTTACAATACCAGGAAACATCCCTAAAGATACCTGGCCAGTAGAAGTGTTTCAAAATGCGTGCCACAGTCTTCCTCACTCCAAGGTGTCCTGCCAAACTGGAATCATGAGCCACACTAATGATATCCTGCCTACAAACATGAGGGATGACAACTTGATGTACAACCTCCCATTCACAGTTGGCTGATGCTGTTGGGGGTCTCCACTTCCTCATAAGTACTCCTGACTTTACATAATAACAAGTAGAAGCACCAGCTGACTCTTCTTCACTGTAAGCAGAGTTAGCTAGACCTCTCAACTCAGGGTCAGCAACCTGCAACGCAACCAACTCTTGACGAGACAAATTATCAACACTACGGGGTACTGCCTCATCTGGTGAGTGGTCCAAATTAGCAAGAAAAGTGTCAGCTAGGATAACATCATCATCATCATTATCCCCTAAATCACCAGTAACTTTAGACTTAGCCCTAGTGACAGCACATGCAGGGAACACATCAGGGACATCACAATCCTGGGCCGCAGCCACTGGCTCACTAGACAACTGAGGAGCTGGACACACTTGATTTCCACCAATATCATTTCCAAGTAAGAAAGTTACACCTGACATTGGGAGTGTCTCAACCAACCCAACCATAACGAAACCATTAACAAAACCAGACTCTAAATTCACTCTGTACAGAGGGACAGAGAAGTAATTATTCCCCACACCTTGTAAGATTACAGTTTCATCAGAGGAATTAACATTAGAGCCTAGAACACTGGTCAGCATAAGGGATTGGCAAGCACCTGTATCACGATATATTTGAACTGATTTCCTGTCATTACTGTCCAGAGGACTGACAAAACCATCAGACAGGAAATTAGCACATGAACTCTTAAGAGTGTCACCCACGTTACTGCTCAAAAGAGGAGCTCCATCATGAGAATTTAAGTTACCCCTCAAAGCAGGTTCAGTTAACTCAGTTAAAGAATTCTGGGAACTCTCAAGGGTGGACACTAGACCAATTGACTGAATATTTAAAGACTCCTTTTTGTTCACATCACGCTGTCTCCTGAAACATTTCTCCGTAGTATGAGCAAGCTTACTACAATAAGTACATTTACGTTTCTGAAATCTAGAGGTGAAGCTGGCATTTTCTTCCTGAGAAACATCATCTTTATTCTCTTTCCTGTTACCTGTACGCTGAGTAGAGGCAACGTACTTACTCTCAGCTTTCCCTTTTTCTCTAGAATATCTCTTGTGAGTGAGAACATATTCATCGGCTAAAACTGCAGCATCAGACAAATTATCTACTCTTTTCTCATCAAGATATAGGCTTACATCTTTATAAATACACCTCTTGAAGTCCTCCAGCAAAATCATCTGCTTAAATTTACCAAAATCAGAATCCATATTCTTAGAATTTAACCACTGCTCTAACAGATCTTCTTTGATTTTTGCATACTCAACATGGGATTGCTTATCTTGCTTGTAAGTTGTCCTAAATTTTACTCTATAGGCTTCAGGAACAAGCTCATAGGCCTTAAGAATCAAGCTCTTAACTACATCATAATTATCAGATTGATCCTGAGGCAAAGATGCATAAGTTACTTGAGCTTTACCGGTGAGAACAGTTTGAAGGAGTACTGGCCAATACTTTTTGGGCCCATTAAAACCTGTAGCTACCCTCTCAAACAACTGAAAATACTTTGTTAAATCAGATTCATTAAAAGGAGGGACAAGTTTAACATTTTTAGCCACATCAAAATCATCAGAGCTAGATGATCCAGTTCCACCTTGTTTCATGCGATACTCATGGTCTGCCTGAATCCTGGCAAGTTCAATTTGTGCCTGAGCCTGTACCTGTGCCTCTTGAATACGAGCATTTGCCTGAAATTCAGCCTCCTGAATACGAGCCTGAGACTCCGCCTCCTTAGCATTTGCTTGAAATTCAGCCTCCTGAATACGAGCCTGAGACTCCGCCTCCTTAGCCTGAGACTCAGCCTCCTTAGCACGTGCTTGAAATTCAGCCTCCTTAACACGAGCCTCCTGCAGGGCTAGCTGTAACTTAGCTAATTCAATCTGCGTTTGCTCATTTGCAGGAGTTACATTAAACAAGCTTTTATTAATTATGCCAACAATTTGATCTTTAGAAGGATGAGAGTGAACTGCAATTCCCAATTGTTGAGCAACAAGCTTAAGTTCATTCTTTGTTCTGTTTTCTACATCACACACTGTTTGCACATTTGACAAAAAATCTTTGGCTTCATCAAGTGTAGTAATAGTAGACATCATGAATAAATCACAGTCACAAAATATCAAACAATATCCTTATGATAATATCCTGAATATCCTGATAAGAGGTCGCCAAATTTATGTTACGGAACAGAGAAAGATAATGTACACTTTAAGTGAGAATACTAAGAGTCACTACTGTCCCGTAAAGTTCCAGGTTCAAAACAAAAGAGTTAGGTACAATTACAAGTTAAAGTTTAATGCTCAAACTAACAACAAAACATTCAGGACTCATAAGGATAATGTAATGGCAAAAAACAGGTTAAATATATGGTTAACTGCAATAGCCTCTATTAACACGAAATTAGCAAGAGTAAATTTATCTAAGTCAGCCCTGATAAAATGAAAATACACTGGGTAAGGCTCAGTTAATGCAAGATAAATTGTTACAGATACAAAATAGTATTAAAACTGGCTGACAAAATGAATCCTACATAAATTACAAAAACCTTACTAGGCCCAAGAATTAACCCTATGCTACACAGTACAAGAAAAAATGCAACAACAGTTATACTCAAATTACACACAGCTGCTAGATGGTTGGAGACTTCCTGAGAACTCACAATAATAATAACTGTACAGGGGAGGACAGAGATGTGAACAAAATGAGGAGTAGATCTAAGTGGCAATGATGCAAAGACTGAGCTCATTATATAGGGGCCAGCAGAGCTTGATACAACTTGTAAGAAGGACGCGCAAATGAAGCCATGGGGACAAAGAGCTGAAAATCCTGCTCTGAACAACAGAAAGGACGACTTACTCTACTATAACGGTAGAAGGCGGGAACTGAGGCAGAACACGCTCGTGATCAAACATGCAGCATACTGTGCGTTAAAATTACACAAAGGATGATGAAATCATAGGCTATGTAACAATATATATATATATAAAGAAAGTGGCTAAATGAGGTGGTGGGTCTTCCGCACACCTTTAGTAAATATATTTACCAACAATTGCAAAATGAAGAAGTGTTCTTAAAGTGCATCACATACATATCTGATAAAAGTAGCGATAGTATAATATACAAGGATATGCTGAGTGACACTTCCCATAGCCTGGGACCGAGGACAACATATAGTACAGTACATCCGGTGCCCTGGTGCACTGGGGCGTGCGCAAAACGCACCCTCCCAATAGACCTTCTGTACTCTCTCATGTCTCTCTCGATCTCTCTCAGCTCCACTACTCTATTAATTGTACATGTATTTCCATGTCTGAACGAATTTAAAATTCATTGGCTATGATTAACCAACTTAGGGTTTAGCCTATAGTTTTAATATTCGGACTAAATATTTACTGAGAAATGTAAGAATTGTTTTACATGTCAACATTGGTTGCATAAATGTATACTTGTAAGCACCTGAAAATTAATGAAAATGACAGAAAAAGACAGTTTTAGACTGTCCTTTTTTATAGAAATAGAGGGACAGGAACTTCCCCAAAAGGACAAACTGTCCTCAAAAGGACAAATTTGGCAACCTTCCAACAGCCATATCACGACTGGTTTCTTAAGTTTAACCCAAAATAGAAAAGGACGGTTTTATATTGTCATTTTTAACGGAAATAAAAGGACAAACTTGCCAGCAATCATGTGGCGGCCGATTTCATAACTTTAACTTAACTTTAATTTTAACTACACTGTTCATGCGTCCTCCCAAGCTATTGCTTTTCAGATCTGTGGCTGAATCTTACCTCTCTTGTCGCTCAGCTCACGAGCACGATGAAACCCAGTATAGTGAATTACTTATAACCTGACAAAAGTTTTCAAACCCCATTTACTGACGACTAGTTATTGTTAGAACGGAGGGATGATTTGAGTAGTTAGGAGACTCTTATCTATCTATCTATCTATCTATAGGCCGACGCCCAAATCCAGCAAAGGGTGGCCGCAGACAAAACGCCTCCAAGTCGCTCTGTCACCCACTATTTGACTACCCTCCCCCCAACTCACCCCCCCCTCCCTCATATACCTCTCAACTCTATCCCTCCACCTCATCCTCGGTCTACCTCTCCCTCTCCCTCCCTCCACCTCACCTAGATACACCCTCTTAGTTAGTCTTTCATTCTCCATTCTCTTCACCAGTCCAAACCACCTCAATGTATTTCTCCTAATCTTCTCAACCACATCCACATCCACCCCACAGCGTTCCTTCACTTCTTCATTCGTCAACCTGTCCCTCCACGTCACTCCACATGCTCCTCTCAAGTAACTCATTTCCACTGCTCTCACTCTTGACTTGTTCCCCTCTTGCAAGGTCCATGCCTCGCTTCCATACGTCAGGGTAGGGATCACAATACTATCATGCAGTGATTTCTTAACTTCCACACTCACCTCCCTATTTCTCATCACTGCTTTCAGTGTACCAACAACCTTCCTTCCCTGCTGTACCCTTTCAAGCACTTCATCCCCCAAAGTTCCATCCTTACTCATCACACTACCCAAGTACTTGAATGCACTCACATTCTCCATATCCTCACCATCCAACCTCACTGCACACTCTGTGACTTCATTCCTCTCAAAGACCATAACTTTACTTTTGTTTACATTAACTTTCAGATTCCTCCTCCTACACACTGTCCCAAATTCATTCACCAAACCTTGCAACTCCCATTCATCTTCACTCAGCAGTACTGTACCATCAGCAAACAGCAACACCGGAAGCTTCCAAATCTCATCCTCATTCATTAGAGCCACCCCCACATCCACTGCCCTACCCTGCACCTCTTTACAACCCCATCCATGTATATATTAAACAGCCATGGAGACATCACACAACCCTTTTTCAGTCCCACATTGAGATCAAAGAACCCACTCAGCTCACCATCCACTCGCACCGTAACCCTAGCTCCCTTGTACATACTCTTCACAGCACTCAACAATTTCCCCTCCACTCCATATATTCTTAATACCTTCCACATACCTTGCCTATCTATTGTCATAAGCTTTCTCCAAGTCCATGAAGGCAGCATACACTTTCCTTCCCTTCTCTTGATACTTCTCCACTAAACATCTTAGAACAAATATCTGATCTACACACCCTTTTCCCTTCCTAAATCCCCCTTGTTCTCCAACTAGCTCCTCTGTCATATGCCTAATCCTATCAATGAGTATTCTACCATATATTTTACCAGTCACACTAAGTAGGCAAATCCCCCTATGGTTACCACATACTTCTCTCTCTGCTTTTCCTTTGTATAAAGGAACAATTATACCTGATTTCCAGTCCTCTGGAACCCTTCCCTCTTCCCAAGCCAATCTACACAACTTCCATATCCACTCCACAACAATCTCACCCCCATACCTAAGCATTTCACCACACACTTCATCAATTCCTGGGGCCTTTCCCAAATTAATCTTCTTCATCGCTTCCACTACTTCCGCCCTACTGATCTCTTCCTCCCTCCTCTCATCTCTTCTTCTCCCAGCCATTCCCCAACCACTTATACTCGCACTGCTCTCACTCTCTACATTCAACAAATCCTCAAAGTGCTCCTTCCATCTCCTCAGTTTCTCTCTCTTCTCCACCAACAATCTATTATTCCTATCTTTCACTCCCCTACTATTTCCCCTTTCACACTGCCTTACTTTCTTTACCTCCTTCCAAAATAATTTCTTACTCTCCCTCCATTTCACACTCAGATTCCTCCCAAACTCTTCATCCACTTTCTTTTTACTCTCCTTCACCAGTCTCTTAACCTCCCTTCTCCTGCTCACATATACCTCTCTCTTCTCTCTCTCATCTTCTCCCCTACCTCTACTCGCTAACCATTCACTATATGGCTTCTTCTTTTGTTCCACAGCTCGTTTCACCTCATCATTCCACCATGCTGTCCCTTGCACACCCTTGCATCTCCTCCTCACTCCACAAACCGCCTCACACGCTGCGCCTATCTCTTCCGTGAATATCTTACATACGTCTTCCACCCCTTCCATCTGCTCTAGCTCATACCTTCCCCATCTTTCTTCCACTATGCTCTTATGCTCTGTTATTTTCTCACTATCTTGCAATTTCTCCACTCTTCTCACAGTAGTTGCTTCCTCCTGTCTTCCCCTTCGTCTCCTCAACCACTTTCTTTGCAGCTCTACCTTAGCCATCACTAAGTGATGGTCCGAGACTCCATTCCCCCACGCTCTCCACACTCTTGCATCCAACACTTGTCTTCTCATTCGCTCATCCTCACACACGTAGTCTATCATTGCCTTTCGTTCAACAAGTTCACCATCCATCCTCATCATTACTCTCCATGTATACCAGTGGATCGTCTTATGCCGAAAGTAGGTGTTGGCTATTGCCAACCCCTTACAAGCACAGATGTCCACCAAAGCACTTCCATTCCCATCTACGTCAGCTGGCACACCCCACTGACCAACCACTCCATCCTCTCGTACATTCCCAACTTTGCCATTCATGTCTCCAATCAACAGCACTCTCTCGCTCCTCTCAAACTTGTCCATACACGCTTCTACACTCGCCCAAAACTCATCTTACACTCTTGCCACTCGATCCTCTGTCGGGGCATACACACATACAATCGCCCACGCTTGTATACCTACTTTCATCCTCACCCATACAATCCTTTCACCCACTGTTCCATACTTTCTTATATTCTCCTTCCACTTCTTGCTTATCATCAGACATACTCTCTCTCTTGCCCTCTCATTTTCACTGACTCCCGCACATATACCTAAACCATATTCCCATTCCCTCACCCTTTCACCTTCCCATTTAGTTTCAGTCAATCCACATATATCCACTTTTGCATCCTCAAGCACCTGAACAATCTCTCTTTCACTTCATCATTCACTCCTCTCACATTCCACGTTCCAACCCTAAGAATGTCCTTTGTCCTTTCCTTAGTCGTCAACGTATGGTCCGTCCGGGTCCGAGGCGCTTTATTCGCTTTTTTAGTTAGTTCTTTTTACGGGGTGGGGCACTAACCCACCACCAACCCTTTTAGTTGCGTCGTACGACAAGCAGGGATACTGGGGGAGTATTCTTGAAACCCCCCCTACCCCCAGGGCACAATATTAAAGTTACGGGAGTGCACCAGTTCCCTCAGATGAATGCCAACAAACTCTAATACTGTACTACCACCCACTACCCCCTCCAGGAAATCCACTATGACTCAGCCCGAGGTGGGGTGAGTGTGGTTACGGAGGCGGGGGAGGTGATGCGTTCAGCCCTCCTCATCCAGCGGGCTACCTCTGGAGACTCCGGCAACTACACCTGCCAGCCAACAGGAGTGGCCCCAGCTACGGCAAGGGTCCATGTGCTGTTAGGTGAGTCTCTCTCTCTCTCTCTCTCTCTCTCTCTCTCTCTCTCACACACACACACACACACACACACACACACACACACACACACACACACACACACACACACACACACACACACACACACACACACACACACACACACACACACACACACACACACACACACACACACACACACACACACACACACACACACACACACACACACACACACACACACACACACACACACACACACACACACACACACACACACACACACACACACACACACACACACACACACACACACACACACACACACACACACACACACACACACACACACACACACACACACACACACACACACACACACACACACACACACACACACACACACACACACACACACACACACACACACACACACACACACACACACACACACACACACACACACACACACACACACACACACACACACACACACACACACACACACACACACACACACACACACACACACACACACACACACACACACACACACACACACACACACACACACACACACACACACACACACACACACACACACACACACACACACACACACACACACACACACACACACACACACACACACACACACACACACACACACACACACACACACACACACACACACACACACACACACACACACACACACACACACACACACACACACACACACACACACACACACACACACACACACACACACACACACACACACACACACACACACACACACACACACACACACACACACACACACACACACACACACACACACACACACACACACACACACACACACACACACACACACACACACACACACACACACACACACACACACACACACACACACACACACACACACACACACACACACACACACACACACACACACACACACACACACACACACACACACACACACACACACACACACACACACACACACACACACACACACACACACACACACACACACACACACACACACACACACACACACACACACACACACACACACACACACACTCTGAAGAATGTTATTTGATATTTCCAGAGGCTT
Organism: Coenobita brevimanus; assembly: GCF_032717465.1. Taxonomy (NCBI): domain Eukaryota; kingdom Metazoa; phylum Arthropoda; class Malacostraca; order Decapoda; family Coenobitidae; genus Coenobita; species Coenobita brevimanus. The sequence continues at coordinate 36,188,258 of NC_137045.1, read as the reverse complement.
AATGGTAAGGCACTGACCTGACCCCCTGACTGCCGGCAGAGACCGCTTTTCCTTGCAACTTGGTTTTTGGGTACGGTACTTGTTGTCTTTACTGGAGTTTCAGGTGGAGAACTTACTGTAGCATCATTTTTGGCCTCTGGGTTATCATCGACTGGAGTTAGAGGCTGGGCTTCCTCAACAGTGTTGTCGTTTAGTTAGAACCATTTAGTACAAAAAAGCGCAGTGCCATGTAATTATTTTTATCAGTATTACTGGGGAGGGAGTATGGGTTGGTATAAGGCAGATTTTTCTCACGTTTCTACTAAGGGAGGTAATACAATCTGAAGCGAGATCTGGCAGTCCGACTGAGGGAACGGTGGTGTGGATTTTTTGCCATGTTAATATAGGATCTCTACTTCCGTTGTCCGTGTGTGCAGGTGTGTTTTGATACAACTACAGAGTTATGTAAAGATGTTGCTGGCTGGCGACATCCATGCTGTTGGGGAATGTGTGGAAGATTAGCGACTATTGTTATTGTCTCTCACTGGCATTGTATTACGGAAGGATTCGGCATGGTAACATGGGAGTGGTAAGTGGTGGTGCTATGTTCGGTGTCGGCTCGCGGTCACGTGTGGATGTTCGTGATGGTGGCTTTTCACTGGTGCCGATAGGCAAAGATGCTGAAGATAACTGAAGTACAGTGATATCTCAGTTAACTAACTCATGATTAACCGACTTCTAAATAAACAGTCCACCTAACTGTATGATCATTTACGCCCAGACATGAACGGCCTGGGCATCAAGATATCTGTGGCTATTTTCGGTCTCTTCATTCATTATTCCACTGTGAAAATACTAAACTTTTATATGTTAAACAAGCCTTTATCAAAGACGTATCCCCACCATGTGGTAAAGAAAATAAGATATGCAGTAATAAGTATGACATTTTCATATCTCCGGAAATAAACTAGGATTCGTACACTAATGACTGGGATAATAATAATAATAATAATAATAATAATAATAATAATAATAATAATAATAATAATAATAAACTCAGGAATCAGTCCACCAAGTTTCATTTTCAGCTGCTTGTGCAGATCGGACTGAAATCTCTAGTAGGCACATCCAACTTATCAAGACAGAATTTTCCTTATATGGTCTTAGCTCATGAATTACAGACAATTTGAGAATTTTACATATGCGGGCATCAACTACGACACACACTTAATCTTTCTGTGTGATATGAAACCAATCCACCTGGTGGTTTCCAAGATACAAGCCGAAACAGAAAGGATAAAACGACAGATTTTTTTTTTTTTATATGCTCATATCTTGTAAGGTACAGGTAATATGGCAATTTTACGTGTACGGGCATCAGCTGCGACACATACTCTATCTGTGTGATGTGAAACCAATCCACCAGGTGGTTTCCAAGATATAGGCCTGGACGTAAAGACGGACAGACGGACGGACAGGGGTGATTACTATATTCCCACCATATGGAATAATGGTGTGGGTAATAAAAGTGACCACTGATATCGACGGGGATCTTGGAATGAAACGATGTCATGTAATACTCATTATTCTGAAAAAAATAAAAAATCCTGAAGAAACTATGGCGTCGCACTATGCTTTGGTCCTGAGAACAATGATATATCACAGGAAGATTAAGTATTAGTTAATGTTGTTGTTGCTTAACTCCAGTATGTTTGGCTGAACAGACCGGTCACAGCAGGTAAGCAGCCAACTCTACAGGGTTGTCTCCTAAGTTCAGGGGACCATTTGTGTTGTGTTTACATTTAGTGTGGCCTGGCCTCTGGAGTCCTCGGTAATGTGATGTGTAGGTATATTCCTCAGGTGGGGCACGTGTCGCTTGTGATTCCATCCAACCTTAAGATTAGTTCATTACTGAGGGCTAGTTGATGTCTTGATCTAAGCCTAGTTAGGTGAACCTGATCAGTACTATTTAAGGAGTTTTCTGATGGATGGATGCCATGAGAGGGACTTGTAATATAATGTTCTGATTGAGGTGTATTGTCTTGTATGTGAAATGAGTATATAGGTGTTGATTCATCGCCTGTCTTGGAATGAATGGAGGTGGGATGTTGCTGAAGATGGTTTGCTAATGCTTGTGTGGTATTGCTCTATATGCCTACTTGTGTTGTGTAACAGTTATATAAAGAGTGATGTGCTGTTTGTTAGCACTGGCTGCCAAGAAGTATGTTGTGCCTTTCATGTCGAAATATTCTCTAACAGCGAAGACTTCAGTATAAAGTGAAAGTTAGCAATGGGAACTGAAGCATTTGTAGGAAGCCAAGTCCTATGTTGAGTCACATCTGGCTGGGTGTTTTCACCCAACAATGTTAGGCATCTACTTGTTGACTATATGGTTACCACCCAATGTAGCACGAGTTCATGGTTTCTTGGGTTTGCCAAAAGATGAACTGCAGTAGAAATACTGTAGTCAGCTATACCTATGTAAAAAAAAGATGATCACTGAAATCTGATAACTAAGGGCCAGAAGCGTTCATAAAGGTTTATTTGACAATATCCTTTGGGAAAATTCCTAGGTTATATGAGGTGCTTAACTTTATCGCAATATGAATTTCAGTTAATATGTTTTGGACAGTCCTGCTTGCATAAATGTCTTCGTTTTTTTGTTCCTTTTTAAAGAGAATGTGTGGTGTCAATAGAAAGAGAAGAATGGCGATTGTCTTTATAACAGAAATATGAATGTACTGACAAATGACCCTGCAGCAGTAACTCAAGAAATTTATTCACTTTCAGGCTTACAACAAATTTACTCTCCCAAAAGCATTACTGCAAGCATAAACACCAACAAGGAGATCTCTGAGGAAAGTTGAAATGAAGTTAGCTCAATATTTTTTCTGGTGCAAAGATTTTTTTTTTTCACTTGAGGCTCTCACATTGAGTGATTTGCAACACACGTTATTTTTATGCCTCCGCCCACCTATGCAAGAGGAATCATTAAGTGACTGGTCGTCCGTGCGTGCGTGCGTTCGAGCGTGTTTGGGTACGTGCATCTGTAACACTATTGCGGGCACGATATCTCCTGAACCCATTGATGGATTTCCACCAAACTTTTGTCAGTGATGCACTATGAGGAGATGATGTATTGATTTACGCCAGCTAGGTCAAGGGGTCAAAGGTCAAGGTCATATGGGGTCGACTTAGCTTGTTCTTGTGAGCGCAATATCATCTGAATCCCTTGATGGATGTTGACCAAACTTACCTGGTATGAAGGGACGATGAACTGAATAGGTCAACAAGGCTAAGCAATCAAAGGTCAAGATCATGAGTGTGGGCGCGATATCTCTTGAACCCCCTCGAAGGATTTTGACCAAACTTTTGTCAGTGATACAATATGAAAGGATAATGAACTGATTAGGTCAGGAAGGTCAAAGGGTCGAAGCTCAAAGTCATATGAGTGTGGACACGATATCTCCTGAACACCTGGATGGATTTCAAATAAGTTTTTGCCAATGATACAGTATGAAAGGACGACAAACTGATTAGGTCAGAAGTTCAAGGGGTCAAAGGTCAAGGTTATATAGGTTTGGGTGCGATATCTCCTGACTCTTTGGACGGATTTCGACCAAACTCTTGTCAATGATACAGAATGAAGGGGCGATGAACTGATTAAGTCTGCAAGGTCAAGGGGTTCAAGGTTAAGGTCATATGGGGTCGACTTGGCTTATCTTGAGCTTCATTTCATCCCACAAAGAAGCCTGTCATGGAGGTTGTATGGCAGGTCCGTGCGCAATGCCAGACGGAGGCATACTGAGTGATGCTTTGCACTGACAGCTCGGGGCCAGGGTTCTCGGCGTTTCATTAAGTTTTTACTCGTAATCACGGTTTGTGGTGTTCAGTAATAAAAGCAGTGACAGTGAGAGAAGATTCAGATTGTTTTTAAAAAAAATTCTGACTTTATCATAACCATAATAAAAGGTGGCATCATTTTTGTATTGGCACAGCACACCTGGGACTTTCAGCTTCTGCCATCTTTATTACTTTTTGTCTTTAAGTGTTTAGAAAAAAAATAGACATTCTGCGCTGTTGTCTGATGTGATGCTGAACTTGACAAGGGAGATAATAATAGTAAATTGTAAGTATCCAACAAAAAGGGATTTGACTCTAGAGTTATACTTCTAATGTTCTGTGATACACGTTTAGATGGATTAGACTTCAGGTGCATCGGATTTCACTACATTAAAGGATAGCTTCAAGCCGTCTTCTAATTTCAGAATTTTATAGCTTAAAATAAATGAAAAGAATAAGGCAAAAATATTATTACACATTGAAAAAATCACAGAATTTCACGATTACAAACTTTTTCTCTTGGAACTATTTCAAATCCCCATTAATCTGCCACCAGCACGCAATGTCACACTGCAGATGAACCATTCAAGCTGTGCCTAGTTGAAAATAAACGAATAAAATCTTAAATATCTCTCATATGTAATTTGTGACAAAAATATAATAGAGAAACCCTATCATAGAACTGTTCTTATATTAATGCTAAAGTTATGATTTCCATACTTTCTAAAACTAATTAATACCATTATAATTTGGGTACAACCAAAGAACGTTCGACTCCCTGTATGTAATTATTAAGTCTGTTACCATTTTCCCACAAATATATACTTTTTCACTATTATACGGTCCTTTATGTCAAAGTTACTCTGCCACCGACTCAGTTCTGGGCTTATTTGTCACTGAATGTGTCGTTTTGTGTCAGACGAACAGAGAGCAGCCATGCAGGGTGGTGTGGGCGGGGGTTGGTTTCCAACTAACGCTCTCTTGGTGGTGTGGGCGGCCTGCGTCTGCCTGTGGTGGGGGCATCTCCTGCCCCTGTATCTCCATCAGACACAGACGGGGAGGGGTGTGGGCCAGACTCGTCTCCCTTCAACCCTCAACAAGCCATATCCTCACATCTCCAGTCGCTTTCATAACTTAGGTATGCCATACAGTGTCTCAAGAATAATAAAATTGCATTCTTTCTCTACTGAACATAGCAATACATTTGCGAATCGACTACGGACACAAAAGTGTGCTCTTAGTTCAACCAAATAGGATCTCTAGGCCTCACATATTATTTCTTGCTTTTCCAGAACTAGGTATAACCACATCTGTGCTTGGGACCACCAGCGATGGTAACGCAAAGCTACGTAGAACCACAAGTGAGGGAACCACCAGTCTACAACGAAACATCCTAACACTATCAACCAGAGAAAGTCTTGTTAACAATTAATAAAATTGTCTGGGGTTAGGTGCAATTAAACGATGGTCTCTGGTCAAATCACAAAGACACCATCAACCAGGCCGTACCTCACAACTTCTATCACATTTTGGGGGTCCTGTTGATATCACTCTTCCGAACTGCTGGTTTAATTGTAATTACATGAATTATTGAATAAAAACACTTCTTTTATATTTTTCCTTGACCTATGATTCTTACTGGGACATTCTCTATAGCTCTTAAAAATATTAATTTCATAATCTGCAAACAAAACAGTACTATTCCTCGTGGGGCTGCTATAAAATACAGTAATGCATGTCCATCGTAACAGATGATGTGAAAAATCATTCGATGTTTTAGTACGTGGCCCAGCCCCAACAATATGTTATTTATTAAATGATGTCGCAGAGCATGGGACTGGAATTGGAAGTGCAACATCAACAGGTTAGTTACATATGCCTTCACTCTGACAAAGAGCCAGTACCGTGAGATGGTTTGACCCGGTGGAAAGAGTGTAGAATGAGAGATTGGCATGGAGAGTAGGCCTATATGTGAGTGTGACGGCGTGAGGCAGGAGATGGGGCAGTGTGAGGATGAGATGGAGGTATGAGCTGGAGAGGTATATGAGTGGGGGGGGGGGTGAGCTGGAGAAACGACAACCTGATTGCGGCAGGTGGAATGACATGAAGGTGACTCGTTTATTGTCATCCCCTTCCAGGATTAAGGCGTCTAGTTACAGATAGATAGATAGACAGAATGTTAGCTATTACAGGATTCTGAGAGATAACAACACTCCATCCCGGTTAAACCGCTTCAGGATCAGTTTGTGAGAGTTCCTTTTATCCCACACCACCCAAAACATTTGTCGTCTACAGTACCAATCGAATCACATACTGCCTGAAAACAGAGGGATAAAATGTTGAACAAACTCCCATATATAGTTGCCTGATGTGCGTGATCTCTACTGTATTTCCCCATCAAAAGTCCTTATTTGTAGAAAATAATTCAGAAGATCTAAATGTTCCATTCCTCACTACATGGAGAATTAGCCAATCTTATTAGCTCTAGATCTGTAGCTGACTAAATTAAGCAGCTTCAGAAACCCTGAATCATCTACATTTCAGAAAACCACATTATTCTCCAAGTGGTGCAGAGATATTCAGTGATTCAACCAGACGCATACTACAAGCACTGTTATTCCACTTATAATTCATTTTCCCCTACTACAACTGCTGCAGACGTACTTTTAGTTAGTGCAAAAGGCAGGTGCTGGAGAAGGATGCCTTCACAAGGTGGCACAGGCATAACCAGGCAGCAAGTTAAACAAACGTCCTCCAGCTTCCCCTCTGTTCTCTAAAGGAAGATTGGTGGATGGCAGTGTAAGCCAATTTCAGTCTGTAGTCCACTGCATTCACATTCATTTGAGGCAAGGGCAAGGACAACAATAGCAACAACAACAAGAAGAGCACAGGCAGAGAAAGCGCCATTAAAAGTAAATCTCCCCCTAACTCCATGGCTACACTGTATCCAGTAAGGTAGTTATTTCAAAGGAAAGTTTCATCAGACACAACAACATTTCAACTAGGCTAATAATGACTATATGTGTTACTTTCCAACACAGATTAATTTCACTATATAGAAGGACAGTAAGAGGACTTGTACCAACACCATGCAGCATTACTATATTGACACGAGATCTTACAGTATGTAAATTGCTGGCACACCAAATCACTGACTCGAAATGACACCACCCCTCGTTCCCTCCATCGTCAAACTCACCACTATTGCCTGCACAAGAGAATTTATCTTCTGATACGTCACAGTAATTGTGGGATAGTAAAATTTCGTGGCACATGTAGTTCTTTCACATGTAATGACAATGGTGAGGGCGTTTTCATCCATCCCAACGCCCACATGAGGAAGAACAGAAGAAAGACAGTTTATCGGCGACCTGGAACTAGTGCAGTTAGCTGTCATCACCTGCAAGAGCTATTGAAGCTGTGTGTGAGTGAGAGTCCACTGCGTGGACCATGAATGGGTCTACACTTCATTCGAATGTGAGACTAATGCTAAGACGGTAACACAGCTTTCATCTCTTTGTGCATGGAAACTTCAGTTGACTAATTCGGGCGTAACATAGCAACTGTCTCCAGTCTGCTATCCGAAATACAGTTATTAAAGACAAAATTTGCCGTGAATAATGGTCTGCCAATGGCAACAGAGCTCATGGTCTTCATCTCGAGACAGATGACAATGAAATGATGATGGCGAAGATCAAGATGGTCATGATCGTGATGAAACTCTACTGTAAGGCAAATTATATGACTCCCGGGAAATTTATTGAAGTGGCAGCCTTATCTAACGTAACTTAACCTCCCACTGCACGTGCGCAGTTTTCCGGTAGATCAATATATCGCAGCGCATATTTTTAGCAGAGCACTGGGAGAAACACCTGTTAGAAGCATCCTTATACATGAGATTCTGTAAACACATCTTTCCGGTAAGGTAAACACCATTATATAAGAGCAGCAAGGGGACTACCTGAAGACTAAAAGCTGACATTCCTGCTGTTTCTTGGCGTAGGAAACTGCCTAAGACCAGACCCAGTACTCAAAATATCTCATGGATTCAAAATATCTTATATCGACAATCATCCAATGAAGATCTTTGAATCTTTCTCCATATAATCACGCTTGTTCTAATGTTGTCCGCAACAAGGAGAGGGACTATAAAAGGTACCGGAGCCAACCCACCCCTGAATCACATCTTTTATACGTTTCTGCCCGGAATCGCGCAAAGTCTGTTCTTCGCTCTGCTAAAAATAATTTCATCCGTACTAAATGCTCTCAACTCTCCAACTAGAATTCTTCCCGCTCCTCCTGGCAGCTTGCCAAAGACCTTTCTAACAACTTTACCTCATCATCCTTCCCTCCTCTTTTCTACTCTGATGGCTCTGTAGCTATTTCTTCTCCTAATAAAGCAGATCTCTTCGCTCAGACTTTCTCCTCCAATTCCACCTTAGACGATTCCGGTGCTGTTCCTCCATCACTTCCCCCCTCTGACTTCCTCATGGCTGACATTAAAATTTATTCAGCTGATGTATTTTCTGCCATTGCTGGCCTCAATACTAATAAAGCATATGGGCCTGATGGGGTCCCTCCTGTTGTTCTCAAGAACTGTGCCTCTGTGCTTACACCCTGCCTAGGCAAGCTCTTTCGCCTTTGTCTATCAACTTGTACCTTTCCTTCTTGCTGGAAGTTTGCTCTCATTCAGCCAGTCCCAAAGAAGGGTGACCACTCCCAACCCTCTAACTATCGTCCAATTGCTTTAACATCCTGTATCTCAAAAGTTTTCGAGTCAATTCTCAATTGAAAAATTTTAAAGTATCTTTCCTGTCACAACCTTCTTTCTGACTGTCAGTATGGGTTCCGTCGGGGACGCTCCACTGGCGATCTTCTCACCTACTTTTCAGACTCCTGGTCATCCTCCTTTCGGGACTTTGGCGAAAGCTTTGCCATTGCACTTGACATCTCTAAGGCTTTCGATCGAGTCTGGCATAAATCTTTAATTTCTAAACTGCCCTCTTACGGTTTCTATCCTTCTATCTGTGCCTTCATCTCTAGCTTCCTTTCTGGTCGTTCTATAGCCGCTGTTGTAGACGGCCATCTTTCTTCTCCTAGATCTATCAACAGTGGTGTTCCTCAGGGCTCTGTCCTATCACCAACTCTCTTCCTTTTATTCATCAATGACCTTCTAAGCTATACATCTAACCCTATCCACTCTTATGATGATGACTCCACCCTTCACCTTTCCATTCGGTTCCCACAACGTCCATCTCAGCAGCTACTTCAACAAACAAGGGATGAGGCTATGGCACACCTAATGTCTGACTTGGCTCGTATCTCTGACTGGGGTAAAAATAATCTGATTGTTTTTAATGCATCAAAGACTGTTTTTATACCTGTCAACCCGACAAAATCTCTCACAGATATACTCACTAATGTTTTATAATATTCAGCTTAATCCTGCATCATCCTTGAACATGCTTGAGGTTTCATTTACTTGGGACTTATCTTGGAAAGATCATATTACATCTCTTTTAAAATCTGGTTCCAAGAGATTAGGTGTGCTAAGCTGACTCCGTTCCTTCTTTACGCCTGCACAATTGTTGACTCTATACAGGGGTTTTATCCGCCTCTGGGTGGAGTACAACTCTCATGTGTGGGGAGGCTCCCCACATACAGCTCTTCTCAATAGGGTGGAGTCAAAGGCTTTCGTCTCAATAACTCTCCTCCTCTTACTGACTCCCTTCAACCTCTGTCTCTTCGTCGCACTGTTGCATCTTTATATCTTTTCTATCGCTACTTCAATGGTCACTGCTCCTCTGAACAGTCTGCATGCATTCCTCCACCTCTACGACGGGCGCATAGCACCCGTCTGGCAGCAAACTCTCATCCCTTTTCTGTCCAACTCTCTAATGCAAGAGTTAACCGTTACTCCCAGTCCTTCATTTATGCAACAGGTCATCTCTGGAACTGTCTCCCTCTGTCTGCATTTCCTGCTTCCAATGATCTCCAGTCTTTCAAATGCAGTGTTTCCAGGCATCTAGAAATGATCGGATGTTGAATTTGGCTCTCTCTTGTATTTTGTTTTTCTCTTGGAAGGAACAACAATTGGTTCCTTCTTCCTCGCATTAAAAAAAAAAAAAAAAAAAAAAAGAAGACAGGCCACGCTCCAGCGATCAGATGCATTCACATCCAACTTCGCCAGCGAGAAGCGGAGGAAGTAGCCTACAAATGTAAAAAAAACAACAACAACAACAACGGAGGCTGCCTTCAACACCTTTCATCCCATGCTATTCTAATTTACTCCTCTTGTTGCACTTCAGCCAACTCATTTCCACTTCCACTTCCACTTTACTATCACTATATCCTTCATGTTTCGTTAGTGACTGATCTGCGCTGCACCACTTTGAATGAAACAGTTCTTTTCTGTAATTTTAGCAAGTTCTACTTTGAATGAAACAGTTCTTTTCTGTAATTTTAGCAAGTTCTGCTATTCAGTCAGTCATACAGACCTCCTTTCCCACCCAAAGATGAGGTGAGGTAGGGTACAGAGAGCAAAAGGAAAAGATAATGGGTACTAATAAAATTTTCCCAAAGGAATTAGCCACACTACTGTTCACTCACCATTCAAGCCTGAGGAATCCTGGGTCCATATAATATGTCAAAAATAATTCCGAGCATAGTGTCACACTCATCTATCTCACAAAGGCAATACGATGACTGTTAATTAAGTTAGAAAGGGGTGCCAAACCCTCGTCCTACACTCCTCCGCACAAAATTCATCCAGCCAGCTCAGTTGCTTGTCATGTTTCTGGCCTCTTTAGCTCCTATACCTCTGTTTATTACACACTAATTTACCATATCAATCCACCTTCTTCTAGGATTACCCCATCTCCTCCTACCTTCAAATTCGCCCAGACATAATTTTTTCATCACTCCATCCACACCCATTCTCTCCACATGACCATACCATCTAAGCACACTCTTCAACTCCCTTACTCTGCATCTTTCACAAATCACAAAATCCCCTGACGCATCCACACTCATCCTTTACTTTTCATTTTCATTCCACACCATAGTGTCACATGTAGAGTAGGGTTTAAAGCTCCTTCAAGCAAAAGGGTACTTAACAAGACAGAAAAAATCTAAAGTGTTGACGTTCTATTGCTGACCTCGATGAAGATGATTCTGTCATCTTGACGAAGAAGGATATGGTTTTTGATGCATTATTGCCAGCTGCTAGGGTGAAGATTGTAACATCCTGGGCTACAGTGCTGGATTAACAATGGGACAATTGAGGCATGTGCACTGAGACCTCAGGAAATAGTCATCACACTTTGTTCTTAACTTTCTTCTCATTTTCACCATTTGTGTTTGAACAGAGTGTTTCAATGTGAACGTGAAAATGACGTTTATCTATGTTAATTTTGTGTATAATTGCATTCCACATAGACATTTACTGTAGTAAATTACATTTGCCATGGTATCAGCCAAATTTGGAACTGCAGTTATGGAACTAAGTGTTATCTTGTCTTGCCTGGTGCTTTTCCCTCCCTAACATGAAGCCAGGTGGCTTGTAGTGCTGGGAACCAAAAGGGCGTGTGAAATAGATCACTAACGTATCTTAAATTGATTTTGGCCAGTTTCACTTGCAGTATTACCACTCATTTTTTTAATGGGCACTTAGCCTCTTTCGTCACAGGAACGCTCCCTTGCCGTGGTGAAGAAGCTTGTGCATCCGTCATCAGTGTAGCTATATTAGTCAGGTACAACCATACTAGCCAGTTTTAATAGTGATCAGTCAAAATGTGTTCTCCTTACAGTGATTGTGACTAACTGTACCAACTTGAAGCCCCTGGGACCCAGCAGCAATGGTGTATCTGACCGAGGTGACAGTAGGCCTTGTCCAAGGGGTGATAAGAATCTCTGGGGGAGGAAATCTAACCGCTTTTAGAAATAGAATCTTGGTACTTACAACGTCGAAACTCTAGTCAGTAAAACTAACAGCGGTTCTTAAAGAATTTAATGATGTACATTGAGATATCCTAGGTCTCAGCAAAATCGAAAGATCATGTGAGACATTAATATAATTGCCTGAACATAACATAATGATACAGGTGCAAAAAAGAAAAGAAGGAACATGGTGTAGATTTTCTTGTAAATAAATTCTTGATTATTAACACTAAAGAATTATTTAGTATGGAACTGAATGAAAAATAGAAGATGAAGCTAACCCAAATCTGTGCACTAGTATCAGTTTATGATGAGGGGGAAATAGAAAAAAGTTATGAAGATGTTAAAGAAGAAATGAATATGCATAATACCCAGTGTACATGTATGATGAATGACTTCAATACAAAAGTAGGCAAGAAAACGGTAAGTGAGACTGCAGTAGGGTACACTATTTTGGAACAGACATTCAATATGTAAGAGGTAGAATGCTAGTGGAATTTGCTTAAATGAACAGTCTTACAGCAATGAACACATTCCTTATAATGTCTTTCCATTCTTCAATCACCTCCCGCCATTCTTCATTCCTGCCCAAATCACATTCTTAAGCACCGCATACGTTCTTTGCACCACGAAAATCATGCATGTTATTATATTACTAAATCTTCACACGTTTCTTGATACATTTCGCCCTTTACTTTCTATTTTTTTATGTGAGGAAGAAGGAACCAAACGCCATGAGCCCGCAAAATTGTTCCTTCGAAGAGAAAAACAAAATACAAGAGAGAGCCAAATTCAAGATCTGATCATTTCGAGATGCCTGGACACACTGCGTTTGAAAGACTGGATATCATAGAAAGCAGGAAATACGGACAGAGGGAGACGGTTCCAAAGTTGACTTGTTGCATAAATGAAGGACTGGGAGTAACGGTTAACTCTTGCATTAGAGAATTGGACAGAAAAGGGATGAGAGTTTACTGCTAGACGGGTGCTACGTGCCCGTCGTAGAGGTGGAGAAATGCATGCAGACAGTTCAGAGGAGCACTGACCATTGAAGTAGCGATAGAAAAGAGATAAAGATGCAACAGTGCGGCGAAGAGACAGAGGTTGAAGGGAGTCAGTAAGAGGAGAGTTAATGAGACGAAAAGCCTTTGACTCCACCCTATTGAGAAGAGCTGTATGTGGGGAGCCTCTCCACACATGAGAGTTGTACTCCACACAGAGGCGGATAAAACCCCTGTATAGAGTCAACAATTGTGCAGGGGTAAAGAAGGAACGGAGTCGGCTTAGCACACCTAATCTTTTGGAAGCAGATTTTACAAGATATGTAATGTGATCTTTCCAAGATAAATCCCGAGTAAATGAAACCCTAAGCATGTTCATGGAATCACTTTCTTTCTTCCACGCAACCAATTATTTCTCTTATAGATTACTGCTTTCTCAACCCTACAGTCTACAAGCAGTTTTGTTGTTGTCGTTGTTGTTGTTTGGAAATGTAACTTGCAATACTTTGGTGATAGAAACTCCGCGTACAAACAGCTAGATAAGGAGTTTATTACAAGCCCACAGTAAAACAGTCTACCCGTGTCGGCTGTCTGCTAAGAAATGATGCAATAACGCCGTCTTCAGGCGTGGGAGAGCATGCTGACCTAGCAAATTTAGTGGGGGCATGTATGCATTGGGGGGGAACATATATACATCGGGGGTAGACATATTGTGGAGGGGGTACACTACTCCCCCGGGTAGCGGAGATGGTGTCTCCTGACACCAGGAGTTAAATGGTGGGTGAATATAGTAGTAAGGCAGGACCGGGGAGGTTCGTACAAGGGATAAGTATGATACAGGGGCATTAGGGGAGACATGGCCATGTTGAGGGGAGGGAAGTAGAAGGATATATACATATAAGATATACAAAGAATCCAGTAAGGGTCGAAGGTATATATAAACATAATGGGAATTACACAATAATAGTTTGATACATGATAAACAAGGAGTAGATATGAGAGTTCTAGTGTTGTTCTTCCTTCATTTTTTTTTTTTTTGTGTGGATTTTCTGTAGGATACACTGTCACTGAGTAATGCATGAAAGAAATACCATCATTTTCTAGTAGGCAGAGTGCTGTTCACAGTTTGGGTAATTGTTAGATGGCAGTGGTAGTCACGGAATGCGAGGGCACTGAGTACGGGGAGTTTCTACGTCGTGTGTAGGGCGTACTATGCCTGTAGCGACTCTGATTTCCTGGAGTCGACGTTCCATTTTGCTGACACAACAATGCACTGCACAGATGATGAGTAGAAAACCTATGAAAGCGATAACCACAGGGGGAAACACAACTGTTGGATGAACCCATGAACGGCTGAAGGCCAGAGGAAACTGATCCATAATGAAATCACTGTCATTGAGGAAGGTGAGCATGCACAAGTGAGGGGAGGTGATGGTAATGTTGGCAGATGGTAGGGTTGAAGGCATGTCGATTGGTTGAAAGATGTCATAGGAGTGTTTACGAACAGCTTGGTGATAGCGAGTGGCGTAAGTGATGACGGACTCTGATTTGACGGTACAATAGTCAGGTGCTTTGTAGAGACCACTAGCGGGGACGGAGCGAAAGGAAGAACAAGGACACATGATTGTGACAGAGATGGGAACAGCAAAGAAGAAATACTGGACATGGTTGAGGTGAGCATGGTGGACCGGGAGGTCAGGAGCTGGGACAAAAGAACAGGCCGAGTAGATGGAATGGTTGCGAACTAAAGCAGACTCACAGGGTGTAGTACTGCTAGGGAAGATAGCCAAAAGGTGGGCAGCACAGAGACGAGAGGTCGGAGTAAGGGAGGAACATTGCTGGAGGTCTGTGGAAGAAAGGAAGGCAACGGAAAGATGATCATGGGAGAGGAGGAAATAGTCTGAAGGAACAGATAAAGGTTATGGCAGAACGGAGAGGAATATGGACGACGACGTATGTAGTGAGAAGAATGGCTTCGAGAACAGGATAATAATATTCAAGGGAGGAGTAAGGGAGGACTGGGGAGAGACCGAAGGTGGAGTGAGCCCATTCCAGGACAGAACGGAGAGCTGAGACAGGTACTAAGTCGGCAGTGACACGTCCAGTGATAGCATCAACCAGGATACGAACCAAGGTAGAGACTTGAGACAGGAGAGAGTCAACGGCCAGTTGGAGATTATCCATGTTGAGATTGAGGTAGAAGAACTGAGAGATAACGTTGAGATCTGACAGGTGGCGTTGTAAGATATCGGTGAAAGTGTTTAGAGTGGACGTGACTTCATTGAGTTGGGTCGTGAGCTTCTGTAACATAGTGTGTTGGATTTTAAGGACTCGGCGTTGTGATTCTAGGGCTGAAGCTAAATGAGTGAGATCAGATTTGAAGCCAGAAATGTCACGGGCTGTAGCAACGCCAAACAAGCGACTCAAAATCTCACCGCCGAAGTCGAAGAGACCTCGTTTCACACGAGAACGACCCACGGGTGTCTGAATGGAAAATGTGTCATTGAGCTCAGTGAATCTGTTACTTATGTATTGCAATTGCCAGGAGAGTGGGAGGAAAAGGTTATAGAGATACTCATTCGGGTTGTGTGTCCCCATGAGGGCCGTGAGATGGTTCCTGATTCCGTGGAGCTGGTGCGCGTAGGCAGGTAGGGCAATGGCTACGTCGGCCAGGGGCGCAAGATCGTAGCGCAAAGAGGCGATGTCGTCGATAAGCATTACCTCGCCTCCCGAGCCGACCAAGGCCCCGGGACGTACTCCACCATCTTTCTGACCTGACCCAGACCCCAGGAGGGTCAGCACTGCCAGCAGGGAGATCGCTAACATCGTACCTAGAAAATCAGGGTAGAGTTAATGGGGGAGGTCGTGAAGAGGTTGATGGGCAGAGCGCAGTTTGGACCGATATTGATTGATTGATGAATGAGCATGTGGAGATGGAGAGGAAGGAGACTGAGGGATAGGTGGAGACAAAGTAGACTGAGGGATGGGAGGAGGGGAAGAGGGGGCAGGAGGTTGTGTAAGTAACTCTTCCAACACGAGGCCACGGGGTGCTCGCTTTAAGTCATCGACGTGGACCCATCTGGTGTCCCTAGTGGACAGGTCCTGGAGGTGAAATTTGTTGCCTTGTTGAGTGAGGACGCGGTGGGGCCCTGTAAATTTGTCATCCAACTTAGAGGAACGCGTATGGGAATGAGCAAAGACAAGATCGCCTACATTGATAGTGATAGGAGAGGCGGACTTATGTTGGTGCTGCAGCATGTCCTCCTGAGAGGAAGCCAAAGTGGATTGGACATACTGGTGGATTGTCTGGAAGTTGGCCAATTTTAGTTTAACATAATCATCCATGTTGTAGATGGGTTCTGGCTTTGAGGATAAGAGAGAGTATGGGAGGTCCTTGTCAAAACCAAAGAGGACGAAGAAGGGAGATTCAGCAATGGATGCATTGATGGAGCTATTGATGGAAGATGCCACTTGGGGAATCCAGTCATCCCAGGACGAACTATGGGAGCCTAGATGTCTGAGGCACTCTAAGATTTTATGGTTGTGGCGTTCTACAAGGCCATTGGAAGCCGGATGGTTAGGCACGACATTGCACTTACTGATCTGAAAGTGGCGACAGATCTCATCGAGAAGGCTATTGTTGAACTCTGTACCGTTGTCAGTAAGAATGGTATGAGGGGTACTGAATGGGCAAATTACTTGATCTACAAAGGCACGTGCAACGCTCTTCGCGGTCTTGTCGGAGAGGGGAACGAGGACACAGTAGCGGGAGAAGTGGTCGACCGCTACGAACAAGTACTCAGCGCCAGATTCTGTGAGAGGTAGTTTTAAGAGATCGATTGAGACAGTTTCCCATGGTTGTGACGGGATTGGGTATTGTAAGAGAGGTGCTGGTAAGCCGATTGGTGGCAGGAGAGGCAAGAGTCACAGTGGGCATTGATATCGCGGCGCATGGTTGGCCAATAGTAATTGAGACGTGCTTGGCGCAAGCATTGGTCTTTACCTGGATGGGAAGCTTGAGGAGTATTATGAACAATATGAAGAACCTTTGGTATCAGGGCAGTGGGGACAACAAGTTGGCGTACTTCGCGATTGGGCATATCTTTGCCTGTTAGCAGTGTTTTCCTGTACAAGAGATCATCATCTAGCATGAACTCATCTAGTGATACTGGCAGAGTTGGTAAGGTCGAGGCATCGCCAGATTCTAGGAAATAAATGACTTTGGACCACATGGGGTCTTGGCGTTGAAAGTTTCGAACAACTTCTGATGTTAGTGTAGTATTTTCAGTTACTTCAGGCTGCAGTGATGTTATAGCTGCTGCTACGTGACGTGAGAGTGCGTCTGCGACTACATTCAACTTGCCTGGTACATATTGAAAAGTGGGATTAAAGTCCTGGATGATGACAGACCATCTAGCTAACCTACCTGTTAGGTTGCGATTCTTGAACAAATCACATAGTGGAAGGTGGTCTGTTTGGATATGCACTGGATAACCATAGACTATATCTCTGAAATGTTTAAAGGACCAGATTACCGCTAGGGCTTCGAGATCTGTGACACTGTAGTTATGTTCAGCGGTTGTAAGGGTGCGACTAGCATACGCTATTACGCGCTTCCTTGATGCTTCATCAAGTTGCATCAAAACGGCACCAAGTCCAGTGCCTGAGGCGTCTGTGCAGAGAAGGAAGGGTGTGGTATAATCAGGGAACGCTAGAACAGGGGCATTTACAAGAGCTGTCTTTAGCTTTTGGAAAGCCTGTGACTGGTCGTTAGTCCAAACAGAGGGCACATTCTGCTTGAGTAAGTGGGTCAGAGGAGCGGCGATCTTCGTGTAATCCCGGATAAAGCGACGATAATAGCCACTGAGGCCCAGGAAACTTCGTACAGCGTCGGTAGTGGTAGGTTCTGGGAAGTTAATGATCGCCTTAGTTTTATCCTCATTAGTATGAATGCCTTGTGCATCTACGACATGGCCTAGGAATTTGATTTTCTTTCGCATGAAGTCACATTTACTGAGATTGATTTTCAGGCCTGCGAGCTGGAGGCGTTCAAAGACTTGCTGGAGTTTGGTAAAATGATCAGGGATGGATTTACTCACAACAATGATATCATCTAGGTAAGCAAAAAGAGAGTGTCCCATCATACCGCTGAAGACTGAATGGATAAGTCGCATGAACACGGAAGGAGCATTTCTCAGACCAAAAGGGAGTCTCTTAAACTGAAAATGTCCGGAAGGGGTGCTAAAGGCTGTGACTGGGCGAGAGGACTCTTCCATTTCGACCTGCCAGTACCCGCTAAGGAGGTCTAAAGATGAAAAGACTACGTTATTGTCACCAAGGGATTCTAGCAAATCAGTGAGGACAGGTAACGGGAAACGGTCTGGAACGGTGACAGAATTGACCTTACGATAGTCGACTACTGGTCTAAAGTTGCCGTCCTTCTTTGGTACTAAGAAAAGTGGGCTATTCCATGGGCTGACGGAGGGTTCAATAATGTCCTGGTCTAACATGTTCTGTACCATTTGATCTGTTTGCTTTCTCTGGCTGTGAGGCAATCGATACGCTGGTATGTAAATCGGCTGAGTTCCTGGGAGTAGTTCAATCGTATGTTTGACAAGGTCTGTTCTACCCATCGGTTCACCGGGTAAGGCAACCACGCTTCTGTACGAGGTCAGAAGGTCGAGGAGTTGAGGCGTATGTTCTGGGAAATCTGTGCAAGTGAGATGTGAGAGCATATCGGGTGAATGCGTCGGCGCAGATCCCGTAGAGTTAATAGTACATACACCGATTGGTGTATCATCAGTCTGAATAGTAGGAATTGAGGAATCCTGGCACACCTTTACGGCCGCTGGGTATACTATGAAGTCTCCAATCTTTACACCACTTTTAAGTTTTAGTGGAGCATTTGTGACATTGAGCAAGTACAGGTAGCATAAACTGTCCTCTAAGACTGTACACCACACTGACTCATAAGTCAAGCCATTCACACAACACGTCTCAGGTAGGGTTAGTACATCCACTCCTTCTTTCGCACCGGCAACACAAACAGAGACTTTGGTGAACTCATGCGGTAACAAAATTGTGCACGTATTCGTTACTGCACGTTTCGTCTCTGCGTGTTGGAGAAGATCATTCAGACTGTGTGAGGTAGGTAACTGAAACATGTCTGAGTCAGCGATAGTGTTGTCGGGAGAGGATGTAAGAGCCATGTTTGAGGGCTGAGATGATGTATCAGGAGACATTGAGGAATTTATGTCCTTGCTCGCAGTCAGTAAAGGAATGATCTCTGTATTCTCAGATGAAGATAGTGGTGGTTTGGGCTGGGTTGGACTTTTTGGTAGTGATAGGGACAGAGGTAATTGAAGGACTGATTTGATCATAAGAACAGGACGGGGACATTCCATAGTGTAAACCGGGAATCCAGAAATGTCTATACTACCACAAGCAGGTAATAATGCAATGGAATGTTGTGCCATGGTGGAGAAACCAATAAGGACATCTGCGGGATACTGCAAGTCATTAGTGACATGAAATTCAATGAGGATAGGGGGCAAAGCTCTGTGGAGTTTGACTTCAAGGGTGACTCTTTCCTTAACCTTAAACTCTGAGCCGTTAACACCACATAGGCGAATGTCTGGTGGTTCTAGGAAACTGACGTGGCTGTGATGGCGATGAATAATTTGTAAGGAATTTTCGGAGATGAGATTTACTATAGATCCTGTGTCCAAGAAGAATGACGTTGGTATGTCATGACTGCTTCCGAGAATGACTAAACCCGAGGATGTTATGGGACCTACATGGCGGATGGGGAGATGGGTTTCTGGTTCTACGTGATATTGGTCCAATACGGGAGCGGCGCTTCCCCCGACTGTGGGCGGTTGAGGTAACGACATTCCTCAGTGGTGTGAGTCGTGCTTGATTTGTGGTATTTGCAGTGTGGACGACGTGAGCGGGAAGGCGTACGCTGTCTGGTTTGGGAGTGAGGACGTCTGTATGTACGGTCGCAACTGGATGCTCGATGTCCAGGATGACCACAGTACTAGCAAAGAATCGAAGATTGTCTGTTCCGTCGGGCGCTAGATTGATCACGGCCTGCGGTAGGAGAGCGATGTGTGGCAGGTCTGCCGCGTGTGGTGGGACGGGAGCGAGATTGGTTTGGGGTAGTGGAGGTGTGACAGACTGAGGAGGCCAAGGATTGGGTGGTGCCCTGATGCGTGTAGTTCGAACCTGTTCTTTCATGAATGGCTTTAGTGACCTGAATAACTTTATCTCCTGGATTGAAACCGATTTCCAAGGCTAGCTCTCGCTGTTTAGGAGTAAGCCAGTGAAGGAATCTCAGGTAACCAATTAAGTCAGCAAAGTTGGTGAGTGAAAGCATTGGAACGCCATTCTTGTCTTCTAACCATTTCGTGCCTACCAGTAATTGGAGCATCTTGCTACTAGTTGCTTTCATGGCGGCGGCAGCTTCGCGGAGCTTGGCATATTGCGCTGGGACGCGCAAGTCCTCATCTAGTTGGTTTAGGAGATTAATGAATCCCATGAGAGACGCGGTATTTGAATGCTGGCAACAAAGGCTGATGAGTTCCGTACGAAAATCAGCAAAGGTACGAATGCTATCGAAATGTCCTGCACGGATCGCAGATCCGATGTCTGATTTACCGTGATGCAAGCGACCAAGGAGGTAAGCTACTTTGAGCGATTCCTCGGTAATTTGTCTATTATTTATTTCGGTTTCGACTTCTCTGAGGAAATCATAGACAGACCAAGTTGGGTCCTGGCCGGTAAATTTGGGACGATTGGCATCGTCGAGATAGATAGACTGTGGAGGGGTGGCCATGGCTGGAAGTGCAGAAGTGGCGGCAGGAGAGGTGTGGGAGAGAAAGAAGGTAGTGGCAGTTAAGGGCGAGCAAGACGGGGTATGAAGGGAGGCAGGAGAGGGAACGACAGGGGAAGGAGTAGAGGAAGAAGAAGGGAGTGTAGAGGCAGGAGTAGAGGAGGAGGTATCTGGATTTACGAGGGTAGGACGGGTAGTAAGTGAGTCTGCGGGAAGTGAAACGGGAGTCTCAGGTGCAGGGCAGTGGTACTCTTTGCCACTTCGTAAATGAGTGATTGTGTTAGAGTCGGCAGACGGGGTATGAGCAGGTGATGTTTCCGGGTCGAGAGGGCTGGTGGTAAGCGGTTGACGTGGAAAGTATGACATTTAATACGGCAATGGAAGATGAAAAGATGAAGATGGATACGTAGGTGGAAATGTATAAATAACAATGAGAGAATGGAATACACTAGGTGTGAAAATATGAATGAAGGTGCGGGGATGAATGGTTTAAATAAAATGCGAAGGATGAGATGGATAATAAATAACGTAGGTGAAGATGAAAACGGGGTAATGGAAATGAGATGGAATATTTACAATAACCAATCTGTAGAGAAAATCGAGGATAATCTCTAGAGAAAGGAAAGACATACTATAGTTACACAGTAGAAACGGGAGTGTCGAGATGTATGACGTGCAGGGTGGCTGGGCGTAGCTGGGCTGGGGCGGGGCGGGGCGGCGGTGGAGAGACAGCTGGGCGGAGAGGAGAAGAGACGCCGCGATGAATCACCGGCAGGGAGTGGCGGTCTTAGGAGGCTCCGTAATGCAGACCAGATGCGGGCGACGGCGGAGGCTGGTGGTGGGTGGTGAGGCAGATGTCGGCGCAAGGCAGGTGTAGAGCTGGTAAGTTGCAAATGCAGAGAATGTTGGTGGGCAGGCAGCGGGCAGACAGGGAGAAGTGGCACCGTGGGGGCAGGAGCTATGATGAGTCCGGAACAGGTGCTGGGAACAGGTGCAACAGGTGCGTAGGTCGGCGATGGCGACACATGCGGTCAGGAACAATGCGTATGGATGCGGTTGTTTGAAAGGTGAGCACTGGTGAGAAAAATGGTACACTCGAAAAGCACAGGCAAGGTATAGAGGCACGGAGGAGGGGCGAGGCTGGCAGATGCGAGGCGTCGTGTAACTTGTTGTATCACTAAAAATCCAAGGAGGCGGTCAGAATGTGATGGTTCGAAACACCGCTGCTACCAAATGTAACTTGCAATACTTTGGTGATAGAAACTCCGCGTACAAACAGCTAGATAAGGAGTTTATTACAAGCTCACAGTAAAACAGTCTACCCGTGTCGGCTGTCTGCTAAGAACTGATGCAATAACGCCGTCTTCAGGCGTGGGAGAGCATGCTGACCTAGCAAATTTAGTGGGGGCATGTATGCATTGGGGGGGAACATATATACATCGGGGGTAGACATATTGTGGAGGGGGTACAGAAACACCCTGTCAAACACTACAAACAGCTTATCTATTTCAATAAAATTCTACTTCTTTACACATCATAAATCTTCCAAGTTCGTTGTCATCAGCTTTTGTACCCTAACTCCTATACCATTTTTGCTTCAGTTTTATTTGCCTTTTTTTTTTTTTTTTTTTTTTTTTCCAGCTTTTCACAGCTTCATGCAGCATACTGGTTATGATACTCTCAAACATTAAATACATATTGTTTAATCAAGCATTCTTCTGGGATTCGAGTGCCAATCTGATGATATTGGACTGTGGTGTTTTCTATAAACTACGTGCAGTGAACGATTATATAAAAAAAAGATAATACTGATTAGATGTCTTTATTGATTTTTTATTTTTAATTATAAATTTTTAAGGTGCCCTTGTCAGAGCTGGTAGACAGTTTAGGTAACCTTGGAGACTTTCCTCGTGCATTCAGTAATTTCCTCTCTTTTTCTGCCTCACTCCCCACCTTTTCCTCCCTTACCAGCATACCACAAAAGTAGTTGGCTAGAGTTCCCATGGTAGAGTGGTACTGTGCCGAGAAAGATGTCCTCCAAAGTTTCCAAATTAAATTGAGCAAATGAGCAGAGCAATCGCTTCGTATTACCAGGTCGAATGAACTGCCGTACCTTTACTGCATCTCTCTGCTTCACTCTAAGCTTGCCTTCCCTAAATGTTACAATGGTAATGTAGAAGTTCAGGTAGGGGATTTAACTTCTAAACTTTAGTGCTAATTATACTGTTATTTACGGAGGTTCTTCAAACTGTTGTGTCTGAATATATCCCTTCCCGAATGTCTATTTCACTATTTCGTGCTTTAGCTAATCGCTTTTCTTTTCCATCTGGAACATTATTTGTTCTTGGCAAGAGTCCTAGGGAAAATATATTGCTGTGGGAAGAAACCCTTCAATGGTCAGTGCTCCTCTGAACTGTCCGCATGCATTCCTCCACCTCTACGATGGGTGCGTAGCATCCGTCTAGCAGCAAACTCTCATCCCTTTTCTGTCCAATTCTCTAATGCAAGAGTTAACCGTTACTCCCAGTCCTTCATTTATGCAACATGTCAGCTCTGGAACTGTCTCCCTCTGTCTGTATTTCCTGCTTCCTATGATCTCCAGTCTTTCAAACCCAGTGTGTCCAGGCATCTCGAAATTATCGGATCTTGAATTTGGCTCTTTCTTGTATTTTGTTTTTCTCTTGGAAGGAACAATAATAGCCCACGGCCTTTAGTTTCTTCTTCCTCGCATAAAAAAAGCGATCATTGTTAAAAAGAAGATAGTCAAGAAAAAAATATGTGTAAAAGAATATCAGAATAAGTGGCGCGATGAGGTGAGTTAAGACGAAACGACAGTTAGAGGGGAAGTAGGTGAGGAGAGACTCAAAGATACTTGGGGGATGGAAAGTGTTTTTAGTGGTAGTGAAGAAAGATTGGGGCTACACTGATGAGGAAGGACAGGAAATTTTGGTACTGGTTGTGAAATAAGAGATTACACTGGTTTAGGAAGGATGTGAATGTGTTGGCAGTGGTAATACAGTAAGAGGGATGATGCTGTTGAGAAGGAAAATGAAAGTGTTGGTAGTAATGGTAAGGTATGAGGGGCTACACTGGTAAGGGATGGAAGGCCTCATGTAATGCAGGGAATGAGGTCGTGGGGCGTGTGAAGTGTGGTAGTAGCTGGTAAAGTAGGGCAGTGGGTGGGACTTTATCATGGGGAAAGTGGTGTGGGAAGGGGCTAATAGTTGCAGAGTTATTTACTTAATGTATATTTTTGTTTACAGGTTCTTTTCTTCTCGTTCTTCGTCATCAGTCTTCCCAGATAAGGATGAGGTGGTCTGGCATCGTAAAATCTTATATAATATTAAGTACAGTAGATACAAATTTTCTTCTAAAAAGATTGTTATGGTTGAACAAATGCTCCATTGTATCAGGCACATGAGTTTTAGAGAATCGCTAGCACGAGTAGTCATCACTATCCGAGAAAAACCCGATGATCTTGTATATAAGCATTGTCTGGGACGTAGGATGACCACGTCCCTGTGGGAGAAGGGCATGACGTTCCATTTAACCTACTGAGCCTATGTTTTTGCTTGGATCCATTTTCTCAGGGACCTATTCCTGCAAAGGAACTCTTTCCCCACTCCACACCCAACCACTAACCCTTCCCACCCACCCCACAAACCCTACCCCCCCCCAATCCGTCCACCCATCCGTTCTGTTGTGGCTAATAATATTATGGTTGCAGAAGTAAGGAACCCTTTGTTAATTGGCTACCACGTTTTCCACCATGTGGACTTGATTATTTCTAATAAGTCATACTCATGGCCCTTCTGGAGCAAGGATCCTTTTTAGCAAATGTAATGTAAACCTCTAAATACGTCGTAAAACGTCACACCTATTAGAGCTGTTAAGAACGTTCCATATACATGCCCCTCGATTTCCACAGAGGACAGGAAGACAGGCAAACAGGCAGACATACAGACGTTCCCTTTATCTATCTATCTATCTATATCTATCTATCTGTCTATCTATCTATCTATACAGTATACTGTACATAGTTTAATAAAGTATTCTTGTGGGGAAATATATGTATAATATGTATGCAGACTGATTCCTTTTATTAGAAAACCGACAGCATGCACACACACAGGAGACATGAAGTATAAATGTATATTGTAAATCAAAATCAAAATTATTTTGAAATGCATTTCTCTAGTTTCCTAGATCATCAGTTAAAAGAACAGTGGCTCAAGAAGAGATGTGCTTCCTATAAGTGATTGGTAGCCACTGGTATTTGGTATGAATTGTCCACTGGTGTCAGTTTCATTTCGAGGTGTGTGAAGCTTCAGTTGCCTCGCTCTCGTAATTCGAAAAAGGTTCGTTTATTTAAAGCTGTAATTGGGTCGGTGTTTCATAGATCTCTATTCAGTAATGATTTAAATTTATTTGTGAAACATTATCCCCTTTACTTTCTTAATGTAGGATCATCCTTTTTTACTTTATAGAAGGGCATAATATTGAACCTTGGAGAACAATTTTTGCACACACACACACACACACACACACACACACACACACACACACACACACACACACACACACACACTGGATTTGGGTATCAATATAAGTACAGCAGAGCCGGGGAAAACTTTTAAACATGAAAAATCAGTTCATCCCATAATGAATGGATCTTTTTTTGGGCTTTTTGTGCTACTTTCTCTGCAAAAGAACAATGTTTTGCAGGTCCAGTCTTTGGTTCTTTCTTATGTTTTTTATTTATTTATTTTATTTTTTTTTTTCTGAAACAAGGTGATGCCTGACAGACAAATATGTACAGAAACCTATTGGACAGTTAATAATGTGACCAATGGACTGTAACAAATGGTAAAAATTTATCGTGGTGTAAATTTTCTTAAAAGAAAAATATTATAGTGTACCTTGTGATGTTACTGCCAGGGGAGGGGGGGGGGCGCAAAAATGTCCACAGGTTGGGTTCTCTGATTTCCATTTCAGATTACTAAACCGAGTCGCAGAAATGATAATATGGTGCGTGGAATCTGCGGAAAATTGTAGAATAGGAAAGAGAATATGGCACGATTTATATGATGCACGTGCTGTATATTGTTCTATCTATCTACCTATAGCTAGAAGCCATAATCCCGTTAGGGGTGGCCATTTGACGACGAGTTAGTTGTTTTACGAGAAGGGGCACTAACCCTCCACCAGCTCACTTGCTGACAGGTAGGGAAGACGTATGGATTGGCTACATGTTTACCACCCAGAGTTGTAAGTGATTTCCTGGCTTACAGAAAACTATTTGGCTTGACACTCGATGTGAAACCACCTGGAAAGGAAAGAAGAGTAATAAAAAGTGACAGGAAAGATGGAAGAAATAGGAAGAAAGGAGGGCAAGCACAGACAAAAAATTATAAAGATGAAAAAAGAAGTAGGCAGCACTACATCAAGTGAGTGGATGTTGGATGGTTTTTATGGATGGCTAATATAAAAGAGCCCCATTGTATTACGCTTGCATTGGAAAAAAAAGACACACACACACACACACACACACACACACACACACACACACACACACACACACACACACACACACACACACACACACACAGAAAGGAAAAGTCAGCATTACGCAAGTAAAGGAATGTGTGGATGAAAATTTAAATACAGTGATCAGCATAGTAAGGGTGTATGTGGAAGGTGCACGAGGGGAAAGCGAGATTATAGAAGGAAGCACTTTCATTTGACCAGTTTGCTCCTTCTCACTCAATTCAGCTCTTGATGACTGCGATGATTGTTCATGTGTTAGTTAGAAAACAAAAATGATGAACAAAACTAAAATCTACTTTTTCATGAATCAGCTAAAACTAGTCGAAGTATGATTATTGGTACTGGTTGGATTATTCATGTACACTGGCTAGTTAAAAGGAGCGCAAGCAATTAAAATCGGTTTATGAAACGCTCCCCAACCATAGAGGCGAAGAGACTAGCTCAATTACTGCCAAAACTAAGTAGTTACTATACCAAGTAGGCTACAAATATAATTGCGATACATGTGGTCAACTGGGACTTTGCTAAAATGAAGCACAATCTAAGTTTTTTCTCTAGCAAAACCACAGGTCACTATCTGGTTTTGCTAGAATAAAACCTTAGATTATAAAAATCCTTCGGAAACTACAGTAAAGCACCACACTTAACTTCGGTAGAGTGAGGCACCTTGTATGTGTCGCATCTCGTGTGCTTGGCTTTAAATCCATAGGGAGCTAAAACTTTCCTAGAGTAAGGCACGTTGCGTGGGAAAATCTTTAGGGTTGAACTGACTGACCGGGCCGCTCGTTCTCTATTTCTAGTTATTTGGTAGCCGTTGCCACAGCGTCCTGTGTCAAGGCGAGTCAAGATGTTGTTCAGATCCTTTTCTAACATAAGATGCTCGCGCATGGTAAAATAGAATGAAAAGAGCTGAACCACGTACTGTACATCGTGACTCTCCCCAAAATAAATTGCTGAGTTAACAGCAACTTATTTTCTCCTTCAAAACACACACACACACACACACACACACACACACACACACACACACACACACACACACACACACACACAGACACACACACACACACACACACACACACACACAGACACACACACACACACACACACACACACACACACACACAGAGGCAGCCAAAGGAGGCAGACGTGCGACATCGGCGCTCAGTACCGAACCAACACGGCCAGTGGCATTACCTGAATTAGTATCTTTGTACGAGTCAAGCTCTGTACCAGGTTAGACTAAATGATTTTTCATTATTAAAAGAAAAAAAAATAATAAGAAGGTTAAACAAGACTTGTTCAAACAGAAAAGAGAACCAAGACGAAAAAATTAGCTCAGTCAGCTGAGGTTTGTTTACAGCAGCACGGGGAATGTAAGTATATATTCTAACTTTTAGTATTGCAAAATGGATACATACTTTAGTAATGGAAATTTGGAAAAGAAAAGGGATAAAGGTAGAAAGCAAAATGATGATTTCTACCAAGAACTGGTTGAAGTGGAGACTCACAACAGACTGGTTGAACGTGTACACAAACTAGAAATGGCTTTCAAAAATGAAATTAATGAAATAAAGAAGCAGATGCACTTGCAAAAGGAAGAAATAGAAAAACTAGGAAGGGAGGCCAACAAGAAAGACACAACCATCAGTGAACTAACAGTGGAATTGAGTACACTTAGAAAGAAAATGAGTGAAATGGCAAGTACAGCAGTCAATCACGAGAGTGTTATGGAAGAGTTAAAAAATGACACAGAGGCAATTAGGCAAGTAAGCAGTCTGATAGACCAAAGCAGTGATATTGAGGAGAAGATAACACAGGTGAATGAAGCTGTGCAAAGCTACAAAAATGATGTGGAAACCACGTATGCTGAAATGGTGAAAGTAAAGAAAGACTTAGAAACAAGGTTGGAGGAAAAAAGCATTAAACAAGAAGTGAAAAGAATAATCCAAAACAATCCTAAGTTAGTCAGAGATTCAGTAGATATAAACAAATCTATAGTAATCACTGGTATAGAAGAGGAAGAAGTAAAAAACAAGATCACAAGAGACAAAAAGGAGATGGCAAATGTAATGTGCTTACTGAAAGAAGTATCAGAGGAAATCTGTAGTAAAGATATAGAGGAACACAAAAGGTTAGGGAAATACGAGAAAAGCAGGACAAGACCTCTAAAGGTGACTTTCCAGAGTGTAAACACTGTGGAGGAGATACTAAAAAATGCAAAGAATCTTATGGAAAAAGAGGAGTTCAAGAATGTATGGATAAAAAGATGCCTAACACAAGAGGAACTAGAATTACTGAAAGAGAAAAGGGAGGAAGCAAAAACAAAAAATCAGGGAAGATCAGAAGAGGAGAAGAAGAAATTTTTTTACAAAGTAATAGGATTGCAGGTACGAAAGTGGTACACAAACAGGATGGAATAAAAAGGAGGAAGATAGTAAAACCATGTCATGACAAGTATATAAACAAGATGATAAAGTTGATGCACTCAAATGTGGATGGAATGGTATCTAAATTACTAGAGATGAATGATTATGTCAGAGAAAATGAACCACAAATAATATGCCTAACTGAAACAAAATTAACACCAAGGATATCCAATGACATACTAAACTTAGAGGAATACAATATATGGAGAAGAGACAGAAATTTAAAAAAAAAGGAGGAGGAATTATAATATTAACTAAGAAAAATCTAAAAGTCAATGAAATAAACCTAGATATACCATCACAAGTAGAATTGATTGCATAGAGATCAACACATCTGAAGGGAAAGTAATTGTAGCCAATTTGTACATGCCACCCAGATCAAACACATGGGAAAGAGACGAATATGAGGACCTGGCAGAGAGTACAATTCAGAGTTTAAGATCATTACTACATATAATGGAAGAGAAATCGGAAAGAATTATACTAACTGGAGATTTTAATACAAATATAAATTGGAATACTCTAGATATAATTAGCCAAGAAAGTTGTTGGGACCAAAACCTCCTGGATCTCGTGCAAGAGTTTTTCCTAACGCAGCATGTGAGGGAAACCACCAGAAAAAGAGGACTCGATGTACCTTCAGTGCTAGATCTAATATTTACTAGACAAGAAAATGATATTGGCAAATTAATATATCACCCTCCACTCGGCAAAAGCGAGCATGCAGTACTAAATTACAACTTCAGGATAGCATATGACATAGTTAACAGCTGTCATAAATGACTTTGTGTCATAAAATACTTTGTGGTTCTTTTGTGGTTGAGTTGTAGTTGAGTTATATATATATTTTAGACTTGTGGTCGAGTGGCTTTTATATCTTGTAGTAACTTCCCATTTGTCATGTAGTGACAGGAGAGGTAAAGAATAGTATGGGACTATTTTTATTTGTCTTGGAAATATTAACAAGTCTCTCACACAAAGCGGAATATAGAGTCTCGCTCCCTCTCTCTCTCTGTCTCTCGAGTTGCTAAGCTCTTCTCCCCTTCGACCTGTCTCGAGTATCGCTTGTCCCCGTCTCCTCCTGCCTGTTCGGTGGCTAACCTCCGTCTGAGCTCTCTTTCCTAAATTCTGGTGTAGCAGGGGTGTGTCACGTGTGTTCCTCGTGGATGGACTAGGTCTTTGTTCACGAGAGGACTGCTGACAGCTAACTGCATCATCTCCTTACTGGCCGCTGTCGTCAGCTTTCCTCAGTGTAACTTGCAAACCTCATTTCCTTTTCCCAGGCTCGCAGAGGGCTGTCTATGTATCTATTTATCTATCTATCTATTATGATTTGCAATTATAATATGGAGTCCTACCACACTGCTCGGCCGCGCAAAAATGGCGTACCATCGACATTTAATAGTCATAACATATTAATACACATTATATACACATTATAATGAACTTATAAGCTAATTAAGTGAAATACATAATATTGTAAAAGTAACATAATTGTATGAATATTGTATACATATATTATTCATAGTAAATAGTGATTATTCAGTAATATTACATTTTAAACAAGTTGTATACATATTTGAATAAATGCAATGGTTGTTGTATAACACTTTGTAAGACATGCATGTACAACAGACGTGACATAATTGTGCAATGGTAATACTGCTAGGTTATACATTACATAGAGTTATCACTTTAGTAATGTCTAATATTTCACCTAACTTGTATGATGATACTGGTAATACAGAATTGTGCTATAATTGTATGACTTATAATATTGTACTAACATTGTGGTACTACATAATTGTAACATTTTATGAATTGTTACAAAATATTGTGGTAATGCATAATTGTGTTGGCCTTATAATTGTAGTTACATTTTGTTAATGCAACTATTACATAAGTGTCTTGGCCTTATAATTGTAGTTAAAGTTACATAAAAGTTACATCTTGTTAATGCAACTGTTAATTGGCAAAGTGTAACATAATGCAATCGTTTGTCGTTACATAATTGTTACATATCGTTTGTAGTTACATAATTGTAGTTAAAGTTACATAAAAGTTACATCTTGTTAATGCAACTGTCACAGAAATGGTACATATTGTTTGTAGTATTATTTGTAGTTACATAACTGTAGTTAAAGTTACATAAAAGTTACATCTTGTTAATGCAACTGTCACATAAATTGGTACATATTGTTTGTAGTTATATAATTGTAGCAAGTGTAACATAATGTAATCGTTTGTCGTTACATAATTGTAATAATTGCAGTCCTAACACATGCTGCGGTCGATGATAGTGATGATGTGTCATGCCACTTGTTTGTGGAGACAACAATTTGCCTTTTTGTTTGTAGTTTATGTGGTATTTTGACATATGTAGTAACACTTACACTTATTTTCATTTGTTTGTTATGTGATCTTACTCTATTTCTCTTTTTTCTGTTTTACTTTTCTTTCTTTCTTTCTTTCTTTTTTTTTTTGTATGTATTGATTTTCTATAGTTTGTTTTTCTTCGCTTGTGTATGCTTTTTCCATGTTGTTCATGGTTGCATAATTACTGGCTAATTTCCTTGGGATACTTTTTAAAAGTTTAGTTTATATTGCACAGGTATTACTGAAAATGATATTATATAGTCCCATATTTTGTTATATTATATAAAAAATATATACACTATATACAGTATTAACTATACACACTGACTTGTTGTTCACCTGTACCTATCGTGAGTAATATGTGTGTCAGCACTGTGTGGAAATCATTGTCTTCACGATTGTGTTGAAGATGTTCACTCTTGCTAACGTCATTTGTGTTGGCCATTTTTTTTTTTTTTTTTTTTTTAGTTTTCCTTCTAACTTAATTTATATGTTTCCACTAGGTAGCTTTAATTAATAAATGTTTAATAAAGTTCTTTTAATCGCTGACTGAGTAACTGTGATGGTATATTTTCTTTATTACTTTGTAGATGTAATAATGTATAGTTGTATGTATGAAACACGTATTTTATGTAGGTATAAATGGTAACACTCGTTGGTAGTAAATAAATGTTATAATAAATGAATGAATATATACAGTGTAAAATAATTATTGTTGGTGATTATTTAGTGTTTGAGTTATGCAGATAACTGAAGTATGTGTAGTATGTGTACTTAAGCTGTAACTATACAGCACGTTTTATATGTTTGTGCAGAAGCTTATTGTCTATCACTGTGTATTGTATAAATGAAGTAACTATGTAACTCACTAATTTTTACCGTGGTGGGAATGGTGTGAGTGGTGGTGCAGGTGGTGTGTTGACTGACGGCGTCTGTTCAGCAAGCACGCATGATGACCTCAACTTCCCACACTGGTAGCTGTGGTGAGTGAATGAGTAGCGATGAGTAACTTGAGTGAAGATGAGTGAGTAAGATGAGTTATGAGTCGTGTCTCACTCTTCGTTTGTTTGTTCCGTTTTTCTATGTCGATGTTTTCTCGGTCCTTTTCTCTAGTGATTTACTCGTTGTGGGATGAAGACTGCCGCTACTTGTAGGTGCGTGTAGAAGATTATACAGACGACGTAGAGTTGCTACTTGTAGTTGATTGTAGATGGTTGTAGTTCGCTGATTCGTCGTAGAAATTGCAATATTGTATCAATATTTTGTTAAACTACTTGCAAGGCGTCGTGTGATCTCTTGACCTCTGCATCAGCATGATGATCTGGGAGACGGAGGGGGCTGGTTGGAGAGAATACTGTCAGGAGCTGGTTGTGTTGTTGGTTGAGAGAGGTATTTTTTTTTGTTTTCAATCTTGATATTTTGTAGGAATTCAATGTTGATTCGTAGACGAGGTTCGTATACGTTCGCTGCTACCAAATGTCATGAATGACTTTGTCTTGGGAATATTAACAAGTCTCTCACACGGAACGAAGTATAAGTCCCGGGTAGCTACCTCCCTGTCTCGCTATCTGTCTCTCTCTCTCAAATTGCCAAGCCCTTCTCCCCTTGACCCGTCTCCTCTGAGGCCTGTCTACTTCTCGACCTCTCTGTTCTATAGCTAACCTCCATCTGAGCTCTCTTTCCTAAATTCTGGTGTAGCAGGGGTGTGTCACGTGTGTTCCTCGTGGATGGACTAGGTCTTTGTTCACGAGAGGACTGCTGACAGCTAACTGCATCATCTCCTTACTGGCCGCTGTCGTCAGCTTTCCTCAGTGTAACTTGCAAGCCTCATTTCCTTTTCCCAGGCTCGCAGAGGGCTGTCTATCTATCTATTTATCTATCTATCTATTATGATTTGCAATTATAATATGGAGTCCTACCACACAGCAATGAAAGTTACAAAAAGAACCTAAACTATAAAAAGGGGAATTATCAAGACCTAAAGAAGTATTTCTTAGAAGTTGATTGGGAAAATGAGCTTAGAGGACAAGATTTAAATGCTGTATATAAAAAATTCTGTGAATTTTATGAAATAGGAGTCCAGAAGTACATCCCACAGCACAAAGAAGCACATAAGAAAATACAGAAATGGTTCAATACAGAATGTAAAAAATCAAAAGAAAGAAGAGATTTGTTGTGGAATAGATACAGAAGACACAATAGTGAAAGGGCATATAATAATTACAAACAGGCAAGAAACGATTATACAAGAATAAGGAGGGAAGCCCCAAAACAGTTTGAGGAGGATATAATAAATAAAAGTAGTGATCAACCAAAGCTGTTTTACAGCTATATCAGAAGCAAAGCCAAAGTAAAAGATATAATACAATTCATTACGGACGAGGGACTCACTTATACACAAGAGAAAGATATTCGTGAAACACTAAATATAAATTTCCAGTTAGTTTTTACAGAAGAAAAAAATTTTGAGAGGGACTATGTGCAACATGCATGTCCACACATACCACCAGATATACAAATAGCAGAAAAAGTAATACAGGAGGAATTAAGTAAATTAGACAGAGGAAAAGCAAGTGGTCCTGATGAAATTTCATGTTGGGTACTACGAGAATGTGCAAAGGAGTTAAGTAAACCATTATTTTTAATTTTCAAGAAATCCTTGAGTCAAGGTAAACTACCTGATATTTGGAAAAAAGCAAATATTGTCCCCTTATTCAAAAAAGGAAATAGACAAATTCCACTCAACTACCGACCAGTATCACTGACCAGTGTTGTAAGCAAGGTATTAGAAAAGCTTATAAGAAAAGCTTGGGTAAATCATCTAGAAGAACACAGTATGATAACAGAAAGACAGTTTGGTTTCAGAAAAGGAAAGTCATGTGTAACTAATCTGTTGAGCTACTATGACAGAGTAACAAACACAATACAGGAAAGAGAAGGATGGGTGGACAGTATCTATTTAGATTTCAAGAAAGCTTTTGACACAGTACCACACCAAAAACTTTTATGGAAACTGTACCATCAAGGAGGAATTCGAGGCAAACTGTTTTGTTGGATGCAAGATTTTCTCATAAAAAGAGAAATGAGAACAGCACTAAGAGGAAACTACTCATCATGGAAAGAAGTGACTAGTGGAGTACCACAGGGTTCAGTGATGGCACCAATCATGTTTTTAGTGTATATAAATGATATAAACAGTAACACTGGAAATGAGAGCTATCTGAATATGTTTGCAGATGATGCAAAAATACAAAGGAGAATTACTAACACAGACTCTTGTAAAGAGCTACAAGAAGAATTAAGTAAACTTCATGAATGAAGTAATACATGGCAAATGGAATTCAGTGTGGACAAGCGTCATGTAATCAAGTTTGGTAAAAGTGGAAAAAGACCTGATTGGGATTATAAAATAGGAAATAAAACCCTATACACATCAGAAAGAGAGAAGGACCTAGGTGTGATTATCAATAACAGACTATCTCCGGCTGACCACATCAGCGAGAAGGTACGGAACATGTATACACTGCTTGCAAATATGAGAATAGCATTCACATACATAAATGAAGACATGCTAAGAAGGATAATAACATCATTCATTAGACCAACCCTGGAATATGCATCAGTAGTCTGGAGTCCTCATCTCAAAAAACACATAGACAAGATTGAAAAAGTTCAAAGGGCCGCTACAAGATGGATACCAAGCTTAAGGGACCTAAGCTACGAAAAAAGACTAAATAAACTGAATCTACCAACACTACAGGAGAGAAGGAAGAGAGGTGACATGATAATGCTATATAAGTGCATATCAGGGAAGGAGAAAATAGACATAAATGATTACTTAACATATGGAGAAGCATCTGCAAGAGGACACTGCAAAAAACTGCATAAGAAGAGAGGTGATAAAGACGTAAGGAAATTCAGTTTCCCAAACAGAGCAATTGATCAATGGAATGCACTACCGAATGAAATAGTGTGTGCCAAAACAATTCACAAATTTAAGGATATGTACGATAAATATGGTTTAAGACACGGGACAGTACGAGCTTGACTCATTCCTGTAAAGATACAATTAGGTAAGAACACAAACACACACACACACACACACACACACACACACACACACACACACACATTCGTAACCCTTCAAAATGTGTAATTTGTCTATATACAGATAAATCAGTAGACACATATTTTCTGAACTGCGGTATGAAGCTATATATGGTCTAATTTGTACATGGTTAGTTTACATTACAAGCACAATAGCCTGTCCTGTGGGAGGTGTGACGGCTACATCGCCGCGGAAGCAAAACGATACCTAAAATACACCATCAATGGACGTCACTCTGGTCTTGTTCAGATACCTACTGTATATATAGTACACCTGCAAAACTACAACCACATCTAAATAAAATCCTGGGTATGTACGTGAAGCTCTACGCACTAATGACGTTTCACAGAAGAAGCTGTCGCAAGTGGGAGGGAAAGTGGCCAGAACACCCCCTTAGAAGACATCAGTCAGGAGCCAACTAGGAATGCATCGTACGATTCTACGATCCTCGGAATATCCTTTTTTATTCCTGCTTTGCATTCACTGGGCTGTCAATAATGGAAGCAATATACGACATTGGTAAGTCAAACAAGTACTGCCTGAAAGCACTTGAACTCATAAAGTCATAATTTCCCAAACGAGTCCAGATGTCTTACTTAAGCCAAACAATCCATTACCGAGATAAGATTGAAATTGACGGAGCCCATGAACAACCCGTACTTTCAGACAGTAAGTGGATGATATAGCTGTGAGGAAAGGGTCAAGTGCAGTGGAGTGCTCCCAGGGATGGACAGGGATACATGAAAGGTGATTGATAGGCACTGTAGGTAATCAATACTTTTAGCTGCAGCGTGTTTCTCTGATCTGATAAAAATCGTCTGGCGTTGGTAGGAACATTTTATTATGTACTTATTTCTCACAAATGACGTTACTTTAAAGAGATATTAAATATTTCCCAGCGGCATGTCTCTCTGAGCTGTATTACATTGCTTGATGTTAGCTAAAAAAAAAAAAAAATGACATTATGTTGAGACAATTTGACGAGTATGAGAATGAGGTGGAGGAAACATAGGTGAAGTAAAGGTGAACTTTATTCTCGACTGAAGAAGCCACTGACTAATGTAGTCAGTAGTAAAGCTCATCTATACACCACCCGTGTTTTCTTCCACCACCTTCCCCCAAATTCGTATATTACAGCCAACGTGTCATGGATAGGGGAACGATAAAAGGGAGGTGAGATAAGTTCTGCCGGACATCGCCTACAAGACGGAGGCACCAGTGCCAACCCGAAACTTTACTGAGGGATTAATTAGGAAGCTTCCCACTTTTTGCTGCCGGAGCTCACATCCAAAGCCAGTCCTTGCCTACTACCAAGATAACGGCACAAGGCTGGGATAAGAATGAGCTTCTCTTTGGAAGATTTAGCATCAGGATTTGGAGTAAGTACACCCATATTCTCTTCAATCTCTTTCTTTTTTTAGTTGGACGGTTCCGTTTCAGCAT
Source organism: Coenobita brevimanus (assembly GCF_032717465.1). Taxonomy (NCBI): domain Eukaryota; kingdom Metazoa; phylum Arthropoda; class Malacostraca; order Decapoda; family Coenobitidae; genus Coenobita; species Coenobita brevimanus. Next base: position 36,151,760 of record NC_137045.1, on the reverse strand, counting down.
TTGGGAACTTCTTTCAGGCGAACACCTTAAGTGGAACGACTTCAAATTGTAAGAGAAATTGGCTGCTGTCTAAAAAAAAACGCAGGTTAGATTCTAGGATAGGACAGTAGACAATGATAATACGAATATCATTAAAATGCACTTTACTGATCTTAAAATGAGCCACCTACTTGTCATATAACGTCACGTCTAATATCGTTTCACCAACCTTGAAAGTTAGAGTAATGGAATGTACTCAGTGCGGATCGTGGGTATCAGTGGCGAAATGGTGACGTGAAAGAGTGTTGCAGATACTGAGATGCCAGCCCTTAGGGAACGAATTATCAGATCGGTGCTCTGAGTCTCCCACATGAAAAATAAGAGACTTGAAACACTATGTCGAGTAACCTTTATTTTGTGTGTGTCGTTAGTACTCCCGGGAATTACATACAGTATAGGTAACACTAAACGATTCTGTTTAATCAAGAGTGACAGCAGTGGAAGGTTAAAACATCACTCTTGTGTTTCCATATGATCTCCCGTTTTTCTCTTTCCCTAACCTGCTATCATGTTCTTAGGCTTCTGTATCCAGGTGTTCCCTACAGAAATCGCCAAAATGAAAATAGAAATAAAGAAATTAGTCACCAGTCTTTGTATGTGCTACTCGTCATCTGTTCTTACCCCTAAAGTTGCCGGAAGTGTCCACTGGTTAACACCGACGGTTCGATTACCACCCACCCTGCAGTTTTCTCTACAGATCTAGCCAAAAATATTCCCCTCTCACTTCCAAACGAGTCTGTAGTTTAATTTTTCTAGGGATCTAATATTCTGCAAGGAAATATCATTGTTAATTAGTTTCTCGTTCATTCACATCTCTAATACCTTTACTGTTGTTCGGTCAGCCATACGGTCTACAACTTTCAATTCCCCCACATTCATTTTTCACTTTCACGTTCACCTGCGTCTCCCCTCCCGCCACAGAGAGTTCGTCCATTTACACCCTTGTACACCTTTATTTTCTGCTTTTGTTTGCGCTTTTTTTTTTTTTTTTTTACCATCGCGGCTCCATCGATTTCCAGTGAGGACTGAGAGTTTTTTTTCCCCTGCCAGTAAAACCTCTCTCTGTCTCTGTCTGTCTGTCTGTCTGTCTGTCTGTCTCTCTCTCTCTCTCTCTCTCTCTCTCTCTCTCTCTCTCTCTCCGTGAACAGCAATCTATTTGGCTACTAATTATTTCCCTTCATATTTTCCGTTGCCCTCTTTACCATTCACTGTTACATACCACATCCTCTTTTCCCTCCTACTCCTCTCGCTACGAAGCGTCCACTAAAAGTATCAGTGATGCATGCGTCTGCCTGGCATAACAACCCGCATGCGGAGTGTGATGGGGTTGTGGGTTTGTTCAGCTTGTTTGGTTGTAATTTAGCATCACCACGGAAACCAATGGATGAAGCTATATAAACTTTTTCACAATGACTCCGAACTATTAATGAGACAAGTAACTGAATTCTAATTAAATTGTTATAGGTCCCAGGCCAAGAGCAAGGCATACTCAGTTTAGATTTGATTTAGAGCAAATCTGGTGGAAGGGTTGAAACTCGGAAAAAGATTAAATGATTCAGGCGTGACAACAATCTGTTCAAGATAAAGGTCACACGGCAAGATCAAATGCTCGGCCATTTAACTCAAGTAGACGATACTAGAATTTAAAAATAAAAATAATAGTAACTTGATGGAAGGGCTTTGTTCTGTCAAAGGATAAAGTCTTTCTGTTTTAAGAGCAATATGTCAAAGATTAAGGTCACAGAACATTCCATCACCATCCATCCGCCATCATCCGGACCTCCTTTCCCACCCTAGGGCAGGGTGTGGAGTAGCAATGTCCAGATAGCCCAATTTGCCCAATCCAGTGGGCCACATTTCCATTTACTCACCATTCAAGCCCCCGGAATCCTGGCTCTATCGTATATACAGAACATTATATGCTTAAACACTTGTGGTCTGATTTTGACCAACATGCGTGGAAGGATTGAGGGTCAGGCATGGACTGGGTAATTAGAAGTGGAGAACAGTTGGTCGATGATTCAGGTGACAGGGTAAGGTCAAGGGTTCGATTCGAGTAGAGAACAGTTTGATTATTTAAATATGAATATGAGGAGGGAATTATACTCGTGCTGTTACATTCCCACTTCTGGTATATCACCCTCTTCTGTTAATAATCTCTAATTCCGAATGAAGTCTCTCTCCTTTTTTTTTTTTTTTTTTTTTGTCGAAAGCTTTTTCGCCCCCAACCCCCATCTCTCTTTGACTTTGCAGAGTTCAATGTGCAGGAATCTATTTCTTTAATCACCCATTTCTCCTCGTCTAACTCCCTCCTCTGTTACAACTCTCCCGACACTTATCCCCATTTGAACGATCGTTCATCCTTTTAGAATCTGCTGTCATTCTACCCTGAAATTAATATTGTCAGCTCCTTTGTGTTCTCCACCTGTGCCTTCTCATCCTCACCACTCCTCTTCCCTTCCTCAGGTTAGTGATGGGACTTAAAAGAAATTTATCTTGCAGTAAACGTGTCGTGGTAAATGTGTTTGGATGATGAAGGTTCAGATGGCGTCACATACATAAAGTACAGGGGCACACCTCCCAGAATGCTCGTAAAGCCAAGCATTAAACATACAGATTTATTTACTTTTGCACTTTAAGTGCAAAGCTACTCGCAGTGCCCAGTGAACCTTCGTGGGAACCAAGAAAACGTGTCGAAAAATATCGATGTATTCTTCCTCCTTTTTTCATCAGTCATAAGTCATAAACCATAAGGTACATACGAGCATATTACGCATCATATCGTCTTTAAGCAGCCAGGGATGTTTCCATAAAAACTTAGAGCAGCATTCGAGCTACATCGCGAAAGTTACAGCCTAAAATTATTCCTTAGTACTCTGGCCTCTTCTCAGTCATTGTAAAACTCAAAGGATTCTTGTTTCCCATTTCCAAGTAAGCATTTCTCGTATCATGTTTCTGTAATCAAGGTGTTGATTATCATACAGTAAAAGAACGATTAATAGTACAGCTAATGTGTGTAAGTAGCTAGTCTCCATAAAAATATTAACTATCAAACAATAATTTTTAAAATATCAAATTGCTAAAATGTAGGGATGAAATTAACAGAAAAAGGAAACATGAGATGAAAAACAAGAAAGAATAACAAGAAAGAGTTTGGGATACGAAGAGATTCAGAGTTATAACCAAGGATAAATTCCACACTGGACAAGAACCTATGCAACATTGGTAATTGACGGTACATAGTATCAGACTCTGAATATTCTCTCTTCCCAAATTTTCTTTTCCTTCTGTTCCTTGTAATCTCTTGTTTCTTCACGTTTTCCATCCCTATATATTAACTTTTTTTTCTATTTACTTTGACTTAACATCCGATTTCTACTGATAAACATACTGTACTCCGTCACATTTTCCCCGAGATCACTTTAGTCATTTTGGGACAACTCTAATAAAGTTGGCAACATTTTCGACGATCTGGTTGTTTGACATTATCTTATGGATATCTTTGGTGACAAATAATGATGTCGTTCATTTAGACGCAAACAAGAAGGCCAATACCAAGACTCTGAGTCCAGTCTAGACATCTTAGGAAAAAAATCTAAACCAGGCTTGCGAGATGTTCTTTCAGAGTAAATTTTATTTCCAGTTCCTTGTGGTCTGCAGAATACTGTTTACCTTCATGATACTGATAGTGAACTCCGTCGACTTCCCTCATGGTTGACCAAAGACAGAATCAGTGGAGCTGACCCTGCTTCATCTACTAGGCCAATTTGAATTCTCGGTGTTTGAGAACCGGAAAGGTACAGTCTAGCTGCCATACAACAATAACCAGGGACGTAATATTGAGTCATTCTAGACCGGAAAGAACTACGTGAATGGCGTGGAATCTATGGTAGTCTCTCGTCATGGAAGAGCTAGGTGATCGCAACAACTGTCCTCCTGGACGACCATTCACACCTAGTCAGAAAGGTTGAGGAAAGCCATAATCAAATCTCCCACATGGTTGAAAACAACGTCATTCATATAAGACTTCACTTGCCGATGTCCACAGACAAGATGAGTGTGATCTCCCACTCCTGACTTGGTGTCATTTAAAAAGCCATACATCATGTGGCTCAATCCGTACATCAAATAGTTATTGAACATTCCATTTCAGATGACCAGTCAGACCCACGGCCCCCTCGTGAGAGTACCACTTATCATACTTAAGTTTTGTTCAATCAAGATCTAATCCCATGATTCACAAGGCCAAGCGTCTCTCGATGACACTGAGATTATCAACCCATGGACCTCCATAGTGCTAAGTGAGAATTCACCCACGTTGAACCGCTTTTTTTTTTTTTTTTTTTTTTATAACAGATGAACGGAGGAATGAAAAACAAATTAATTGAAAAAAATCCACACATCAGATTACAGGTGTCCTCTGTTAAAAATAAAATAAAATAAAATAACAGTTGGCCTTGCACTGCCGTAGGTTCAAGTTTGGTGGGCAACTAATTTGAGGAAGCGAATTCCAAACAGATGCAGTATTAGGAATGAATGAATTCTGAGAGGCAGAAGTTCTGCAATATGGCAGTGTGAGTCAAGTCACGAGCGCTACCAAATGCCTGTGTACCATGAAGGACGACGTGGAGAGGTGGAACAATGGATGAAAAATCGTCTAAGCGTTTGTCATTAACTTATCAGTGATACAGCATAAGGAAGGCACCATTCCGTCTTACTTGTAGGGTAGGTAATTCATTTATAAATGTTGGAGTTATTAATTACTCTTATATCTTTGTTCTGAATTCGGCCCAATTGTTTTAGTGCAGCCTCTACCCATCCACTTCACAAGGATGAACAATAATTGAGCTGAGATTGTACATGGCTGTTGTATATTATATGTATTCTGTACAATAATCCAAGTTTGTTTGAGGTGTTTTTAGCAAATGATCAATCATGAGAGTATCGTTATGTGAAACACTGAGAATCTCAGTACCCTGTACTTTAATAGATATGAAGATTAATTATCAGGGAGATAAAATAAAACAATGTTATATGTATATCTGTAATGAACAGATAGGCTATGTGTTCACGTCACAACCTTCAGGGTTGGATAGCTATATCAGTTATCTATAGACTTATACGGGTGTTCCTCATTGACACATTTATATGAGCGAATCTTATTCAAGCCCGGGCCAATTGTTCGAGATATCACTTGTCCTTGAAAGGCATGCCAATCTCACTGACGGATGTTTCATCCGATTCATTCCGTTCACACAAATATATACTACTCACCAGGGCAAAGATTATTTTTTCCTCACTGGCCTTAATTCTAACAAGGCATATGGGTTTGAAGGGGTCCTCTCTGTTGTCCTCATGAATTGTGCTTCTGTGGATACACCCTGCCTAGATATATTATTTCGCCTTTGTCTGTCGACTTGTACCGTTTCTTCTTGCTGGAAGTTTGCTCGCAGTCAGCCTGTCCCAGAGAAGGGTGACCTTTCCCAGCCCTCTAACTCTCATCTAAATTCTTTAACATGCTGTATTTCTAAAAGTTTTCAGTCTATTCTTACAAAAAAAAAAAAAAAAATCTTTCCTAGCTTTACCTTTCTGATCTCAAGTTCAGGTTCTGCCAGGGACACTCCACTGGCGATCTTCTCATCACCCTTTTGGACTCTTTGTCATGCCGATTTTGGGATTTTGTCAAATGCCTTGCCATTGCACTTGGCGTCTCAAAGGCTTTCGATCGAGTCTGGCATAAATCTTCAGTTTCCAAACTGCCCTCTTAGGGTTTTTATCCTTCTGTCTGTGCCTTCATAACAGCTGCTGTTGTAGACGGATACTGTTGTCTCTTAAAGCTATCAATAGTAGTGTTCCTGAGGGCTCTATCCTATCAACAACTTCCTTTCTTTTGTTCATCAGTGACCTAAGCTGTGCATCTAATCCTATCCACCCATACCCCGATGACTTCATCCTTCATCCTTCCATTCGCTTCTCACGGCGTCCATCTCAACAATTACTTCAAACAATAAGGGATGAGGCTTTGACTCACCTTACGTTTGACTTTGCTTATATTTCTCATTGAGATAAAAGTAATCTTGTTGTTACTGCATCAAAAACTCATGTCTTAACTGGCCAAATGTACTCCAGGAGTACTCTCTAAATTTAGATAATTTACACCTCAGTTCTGCATAATCTTTAAATGTACCTGGGGTTTCATTCTCTCAGGATTTATCTTGGAAAGGTTATATTAATCCTCTTGCAAAATCTACTTCCAAGAGATTAGGTAGATCAAGCTGTCTCCATGCCTTCTGTACCCCTGCGGTTATTTACTATATACAGGGGTTTTATTCGCCCCTATTTGGTTTTCAGCTCTCATGTGTGGGGAAGGTCTCAACATGATGGAGTCAAAGGCTTTTCGTCTCAGTAAGTCTCCTCCTCTTACTGATTCCCTTCAACTTCTGTCTTTAGTACTGCTGGATCATTCTCTCTTTTCTATCGCTACTTCATTGGTTACTTCAATGTCAGCTTGCATCCCTCCACCGCTATGGCGGGCGTTTAGCACCTGTCTAGCAGTAAACTCACATTTCTTTTCTGTCAAGCCCTCTAATGCAACAGTTAACGGTTACTCCAAGTCCGTCATGTATGGAACAGGTCAGCTCTGGACTCTCTCTGTCTCTCTCTGTCTCTCTCTTTTACTGTCTGTGTCTCCAGCCTTTTAAATGCGATGTGTCCAGGCATCTTGAAATGAACGGATAATGAATTTGGTTCTCTATTATCATTATTTTTTCTTGGAGGGAACAGTCTTGTGAGATACTGGTCTTTGAGTCCTTCTTCCTTGCATAAAAAATAACTATGTTATTTCAGTCCACTCCCATTATAGCAGGTCTGCAGGTCCCTTTTAAGCACACGCATTCACCCCTTTTCTCAGTAGCACTCCAATGCATGTGTGAACGGATGTTCCCAGTTTACCTTTTGTGCAATTTATGAACTCTGGATCATAAAGAAACAGCGTTGGCTGTAACAGCTAGAAGGAAAAACAAAATAGGCAGAGACAGGACCTAGGATTTGTTTGAAGCTTTGCCAATAAGAAATTTCTCAGTCGTCACTGGTGAAGCGTCAAGTAATTCCTGGATCCTGCCTCTGCGTTGTGTTTCTTCTTCAGTTCCGAATCTTTCTTCTTCAGCCAGCCATTCCTACTTTGTTATGACCAGTGTTCAACATGCAGTGCATTCATGTACTGTACAGTATATCGAAATGAACGGAACTTTAATTTGGATTTTTTTCTCTTTTAATGGTCTCTGGGACGAACAAGTTTAGAAACTTTAAGCCTTGGTTTCCTTTCTGTTTTTGCATACAACAGAAATCCTATCATCTTATGGCGACCCATTTCTTGTAACGTCCTCATTAGCTTTGAAACTGTCTGTAATTCTGTTTACATGGAACTTTCCTTTTGCTTGTTCACGCTCCTCTGCCTTGGCATTTCGCACAATAATAAGACTGTGGATTGCTTATATTTTCTGTAATATCGCTCTAGCTGATTCACAGATACTGATAAAAACAGACGGATTTCATCACACAAATTTCTCTTATCACTGCAACAAGACGACATCAATTTATGACAAAAACAACAGGACTGGGAGCAAGACTATTATCTAACTGATAAAGATAATAACACCTTGGATAATGTGAACTCCCAAGTGTTGCAGGGAGGGAGGTGAGGTAAGAGTGAAATGTACCTCAGCGCTTCACTAATGCTAAGGGAGCCCCCGAGCTTGTGTTGCCACCACTGTCTGGACTTTGACAAAGTTAAACCCGGCGGAATCATCCTGGCTCGAGCATAACGTCTGACTAAGATTGTTAATATGAGGCAGGCATGTCCTAGTTATGCCTCTTACGAGGCTTTAGGCAACGCACAGGACCCAGGACAGTAACTGCGGTAATTGAACTGAGGTAAGTGTCGAGTAAGCGAGTGTGAGGCTCTGAATTCGCAGCCCAGCTAACCCAGCGAGTGGCTGCAGAGCTGAACAACTTGGCCAGAGTTATCAAAGTGGTGAAGGTAGAAGCTAGCAATTACGATATAGCCACTGTAAATATTAACATCCGACATCTTTTTCCAGTCGTTTCACTCACACGCGTTCACACATATATTGCATCACTCTAAGATTTCGATATTCCTGCAATATTGCAATAACGAAGACTTGGATAGTGTGCATTATCACACATATATCATAAATAAGAAGTACACTAAGCATTCTGAGGAAGGATATACACACAGAAGGAGCGTGGAGTTCTTGCAACACACCAAATGCATCGAAGATTCTAAACAACAATTAGCTGTTCTCGTACAAGTCAGAGGAAGGCGTAGGGGAAAGATTTGTTGATATTCGCATAATTCCAATGATAAATAAATAACTGAATGTATAATTATTTTCCCAAAACAACGCATTGGTGGATGATGATGAATACGAATACAGCGGTTCATGTGCTTTTAAGACAGAGTGGGCATACAAGCACACTTCGTTGTTAGTAGCGGATACAGTATTATACTGACAATTATCAACATCAGCTGTAAATGGATACACAGTAAAGTATACAGTATAACGTCATATGGTGTTCTGGGGCACTGAAGAGTATGATTAGGCAACCATTTCGGTCTACTGCTACTGCAGAACCCTTTCGGGGGCATGATCAGTATATATTTGATGAAATTTGGTATTCGTGGAAATTTCTGTGACATAATCCCTGCAAAAAGAGATGGAGTACTGAGTATCTAAATAATAAAGTCAAGCTGTATATGTGTGTGTCTGTCTGTCTGTGCGTTTGTTCGAATATTTCACTAGTGCGGAAATAGACATCGACGTAATTATCTTTGCATTATGCTGGAGTAAGTCCTGGGAATGTCAGGAAAATACCAGACAAAACTTCTATCGATCGTGCGAGACGCTGCGGCTCGATATTGTCAAGAATCGCAACACGCGAAACTGCGAAAATTGTTTATTGTAATTTTTAGCCAGAACTGGCCAATTTGGGCTCAGTAACGGTATGGAGACAAAGATAATGATATTTGCGAAAATTTGCAGACGAAAGAACTATTAGTTAGTCCTGTAATTTTGTTTTGACCAAACACTATATGTACAGTACCTATATATATATATATCATGCTCATAGGGCGTTATCTTGTAGAGTGAGCAGGCTTGAGTACTGGTGTGACCTAGTCGGGCCAGACTAGATAAGGTGAAACATGCTAGAAGGGCCTACTAGCAGCACTCACACTAAAAGCACTCTCCCACCTGCATCACAGCCAGCCGGGGTGGATGTGTTGGCTGTTTTCTCTTTGGACCTCTCTTTCGGAGATGCGAGCGAGAAAGGGGCACAGGCAGATGGCAAAGCTACATCTTTCCTCATCTCCTCCGAGACTCTCATGTGCCAGAGCCCCAGCTGGTGGTGGCAGGGTAATGACAAGAGGACAGGGAGGTGACTGGAAGGCTACCTCAGCACCTGCCTCTCCTGAAACCCTACTGAGCCAGAGTCCAGCCAGAAAACCTGGCGATGGATTTTCATGGGCAGAGACGAGGAGAGCATGGAGGAGGTCAGCCAGGCCACTCTATACTCCACCCCCCTTCAGGGGTGGCGCAGCGGGTGCTAAGAGTCTCTGGGGAAAAGAATTAGGCTACCATAGATTAATGAAAATCTGTATTTCCAATGTAAGGACTATGAGAACGGGAAGCTGGCCTTTTAGTTTTGCTGCAAGAACTATCCACTTTTAGATGGGATGCTGTAGGAATGACTAAAATCAAGAGATTTGGTGAAGAGACTAACCAGACCAAGGAACAAGCATGCTGTAGCGGTGAATTTTCAACCATCAACCTTATAGAAAAGACAAATGAGTACAGAAGGCATTTGTTTATGGCGTTCATTGATTACTAAATAGTTTTCGACTGGGTAGAAAGAAAATTGACACTGACAAGGTGTAGATGAGATTCCAGTGAATATTGGAAGACATACAGAGACAGAACAATTATCACTGAGTTCCATACAGACTCTAGAAAAATACAAGTTAAAAATGGTGTAAGACAGGGCAATACTATATTACCAGTATTTCTCACTGCATGTTAACAAGTATTCAGAAAGTTTAACTGAAGTAACGACGGGATTAAATCAAGAGATGAATATCTGAGTAAACTTACAGTAGGTTGGCAGATGGCATTCTGTTGTTTAGCGAATCACGTGGACAACTGCAACTATTGATAGAAGACTTAAGCAGGGAAGACCTTTGTGATGGGCTGAAGATGAATAAGAAAATGACAAAAGTCATGATTAATTAACTGATGAATTTGTAAACCTTGGTCAACTTCCACAACTAACCCATCATTCGAACCTGAAATAAAGTAGACGTATAATACTGGGGTGGAGAGTGTTTGGTAGCAATGTGGCATATTATAGGGCGTTTTACCATTGTCTTCAAAGCGAATAACTTTTAGTCAGTGCGCTCTCCTTGCAATGACCTACGGCTCAGAGACGTAGGAGAATGACGGAACACTGGAAAGTTAAGAAGTGCCCAGAGAGGTATGGAAAGTTTATGCTAGGAATCACTTTAAAAGGTAGGAAAGAATCAATTTGTTTTACAAAAAGCGACTGGAGTAAAAGACGCAGTAAGAACATTAGAAAAGAAGACATGACAACAAATGGACAAGGAAAGCAACAGACCGAGTAATAACCGTTTCAAAAAGACCAGGAACACGACCAGCAACTAGGTGGCGTGATGAAATAAACAAATAAATAAAAAATAAATAAATAAATAAAAAAATAAATATAGATAGGTAGATAGATAGATAGATAGATATAGATAGATATAGATATAGATATAGATATATATCAGGATATATTGGATCTCAGACGAAAGACGCACACACACACACACACACACACACACACACACACACACACACACACACACCATGTTCATTAACAGTAAGCACCCCATGGTCACAAATTTGTGCGTTAATTGATGAATAAAAATAAGTAAACAACATCAATAAAATATTAAATGGGTCTCCAAACACCATGAGAAAACTCGTTATTTACCTCATATGTTAGCACAATATTATTACATATTCATCATCATCACCACCATCATCATCATCATCATCAGTGTGAGGAAGTTTAAGTAGTATGAGGCAGTACGGGGCAGTGTGATGAAATATGAGGAAGAGGAATATGAGAGGGTGTGGGGTTAGCGCTAGGGTATGATATGTAGCATGAGAGTGTGTGGGGTAGTGTAAAGGAATATGGGGATGTGTGGGTAAGTGTAAAGCAGCGTGTGGGATAGTGTGAATGCATATGAAATTATATGATAATTATGTAAGGCAGCGTAAGGGTGCGTGGGGTAATGTGAGGAAGTGAAATATAACAGAATACAAAAACGAAAGAGCCGAGGGAAATTGCTAGAATGAAAGTTGTTTGGCACAGCAGCAAATTGAAACTAAGTGAGAGAGAGAGAGAGAGAGAGAGAGAGAGAGAGAGAGAGAGAGAGAGAGAGAGAGAGAGAGAGAGAGAGAGAGAGAGAGAGAGAGAGAGAGACAGACAGACAGACAGACATACAGACAAACAGACAGAGACAGAGAAGGGGGGATAAATATGAGAATGGTCACCATTGTGGATGATAAGAAGTCACCATATTATTTTAGCTTATAGTAACGAACCCAGCACTGATAATTATTCATACATTTACAGTATATAACCATGTTACAATGTTCACCCATTCACTTTAGTTTCTGCACCCTAACATTTTACCTAACTCAAAAGCAACAGCGATTCTTTTATATCTGCAAATGCTAACACGCACACTCACATACACATATTTGTTTAAGCAAAACACACACACACACACACACACACACACACACACACACACACACACACACACACACACACACACACACACACACACACACACACACACAGGCCAGGCCTAGTCAGCTGAGAACTCTCTTTAGCTCTGTTGGTTAGTTTGAGCTTAAATGCACAGTTAACATGCAAATCAAATTATCATCCCAAATTATTATGAACGCGGAGGCGTGGGGTATCTCAATCACAATATCATATACGATTTGATGTAGACGTAAACAGTGCAAATATAAATGTAAATGTACGACCCTTGCACTGGATACGGTATTCATGGTGGCCTTTGGTGTGCTTCCTCTCCTCACTTCCTCTCTCATCCCACAACTTTCTGACCGTCCTCTTTACAACTTTTCTTTACGCAGAGCGGCTCCTCCTTCCTATTCAAAGAACTTTCCCACATCTCTCTCTCTCTCTCTCTCAATTCCAATACCGTGCCGCCCCTGTGTTATCTGGCCCTCGTGTTAACCGGGGTTCTCACTACACTCATCACCCTCTGGACATGTGTGAGTGTGTGAATTGTATGAGGGTGTGAATGGTGTGGCCGGGAAAAGGGTGCGACTGATGTGATGATGGTGACTGGTATGATGTTTCTAGTTTTTAGAATGCGACTTAAGTAACGACATGACGGATGTGAGAGTGTGATGAGTATGATGTTATGAGGTTTGATTGGTGTGAGAATGACTGATGTGATGGAGTAAGAGTGTGAGTGATGTGACGGTGTACACAGCATCGCTTATATCATTACGCATTTCAGTGGTAATTTTTCCACCCATGAGCTTCCTCGCAAGTTCTGCTCTCTTCCACGGCATGTATTAGTGGGTAATATGATTAGCTTCTTCAGCCACAGCAGGCAATTCAAAAGTTATTCTTGTCGATGCCAGATGAGTTTTATTGAGAGCATAACCCTAAATTACGAAAAATGATTAATGAAAGATATTTATGTGCATGTTTTCTCTCACAGATATATATTTCTCCATGAAGTTATTCTTACCCATGGGATCCATGTTCCTACTTTGACACATTTCCCCAGAGGCATATTACGCATGAACCTGCTTTCCATCACTGGCTCTTCCTACGCCATGGAAAGATTTTCCCACTGTCAGTACCTGCACCTAACCATCCAACCCAATCCACTTACCCAAACTCCCACCCAGCCACTCCACCTCGCCCTGCTCTGTCACACCACCCTGTCCAGTTTCCCAACCCTTCCCCACACACCCAGCCAATTAACACTGCTAACTCATTCATTTTACCCACCCTCCAAGCCACCCACCCCTCCACATCCATCCACCCCGCCCAAGCACCTACTCACACCGTTTGTCCACACACCGAGGTGGAAACCAACAGCTCTAGCACTCCAGTTTTACCACAGCGACCTTAACAGATTTGTCTCACTCAGTGCATTTGGAGAAGGTTATGCATTCACCCTTGTCTGTCTAAGTACAAGATGTTTCAAAAGCCTGTCATCGAATTTCAATAAAAATATGGTGAACAGGTGGGCAATGAGACAAAGAAGAGCTGATTAGGGTTTGAGGAGGGTCATGATCAGGATGCTGGAAGTCATAACTGATGTTTTCCGTGGTACAAATATAAGCTTTCCTTAAACTGAATAACAGGAAAACTAAGATCGTACAATTAAATATCCATGTGGGAATATAAAATTATTCGTCTTCTGGGAAGAAGTAATATAGTAGTAGGTATTAATTTTTATTGAACCAGGAGGTGATATGTATTAATTAAATGCTTTAGCAAACACAATGTAACTCGATAACTGAGCAGAATTTGATAATATACTGATATTATATAAGAAAGACATTGCGAGATATAATCACCTTAGGACTTCATCTTCCAAAAGACTACATGGTTCACAAATAAATAAAATATATATATATATATATATATATATATATATATATATATATATATATATATATATATCTATATATTTATCTATCTATCTATATATATATATATATATATATATATATATATATATATATATATATTGTATTTTGTTTTCTCTTGGAGGGAACTGTTACTGCGGGCTCATGGCGTTTGGTTCCTTCTTCCTCGCATAAATATATATATATATATATATATATATATATATATATATATATATATATATATACATATATATTGTTACATAGCCTATGATTTCATCATCCTTTGTGTAAATTTAACGCACAGTATGCTGCATGTTTGATCACGAGCGTGTTCTGCCTCAGTCCCCCATTCTACCGTTATAGTAGAGTAAGTCGTCCTTTCTGTTGTTCAGAGCAAGATTGTCAGCTCTTTGTCCCCTATGGCTTCATTTGCGCGTCCTTCTTACAAGTTGTATCAAGCTCTGCTGGCCCCTATATAATGAGCTCAGTCTCTGCATCATTGCCACTTAGATCTACTCCTCATTTTCTCCCCTGTACAGTTATTATTATTGTGAGTGCTCATGAAGTCTCCAACCATCTAGCAGCTGTGTGTAATTTGAGTATAACTGTTGTTGCATTTTTTCTTGTACTGTGTAGCATAAGGTTAATTCTTAGGCCTAGTAAGGTTTTTGTAATTTATGTAGGGTTCTTATTGTCAGCCATCATTAATAATATTTTTTATCTGTAATAATATATCTGGCATTCACTGAGTATTATCTGGTATCTGATTTTAACAGGGCTGACTTAGATAAATTTACTCATGCTAATTTCGTGTTAATAGAGGCTATTGCAGTTAACTATATATTTAACCTGTTTTTGCCATTACATTATCCTTATGAGTCCTGAATGTTTTGTTGTTAGTTTGAGCATTAAACTTTAACTTGTAATTTTACCTAACTCTATTGTTTTGAACCTGGAACTTTACAGGACAGTAGTGATTTTTAGTATTCTCACTTAAAGTGTACATTATCTTTCTCTGTTCCGTAACATAAATTTGGCGACCTCTTATCAGGATATTCAGGATATTATCATAAGGATATTGCTTGATATTTTGTGACTGTGATTTATTCATGATGTCTACTATTACTACACTTGGTGAAGCCAAAGATTTTTTGTCAAATGTGCAAACAGTGTGTGATGTAGAAAACAGAACAAAGAATGAACTTAAGCTTGTTGCTCAACAATTGGGAATTGCTGTTCGCTCTCATCATTCTAAAGATCAAATTGTTGACATGATTAATGAAAGCTTGTTTAATGTAACTCCTCCAAATGAGCAAACGCAGATTGAATTAGCTAAGTTACAGCTAGCCCTGCAGGAGGCTCGTGTTAAGGAGGCTGAATTTCAAGCACGTGCTAAGGAGGCTGAGTCTCAGGCTAAGGAGGCGGAGTCTCAGGCTCGTATTCAGGAGGCTGAATTTCAGGCAAATGCTCGTATTCAAGAGGCACAGGTACAGGCTCAGGCACAAATTGAACTTGCCAGGATTCAGGCAGACCATGAGTACGAGTATCGCATGAAACAAGGTGGAACTGGATCATCTAGCTCTGATGATTTTGATGTGGCTAAAAATGTTAAACTTGTCCCTCCTTTTAATGAATCTGATTTAACAAAGTATTTTCAGTTGTTTGAGAGGGTAGCTACAGGTTTTAATTGGCCCAAAAAGTATTGGCCAGTACTCCTTCAAACTGTTCTCACCGGTAAAGCTCAAGTAACTTATGCATCTTTGCCTCAGGATCAATCTGATAATTATGATGTAGTTAAGAGCTTGATTCTTAAGGCCTATGAGCTTGTTCCTGAAGCCTGTAGAGTAAAATTTAGGACAACTTACAAGCAAGATAAGCAATCCCATGTTGAGTATGCAAAAATCAAAGAAGATCTGTTAGAGCAGTGGTTAAATTCTAAGAATGTGGATTCTGATTTTGGTAAATTTAAGCAGATGATTTTGCTGGAGGACTTCAAAAGGTGTATTAATAAAGATGTAAGCCTATATCTTGATGAGAAAAGAATAGATAATTTGTCTGATGCTGCAGTTTTAGCTGATGAATATGTTCTCACTCACAAGAGATATTCTAGAGGAAAAGGGAAAGCTGAGAGTAAGTACGTTGCCTCTATTCAAGAGTACAGGTAACAGGAAGGAGAATAAAGATGATGTTTCTCAGGAAGTAAATACCAGCTTCACCTCCAGATTTCAGAAACGTAAATGTACTTATTGTAGTAAGCTTGGTCATACTACGGAGAAATGTTTCAGGAGACAGGGTGATGTGAACAAAAAGGAGTCTTTAAATATTCAGTCAATTGGTCTAGTGTCCACTCTTGAGAGTTCCCAGAATTCTTTAACTGAGTTAACTGAACCTGCTTTGAGGGGTAACTTAAATTCTCATGATGGAGCTCCTCTTTTGAGCAGTAACGTGGGTGACACTCTCAAGAGTTCATGTGCTAATTTCCTGTCTGATGGTTTTGTCAGTCCTCTGGACAGTAATGAAAGGAAATCAGTTAAAATATATCGTGATACAGGTGCTTGCCAATCCCTTATGCTGACCAGTGTTCTAGGCTCTAATGTTAATTCCTCTGATGAAACTGTAATCTTACAAGATGAAGGGAATAATTACTTCTCTGTCCCTCTGTGCAGAGTGAATTTAGAGTCTGGTTTTGTTAATGGTTCCGTTATGGTTGGGTTGGTTGAGACACTCCCAGTGTCAGGTGTAACTTTCTTACTTGGAAATGATATTGATGGAAGTCAAGTGTGTCCAGCTCCTCAGTTGTCTAGTGAGCCAGTGGCTGCGACCCAGGATTGTGATGTCCCTGATGTGTTCCCTGCATGTGCTGTCACTAGGGCTAAATCTAAAGTTACTGGTGATTTAGAGGATAATGATGATGATGATGTTATCTTAGCTGACACTTTTCTTGCTAATTTGGACCACTCACCAGATGAGGCAGTACCCCGTAGTGTTGATAATTTGTCTCGTCAAGAGTTGGTTGAGTTGCAGGTTGCTGACCCTGAGTTGAAAGGTCTAGCTAACTCTGCTTGCAGTGAGGAAGAGCCAGCTGGTGCTTCTACTTGTTATTATATAAAGTCAGGAGTACTTATGAGGAAGTGGAGACCCCCAACAGCATCAACCGACTGTGAGTGGGAGGTTGTACATCAAGTTGTCATCCCTCGTGTTTGTAGGCAGGATATCATTAGAGTGGCTCATGATTCCAGTTTGGCAGGACACCTTGGAGTAAGGAAGACTGTGGCACGCATTTTGAAACACTTCTACTGGCCAGGTATCTTCAGGGATGTTTCCTGGTATTGTAAGTCTTGTCACACCTGTCAAGTTGTGGGGAAGTGTAATCAGACCGAAAAGGTTGCACCTCTAGTTCCCATTCCTCCTTTTGAGGCGCCTTTCACCCGTGTGTTGGTGGATATTGTGGGCCCTCTTCCTAAGACTTCCTCAGGATTTTCTTATGTGTTGACCCTGATTGATATGGCTACTCGTTATCCTGAAGCCATTTCACTTAGAAATATCTCAGCAAAGAACGTGGTTAAGGAAATGCTAGGGTTCTTCACAAAGTTTGGTCTGCCCAAGGAGGTACAGTCAGACCGGGGTAGTAATTTCATGTCAAAGGTTTTCAAGCAGTCTCTGAAAGAGTTGGGCATCACCCAGATCACGTCTTCAGCTTACCATCCCCAGACCCAAGGAGCGTTGGAGAGATATCATCAAACACTCAAATCGATGCTCAAGAAATACTGTTTGGAACATCAGAAAGACTGGGACAAAGGTCTTCCGTTCGTTGTATTTGTCGCAAGAGAATCTCCAAATGAATCACTGGGCTTCTCACCTTTTGAACTACTGTTTGGCCATGAAGTAAGAGGACCCCTTAAGCTACTCAAGGAATGCTGGCTGTCGGAGGAAGATGACGTCAACCTGCTGGAGTATGTGATGAAGTTCAAAGAACGGCTGTCCACTGCTTTACAGCTGGCGAGAGAGAATTTAGGAGCTGCTCAGGAGAAGATGAAGACTTGGTATGATAAGAAGTCCAGGTTACGCCACTTTCAGCCAGGAGATCAGGTTTTGATTCTGCTACCGGTTCATGGGCAACCTCTTCAAGCCAAGTTTAGTGGTCGTTATTTCGTGGAGAAGAAACTCAGTGTTGTCAACTATGTCATCGCCACACCAGATCGTAGAAAGAACAAGCAACTATGTCACATCAACATGCTAAAGTTATATCACAGGCGGGACGAAAATAATCCAGTCTGCACTGTAGCTGTTCCACCCGCGTCTGCAAGTGAAGCTCTCCCATGCAGTATGAGCCTTAGTGATAGTTTGGGGAAGAATCCTGATATCATGAATGATCTCCAGACTAAGCTTTCTCATCTACCTCCCGAGGAAAGGCAGGAGTTTTTGGCATTACTGCAGGAGTACCCGCAAGTGTTCCGTGCCACTCCAGGAAGAACTACTGTGTTGATGCATGATGTCGATGTTGGAGACGCAAAGCCAATTAAATTGCCTCCTTACCGTGTGAACCCAGTGAAAGTTCCTCTCATCCAGAAGGAGCTTGGCTACCTGTTGGACCACAAGATGATTGAGCCCTGTCAGAGCGAGTGGAGTTCTCCTGTCACTCTGGTCCCTAAGCCGGGTGGGTCACAGCGGCTTTGCATCGACTACAGACGTGTTAATCAGATAACCAAAACAGACACTTGCCCTCTCCCTCACGTGGAAGATTGCATAGACAAGATCGGAAAGGCTAGGAACATAAGTAAGTTTGATTTGTTAAAGGGATACTGGCAAGTACCTATGACTGAACGTGCTAGGGAGATCTCATGTTTTGTAACACTAGGAAAGACTTTTGCATGTTCTGTAATGCCATATGGTATGAAGAATGCACCAACCACATTTCAGAAGCTCATGAATGTTGTAACAGAGGGTTTGGCAGGGTGTGTTGTTTATATTGATGATGTATTAATCTTCAGTGACAACTGGAAAGATCATCTATGCCATGTCAGTAAATTTCTTGAGCGTTTAGTTCAGGCTAATCTTGTAGCTAATTTATCAAAGTGTGAGTTTGGTCAAGCTAAAGTTCAGTACTTTGGGTATGTAATTGGTGATGGACATGTTGCACCACCAGGAGCTAAGGTTCAGGTTATATGTGATCTTCCCAGACCTAAAAGTAGGAAAGAGCTACAAAGATTTTTGGGAATGGTAGGTTATTACAGGAGATTTGTTCTTAACTTTTCAATTCTTGTATCACCACTTACAGACCTACTGAAAAAGGGAGTTAAATTTGTCTGGACCCATAACTGTGAATCCTCTTTCAACAAACTTAAAGCTGTCCTATTAAGTCAGCCAGTGCTCGCTACTCCAAATTTTGCTAAGCCTTTTAAGGTGGCTGTTGATGCAAGTGATACAGGAGCTGGGGCTGTTTTGCTGCAAGAGGATGATCAGGGTATTGAACATCCTGTATCTTATTACAGTAAGAAGTTCACTCCACCTCAAAAGAACTAGTCAACTATTGAGAAAGAGCTTTTGGCCTTGATTTTGGGTTTACAGCATTTTTCATTTTATTTGTGTTCTGGTTTTGACCCCATAGTCATTTATACCGATCATAACCCACTGAAATTCCTTAGTAAGTTTAAAGATAAAAATCAGAGATTGACAAGATGGAGTCTACTTCTTCAGGAGTATTCATTAGACATACAACATATCAAGGGGAAAGAAAATGTTATTGCAGATTGCTTATCTAGACTTTAGACAGATTGTTTTAGAGTAATAAGAAATTTCCTTTGTAAATTTCTTTTTCTTTGTGGGGAGGTGTTACATAGCCTATGATTTCATCATGCTTTGTGTAATTTTAACGCACAGTATGCTGCATGTTTGATTACAAGCGTGTTCTGCCTCAGTCCCCCCTTCTACCGTTATAGTAGAGTAAGTCGTCCTTTCTGTTGTTCAGAGCAGGATTGTCAGCTCTTTGTCCCCTATGGCTTCATTTGCGCGTCCTTCTTACAAGTTGTATCAAGCTCTGCTGGCCCCTATATAATGAGCTCAGTCTCTGCATCATTGCCACTTAGATTTACTCCTCATTTTCTCCCCTGTACAGTTATTATTATTGTGAGTGCTCAGGAAGTCTCCAACCATCTAGCAGCTGTGTGTAATTTGAGTATAACTGTTGTTGCATTTTTTCTTGTACTGTGTAGCATAAGGTTAATTCTTAGGCCTAGTAAGGTTTTTGTAATTTATGTAGGGTTCTTATTGTCAGCCATCATTAATAATATTTTTTATCTGTAATAATATATCTGGCATTCACTGAGTATTATCTGGTATCTGATTTTAACAGGGCTGACTTAGATAAATTTACTCATGCTAATTTCGTGTTAATAGAGGCTATTGCAGTTAACTATATATTTAACCTGTTTTTGCCATTACATTATCCTTATGAGTCCTGAATGTTTTGTTGTTAGTTTGAGCATTAAACTTTAACTTGTAATTTTACCTAACTCTTTTGTTTTGAACCTGGAACTTTACGGGACAGTAGTGATTTTTAGTATTCTCACTTAAAGTGTACATTATCTTTCTCTGTTCCGTAACAATATATATATATATATATATATATATATATATATATATATATATATATATATATATATATATATATATATATATATATATATTACAGCGATCCATGGTCATAGAGTATACTGAAATTTCAGCTAGCAGTGATGAGAAATAGGGAGGTGAGTATGGAAATTAAGAAGTCACTGCATGATAGTATTGTGATCCCTACCCTGACGTATGGAAGCGAGGCATGGACCTTGCAAGAGGGGAACAAGTCAAGAGTGAGAGCAGTGGAAATGAGTTACTTGAGAGGAGCATGTGGAGTGACATGGAGGGACAGGTTGACGAATGAAGAAGTGAAGGAACGCTGTGGGGTGGATGTGGATGTGGTTGAGAAGATTAGGAGAAATACACTGAGGTGGTTTGGACATGTGGAGAGAATGGAGAATGAAAGACTGACTAAGAGGGTGCATGTGGGTGAGGTGGAGGGAGGAAGAGGGAGAGGTAGACCGAGGATGAGGTGGAGGGATGGAGTTTAGAGGTATATGAGGGAGGGGGGGGGTGAGTTGGGGGGAGGGTAGTCAAATGGTGGGTGACAGAGCGACTTGGAGGCGTTTTGTCTGCGGCCACCCTTTGCGGGATTAGGGCGTCGGGCTATAGATAGATAGATAGTTAGATAGTATATTGATTCAGAGACAAGTCCCCTTAATCGAAATCACTGCCTTAGTAACATGTAAAAAAATGAGGTCGATTTGACAACGTTTAGGGGTCACTTTAAACATGAACTTCTTAGAGGGTATAGAAGGTTCGAGAGAATTGTAGATTTTAGAATGTCCTAGAGAGGTGTAGACGATTAGAAATGATTCTATAAGTTCTGGAATGTTCTGGAAGGCTGTAGATGGTTCGAGAAATTGTGGAGTGTTGAAGAGGGGTTGGCGATGAGTCTATAAACACCAGCAGGCGGCCTCGCAGAGCAGTTGGATGGTTGTACAATGTTCAGTTGTGCAGATTGCACTGCTCACTCGAGAGGACAATATGTGTGTGTGTGTGTGTGTGTGTGTGTGTGTGTGTGTGTGTGTGTGTGTGTGTGTGTGTGTGTGTGGAGAGGGGTACCGCTCCGAAACAGTCATTCTGTATACCTAGCACTATTTGGTTTGTTTTAATGGTGCAGAAGTGTCTACATCGTTGTCATCAATCATACAGTAAATTCGTCTAAATTTGTCTTTGTCTGATCCATCAAAATACTGCGAGCTTTGTGCTGCCAGGCAGACATCAACACACATGCTACGTAGCACTGGAGAATAGGTAAGAAGATGCATATCATGTGGTCTGTTACACCACCCAGCTGTAAGCGACATGGTCAGGAGAGAATACGATGTACCGGACACGGAGAGAAGGGGCGACGCGACGGTCTGGGTGGAACGGAAAGAGAGACAACTGGCTCTTTAACTGCTCATTCTTGTCGACTACTGTGTAAATGTGTTAAAGATATATCAATGTGAGTATACGTAAAGAAACCAATAAAGTCACACATACTTACAGCACATTGTCAAGCATAATCCACAAAGTGCAGGTGATAACACAGCAATTGACATGAAGGGGTAGAATTAGAAAAAAGTTGTCCACATCGGTATATCAATATCTTCATAAAAAACCTACATGTGTTTCATTATGATGTCCATTACGTTAAGCTATTATCCTGTCAGTAATTCAGCTAAATCCAATGAAACAAGTAACAAAAACGAAGACCCTGAGAGTGCCACTCCCCAGCCCACCACTTGGTCTTTTTTTTAATGTAAGAAAGAAGGAACCAAAGGTCAGGAGCCAGCAAGAGTGTTCCCTCCAAGAAAAAATGCAAAAACAAGACAACAGAGAGCCAAGTTTAAGATCCGTTCATTGCATTTCGAGATGCCTGGACACACTGCGTTTGAAATATTGGAACTGATAGGCAGCTGGGAATACGGACAGAGGGAAACTGCTCCAGAGGTGACCTGTTGCATACGTGAAGGACTGGCAGTAACGGTTAACTCTTTCATTAGACAATTGGAAAGAAAAGGGATGAGAGTTTGTTGCCAGACGGATGCTACGCGCACGCCGTATTGGTGGAGAAATGCAAGCATACAGCTCAAAGGAGCAATGACCATTGAAGCAGCAATAGAAATGTAGTGATAGCCTCGGTCTGCAGGCTGAATAATTGATTTTATCCCGTGCCCTTGCCTCTTGAACAATTACTTTCAAATACGAATTGCTCCATTTTTGCCCATCCAGCAAGTTTGGAAAAAAAAAAAAAAATCATACCCTCTGACTTTGTCCTTCGACTTTTCCTTGTGACCTTGAAATACTGGTCTGTTGCTCTCGGACTCTAAACCAAACATCCTTTTCTTACTCTAAAACATTCCACAAAATTTTGTCTGAAGCAGATAGAGTGTGTTTAAGTTGGCATTGCAATGTGACCTTGGCCCTTGACCTACTGCTTTCAAAAGTTATAGGTCAACCCCTTGGCTGATCCTCAACTCTTCCACGAAGTTTCGTCAAAAGTATATCAAAACTGTACTACTTATTACGTTCCCACATTGGTCGAAACTTGACATTGTCCTAATAACTTGACTTAGATTACTTATTCTCAGAGTCGAATTCTTTCGTTCTTGTCTCACCCTTAATCCTTCCACAAGTTTTATTTCAATCGGATAAAAAGTAAGGCTGATCAAACCCTGTGGGCATTATATACTTCCCAAAAACAAAAGATCAACCCATTAGCTGACCCTCAGTCCGCAAGCAAAGTTTGGTTAAAGTCAGATAAACACTTTATTTCTTTCACAGACGGACACAAAGACAGTCGCATCACGTCGAACTAAATCTAACAATCACTCTTCATTCGCAGTTGCAAGTAAGTTTACTTAATGCATCACTGCCTGACAAAAGAAGTCTCTTGAAATATTAATAGTGAACAAGAAAGAGATGAACCTCGATGAGTGTGTTTAAAAGAGTGTTTTTATTGGGGAAGGTGTGTGAGACGAGACTGAATGTTGGGAGTATGAGTGTGTGTAAGGGCGTAGAAGTGTGAAGAGGATGACTGTGTGTGAAGGAGGGAAAGGGTGAACAGGAAAAATGCTATGGGAGTGAGGGAGAGCTTGTGGAGAAGTGAGCCAGTGGCTAATGGACAATGGCAAGGGAGTATGTTGTACAGTGGCAAATTGTTCATAGGGGAAGAAACGAAAATGTGAAGGGCAGACGGTGTAAGGGAGGAGACGCATGTGAGGTGGAATGCGTGTATAAAATGCGGGAAGAGAGAGAGAGAGAGAGAGAGAGAGAGAGAGAGAGAGAGAGAGAGAGAGAGAGAGAGAGAACTAATTACTCATTACAGTTGCGTTAGTAAAGAATATGATAATATTACAGCTCGGCATTCTATCAATTCCATTCTTTTTTCTCTAGTGACTGTTGACTTTTTTTTGTGTATATGGTGTGATTGTTTAAGACGCTTCAGCTGGATTGGGTTAGTAAGGATTTAGAGCCAAATGTCGGTTGGGGTTTACTGCTCACATTATGCCACTCAACGGCGTGTGAAGCAGGTCAATACTGTCCTAAATTCCGGGACTAGCAGCCAAGCCTTGGGTCTGAACGCTACTGACGGCGTAAAAGATCCATCCAGCATCCATTACATAAGTACTAGCTGCCACTGAAGTTACTGTCTGGATATTTACACAGAGACATCTTATTTAATGTTATGGTCTTATTCCACTTTTCAAATTCTGGGTTGGTTTTCAGTAATTAATTATAGTTTAGATTGACGACATTAGTGCCTAGATTTTGACAGTGAATTTTAAAATATCCGAGAGAATATGACATTATCAGACTGTCTTCCACTACACATATTGCACTTATAATGCACTTATCACTGAGGTAAGGTATCCAACTTCGTTCAGTTTTCATAATGTGTTTCAGTAAAGACAAAAATTTGGCCCCAGTCTTAATAATATACCCCTAAGAGTTAGCCTATCGATCTCTGCAGGAACACGTGCGTTGTGCAGAAGACGCATGTACGTGCCAGTCAAGTTGAATTTAATATTCCATACAGGAAGGAGAGGTGCTCCAAAAACTACTTTCCAGAGGAAATCAATAAATAGAGCCACAATCAATATCGATTCATTTTGAGATGCATGAACGTATTCCTTTAGAAAACTGAAAGCTACTGTTAGTGGAGAAGAGATATGAATGTTCGATAAATGAATGTATGAGGATACTCGTTAAACTTTACATTATAGTCACTAGCAGAGAAGGGATATGTTCATAAACAGTAGCCGAGTGCTCACTTTAAGTGGTAATCATATACGTGGCATAAAAAGAAAGAAGGAAGCAACGTTGTAGCAATGAGAGAAAGAATTAAGTGGGTCTGTGAGAGGATGGAATTTGATAATAAAAGGTCTTTGACAACATATTAATAAGAACCACGTGCTGACTCCCCAGACACATAATCCTGACTCCTATATAGAAGTAAATAACGTCACGATACAAGTAAGGAATTGGAAAAAAACGGACATTCATCACCCATACCACCGGAAATGATTTTGTGAAAGAAGTTATGGGACCTCGAAAAATCATCAGGTGAATGAGTTGTACGTTCGTAATTTAGATGAATGTGCATGTGATGGGTAAAAATCCTGCATGGACGATTTTTTTTTCCCATGCTGCAAAAAGGAACTTCTCTTCGTTGCCAGCAGCACCACCACCACCACCACCACAACCACCACCACCATCACGACCCCTTCGAGAGAGGGAAGAGAAAGACTATTCCCCAGTCCCCCTGCTTGTCGTATAAAGTGGCTGGATGAACGGGGCCTTTTTGTCTCCAGTCTTTCGTGCCTTACTGTTGTCTTCTTTTCTGTCTTTCCTCGCTTTTTGATATTTCATTGTTACTTCTGGCCCCTAGTCCTATCATGCTTGACATTTGATTTCATAGTACAAACAGCTGAACCCTCGAACGTTAACAAGTTTTGTACTGTCTAGTATAAGTAATGCAGAGTATATTAAACTCGAAAATTTGAAAAAAAGTAAAAATAGTTCTTAAAATATAATAGACTAAAATACATGGCAACATCAACTTTTTTCCTAACAATATCACCTAAAAAAAAGACATGAAATATACCGAAAGGAAGGCATTAAAGTCGGAACTAGAAAAAAAAAAATCTTACTAAAAAAAGACCAAAGGCACTACATTTTCCTTTGGGTCCCATATGCCCAGGTGGTATGAGCAGTATGTGTGGATGGCACAGCCTCCCAGCACCGCGGTAAACTGTAGGAGGGATAGGCTTTGAAAGGAGAGTTTTTTTTTTTTTTTTTTTTTTTTTTTGTAGGTGCAAATTTTACTTAAAAGAAAAAAAAAAAACATTGGTTTTCCTTCTTAATGCTCATGAAGCTCAACTGCAGGCGTTATGTATTAGCGAGATAAGGATTCTGGGCAAAGTCCAAGACCATTACAGCAGGGGAAAATCGAACCCGCAGGGGGGAGGGATGTCCGAACGCGAATCCTTTTTTTTTTTTTAATCGTATGCTTCACCCAGTAAGTGATCAATTTGTGATATGTATTTATTTTATATTAAACATGGATTGGAGTCACATTCCAGATTATGATAACTTACCTAGGCATTAAGGAAGTCAATACAGGCTGGGTAGTACTGTCGAGGGTACACAGGACGACCAACCACCTGTGCTCTCCTTGTTCAGTCCTGGAGGACAATTTTGACACCTTACCAAGGTTATTTTGCTCAATGATGCCAGTGGTTTTGCATCGCCTGTAACAGTACCAGGGGAAGGACCGCTTCAGGCTTGGCAGTTTGTCCTGGGCTTGGCTATGTGCGCAGTAATAGAGGAGCGGGACTTTTTTCTTTTTGACACGTGTGTCAGAGCTGTAGGACATCAAGTCATTCCTTTGATGGAAAAGAAACTATTGGAGTCTTGCAGCCGCTTTACTGTCTGTCACCGCATTTGATACCTCATTTTTGTTGCATTTCCCTGTACCCACAAGGGTCATGCCACGGTTCTCCAGCAGGTCAGGTACCTGGGGTACTGAGATGCGCAATTTTAGGTTCATAGTCTTTGTTCAAGTCAATGTCATGCATAGTTTCTGCTTCCACATCATCAACATCTTCCTCACTACTTTCCATGTTTATATTCCCTTCAACTCCAATCTGAGACAGACATTTTACTTTTCGGCATATCTATTGCCAATTTAACAGCCAATCTGAGCTCAACATACACTTCCCAAAAGAGAAAATAAAAGAGTAGAGCACATAGAATTCACTTAAAAACACCAACGTCGGGTGATTTCCACCCCTCCCAGAAAGTCCAGTATCACTAATGTCGTTCGGAAATTACCCAAAATGGAGTCTGTAGTTAAAAAAAAAAAAAAAAAAGTGACGGGAGCTACATGCCGCACATTGCCATCTACAATGTCTGGGGTTAGAATGAAGCTACGCAAGAAGTCATGCTGCTGTCTAGCCCTCGTGGCGATGAAATGTCAGGTGATCACCCAGCAAGAGTGAAAATTTCCCATCATTAGTGTTATAGAGTTAAGAACCTCAAATGGACGTCAACCCTTCCTCCCTTTCCAAGTCAAGTATTTTAACTAACTGATCAGTGGAGCCATTTCATCGCCAAGCCACTTCAACGCCAAAACCACTTCAACACCAAAACCACTTCAATGCCAAAGCTACTTCCACGCCAAATCCACTTCCACGCCAAATCCACTTCCACGCCAAATCCACTTCCACGCCAAATCCACTTCCACGCCAAATCCACTTCAACGCCAAAACCGCTTGAGCACCAAGACCATTTCAATGCCAAGACCATTTCAATGCCTAGACCATATCAATGCCAAGACCACTTCTACACCAAAACTACTTCAATGCCAAGAACACTTCTATATCAATATCACTTCAACGCCATGTCCACTTCAATGCCGAGACCAAGTCTACGCTAAGGCTCTCTCTTGTATTTTGTCTCTCTCTTGGAAGGAACAATATTGCGGGCTCGTGGCCTTTGGTTCCTTCTTCCTAGAATAAAATAAAAATGCCAAAACCGCTTTTTATCCCAGATTGCTGAAGTAATGCCATATGAATTTACTACCTGGCGCTAGGAATTCATTATGCAATTCACTGTTCGTTTCCACCTAACAATATCTGCAATTTATACGGTCTCCATGATGATCGTTGACAGGACTACTTATCCTCCGAGTGCTTCTGTTGGTTCTGTATTTCTGTTAAGTGTAGGTGTTAACAATGTCATGTGTCGTTTTTCAGAGTGGCTGATTAGTTTTATCTCATTTTGAGATTTCATACTGCAGGTGTTTCTGATATCTTTATCTGTGCTTTACTATTTTCTTTTATTTATCTCGTAGGCAAACACCACTTGACAACTTTTTTCAAACTAATTCTCTGATTCTGTGTGCCCTGGTTTTGTTTTTGGTAAAACACTAATAATAATATTGTCCCAATAAAAAGAAGACAAAACAGAGGAATAGAGACAGCAGAAGACATGGTGAAACAGAGGAAGGGATGGCATGGGAAAAAAAATAACCAGGAAAATGAATTAGGGTGTAATAAAAGAGGGCAGAAGTTGGGGCGATATAGGGGAGCAGCGAACGGAGAGACAGCAAGGGAGATGAGACTAGCAGTTGTTGGGGTGATGAACCAGGAACCAAGGGAATAATGTAAAGGTTAAGGGGAAAGGCGTTCACGTGTGTGGAGAGAGAGAGAGAGAGAGAGAGAGAGAGAGAGAGAGAGAGAGAGAGAGAGAGAGAGAGAGAGAGAGAGAGAGAGAGAGAGAGAGAGAGAGACTTATTCCTCATGAGGGCAAGGGGCGAAGTGCACCAACATGATCTTTCCAGATGTTCATCAGTTCTAGCAACTGAAACATAGAGGGTTCTCAAGTGGAGGCGAACCTTCCAGCTAAAATAACAAAACTAATGAGCCATACAAAGCTCTTTGTCATTAGCAGTTTATAAGCAATGCCACTCAGAATTCACTCCCACCTCCGCTACAGCACCTCCTTAAGGAGTGTATATGCTTAAAAAAGAATGCAAACAGTAACAAACATCCTGGTCCTTTTGAGGCCGTGGCTTATTTGGTAGCAACTGTGACACCTTTTATTAGCTCTAAAATAGGGATAACAGCTGATCCACGTAGAAAAAAGTGTGAAGGATAGTCCTGTGGTATTAAAAAAAATGGAAAATCATGGCAATGGCTCTATGGGAGTGTCATGGAAAATCATTGTTTGTTGCTTAGACAAGTTATTCTATGATCTCCACTGGGGAAAAAGCAGCATACCAAGGAAAAATATTCTTCATCAGTGGAAATATTATGCTTGGATTCGTACCACGAAACTTTTTCATGTGGCTTTTGACTCTAAGCATTGTCTCATAGTTTACCACACTGCAAGAGGGTTGGTTGCATATGTATTTATCGCTGCAATCTGTTGCAGCCTGTTTCAGTCTGATGAGTAGAAAATACTTTACTGTGCATACATTGATAAGTTTACCAGTCATTATAATAGCCATTGCATTTAGTGTATATATGCCTATATAAATTTTTTTTTTTTTTTAATTGATAATGAATGGAGGAAGGAAAAACAAAGGAAAAAAAAAATAAGTCCGTGTGCCTAAAGGCTTCCTCCATTCATAAAATACTTATAACAATTGGATTTAAAATCGAGAGGATTAAATGTATGTGGGAAGCAACTCCCAGGAAGTGAATTCCAGAGAGTAGTAGTTCTGGGGATAAATGAATTTTCATAAGCAGAGGTCCTGCATTGTGGGGGAGAGTGCGAGTTAATGGGCGCTCCCAGCTGCCCGAGTATTTCGGGAGAAAATGTGAAGGGGAGGCACAATTGAAGCCAGTTCATTAGAGCACTTACGGTAAAAATATCGATGAAATAGTGCTAAAGAAGCAACATCTCTACGTACTGATAACGGAGGAAGGTCCTGCGTTATGGCAGGATTATTGATTAATCTAATGGCTTTATTTTGAATTTTGTCCAACTGCCTCAGTGCAACCGCTCCACATCCACTCCACGGTGGTGAACAGTATTCGATCTGAGAACGCACATGACATTTGAATATTGTGGCCATCTGCTCGTCAGTGAAGAACTCACGAACTCTGTTTTTTAGAAGCATTTTTAGCAAGGGATTTAACATAAGCTGTCCAGCTTAGGTTGGGGTTCAGAGTAACACCTAGGATATCAATTGTAGTGGATATGGGAATACTGACATCATTTAAAATTATGTGAGAGTCTGAGGGATTCTTTCTATTGGAGAAATTAATGTATTTATTTTTCTGATCATTAAATGAGACCAGATTTGTTTGTTCCCATTGATTAATTTTAGAAAGGTCCTGGTTCAGAGAAATTGCTGTGTTTATTTGGGAATTCATAATATCAAATTTTGTAAAGGAGGTACTAAATGTGAAAGAAGTATGAAGCGTCGAGTCATCAGCATAAGAGTGTATTGGGTTGTGCGTGACAGATAGGAGGTCATTTATATGAATGAGAAAGAGGGTTGGTGCCAAAACTGATCCCTGAGGTACGCCAGCATTTATGGAATGAAACTGAGAATAAATTATAAAGTCATCTGGGACAGGCTGAATGAGAGCAAACTTCTATCAAGAATGAAAGGAACAAGTTGATAGACAAAGACGAAAGAGTTTACCTAGGCATGGTGTAAGCACGGAAGCACAGTTCTTGAGGACAACGGGAGGGACCCCATCAGGCCCATTGGCCCGTGGTGGCAGAAAATATTTCAAATGAAGAAATTTTAATGTCAGCCATGAGGAAGTCAGAGGGGAGAAGAGATGGAGGGACAGCAACGGCATCGTGTAAGATGGAATTGGAGGAGAAAGTCCGAACGAAGAGTTCTGCTTTATCAGTAGAAGAAATAGGTACAAAGCCATCAGAGTAGAAAAGAGGAGGGAAGGATGGGGAAGAAAAGTTAATAGAAAGGCTTTTGGCAAGGTGCCGGAAGGAGCAGGAGGAATTCGAGTTGGAGAGTTCAGATCATTTAGTACACATGAAATTTATTTTAGCAGAGCAAAGAACAGACATAGCACGATTCAGGGCAGAAACATAAAATAGATAAGATTCAGGGATGGGTTGGCTCCGGTACCTCTTGTAGACATTCTCTGTTGTGAACAGCATCAGAACAAACGTGATTAAACCAAGTTTTTTTTTTGCATTAGTCAAAGGATATGAGAAAGGAACGTATGTTTCCATGCCCGAGAGAATAACTTCCATAATGCGCATGGCACACTCAGATGGTTCTCGGCCATGGGAGCAATAATCATTCCAGGGAAAATCAAAGAAGTATTGCCCAATCAGCAGCTCCATAGTGCCACAACCGACGTTTCCTTAGAGGGTCCATTGGCCGTACTGGAGTAATAGGACAGGTTAAGGTGATAAGGCTGTGATCGCAGAAGCCTTACGGGATTCTTTATGAGCGACTTGAACGTTATCAGTATTTGCCTGCCTTTGTTACACAGAAGCAAGGTGTCCACCAGAATACAAACGTTCAGAATGTCAATATCTGCAGAAGTCCACATTAGTTTTTCAACGTCTGATACCAGTTAATCCCAGTATAAATGTGTTTTACTGGTGGCATGTCACATGACAGAGCACATATCAGTGTTCCTCTCTCCGTCCTCCCCGCGGCACTGTATGAGCAGTGCTGTAAAGGGACCTGCTCTTGAGGAACTATCCCGTGTAAAGAAAGACCTGGTGGCTGCCAGGGGGATCGGATAGGGGGCCAGGATACTGTATTTGCATATACGGCACCAGGATGACCAACAGCATCAAGAAATCATGGAAATGGAGAATGTGAAATCTGTATTTAAGGGGACCTGGCATAAGCCTAATAGCTGATGAGGCACATGACAGGATCACTAACCCTCCCTGCAAAAGTGAGGTTAGTGCCCTGATGCTGTGTATCCATAAGCTCCTTTGCTATGCAGGTCTGACAGGGGTGAGATACGAAATCAACCATGTGTACCATGGTCACTTGATGCTCAGCAGCATCTACTCACACTAAACTGAACTACCACAACAAAGTTTCACTTTATATATATATATATATATATATATATATATATATATATATATATATATATAGATAGATATATATATATATATATATATATATATATATATATATATATATATATATATATATATATATATATATATATATATATATATATATATATATTTATACACTGTATAAATATACACTTTCCACAAGACCCAGTGATAAGGCAAAACAAACTCGTTCGTCGACTGTGTACCTGTGTCACTGCGATCAAATCATTAGCCGCAAAAAGTCAGCCATAATAGAGCCAGAACAAGAAAAAATACCCTGTTATTTTCCTGAATATGCTAATTTGCAATAATTTCGTCCAGTTGCCTGTTGCGGCCACTTCAGGCAATTTGGATATATTCCGGCGCCATCAGGATAAATCGAGTCCATTCAGGTCACTTCAGGTACTGACACACGCCAACAAAAACGTTCCCATCACCAGGTGATTGATGTTTTGTTGTGTATGATGTTGTGTATCGCGTTTATTCCTGAAGGAAAAGTTTCTTCATGGAGAGTTTATATTGTATGCTGCTTAAAGTTACAGCTTCATTTTGTATTAATAGAAACGTCATAACTACACTTCCATCCATTGTGTAGACTGTACTGTGTCCTCTTCTAATTATACTCGTATTTGACACTGTGTTTACTATACTTTGACACTGTGTTAATTGTGCGTTGCCACTGTTAACTGTGTTGCCACTGTAATAACTGTGTTACCAGTGTTGACTGTGTGTTGCCTATGTACTGACTGTGTCCTGTCACTGTATTGAATATGTGTTGCTATTGAGTCAACTGTATGTTGCCACTGCATTAACTGTATTGTATGATGCCTTTGTGCTGACTGTGTCTTGTCAGTATGTTAAATATCTGATGCTATTGTGTCAACTGTATGTTGCCGCTGTGTTAACTGTACAGTATGTTGCCAATGAGCCTGTGTTACCTGTGCGCTGCCAGCGTGTCATCTTTCTGTTGGCTCCTTTGCGATTTACTGTATGTTGCCACTGTGTTGTGTGTGTGTTGTCAATGTGTTGTGTGTATGTTGTAAGTGTGTTAAATGTGAGTTGTGTTTAAACTGTGATACATGTGTGTTCCCACTAAACTGACGGTATGTTACCACGCTGATGAATCTTTTGTCTTTTGTCTTTTGTCTTTTTTTATTTTTTTTTGCCGGCTGTGTATGCATATTGTGTCACTGTTGTCAGCATCCAGGCATTACGAAAATACAAATACTGCCAATGCCTTTCTTTTCTATGAGTTTCTTTGGGTGGGACAATTTTGTTAGCTTTCAGGCTTTGGACTAGCTTGTCTGCGCACGCACGCACACACACACACACACACACACACACACACACACACACACACACACACACACACACACACACACACACACACACACACACACACACACACACACACACACACACACACACACACACACACACACACACACACACACACACACACACACACACACACACACACACACACACACACACACACACACACACACACACACACACACACACACACACACACACACACACATCGCACAGATGTAAACATAATGCAGTAGTAGAGTTTAGAATCCATTCATTTATATTGTAATATGCTTACTTAGAGAAAGATGAATACCTGCAACCTGTAGTTAACCAGTATACAGTTATGTAGGCAAAGCTTTCGACATGTTGTTGCTCTCGATTATCTCCAAAACAACATTTGAACCTCTAAAGTACTGCAGGGCTGCCTACTATGACCTTATTAAAGTAAAGCAAATTATGAACCTCATTTCTTCCCGACATCTAATGGCTGGGCCTAATTGGAGGTAATGGCTTGGGTGGTGTGTGAGGCAGGCGGGACCGACGAGCTGCTGCACTAAATTGCATTAGAAAGCTCCCTGTTGCTGACCCGCGACCATAACACAGTACAACCCGCACTACTGCAGCATCCCGGCACACACCCTGTTATATACACCTTTATGCTCAGTCTTTACCGTATGTAATTGGTCAGCCGTGGTACATTATATTATCTGCATTTCCTTTTATCTGTTCCAGGCATCTATAAATGATTGAATTTTGACCTAGTTTCCTCTGGGCTAATTTTTTTTTTATATATATTTTTTCCCAGACTCCCACTTTTTTTTTTTTTCCCACCACCACCTGCTCCTCCTTATCATCTTCTTTCTTCTTCTTTTTCTTCTTCTTCTTCTTCTTTTTCTTTAATAGATAAGAGGACATATTCACATATACAGTACAGCACTTTATATTTGATCCTTCAACATACAGTTACCAAACATTTAACAACCAAACTTGTGTGACTATTAAAATAAAATAAAAAAAATATAACAAAACAAAATGATCCCATTCATAAATAGTTTCTGTGCAAAGTAAATCATAGAATAAGTTTGCTGATAAATTGGATGGAAACATTAGATAGTGACCTGGAGCCGCTTTGTCCCGGTCAGATGGCGCCGAAGAAAAGAAAAAAAAAAATAAAGTATCTAGCTTCTCATTTCAAGGAAGCAAGGGCCACTTAGCCCAACATAAAAGGCAATCCAGTATCATGGCTTATATATATGCTTATGAATTATACAAGGAACGTTAAGACAGACAAACAGTTTCCGGCAAGTTATAGTTCTCCCCCAGAACACGCCGCTTAGCAGTGTTACATCCAAGTCTCCCTGTTTTGCTGAGTGAACAGGAGCAAAGGGGACGCAAACAATGTCCAATCATTTTATTAGTCCGAGAATCGAACTCCAAGGATCCCATACGGCAGTTCGAAGAGAGCCTTCTTTCTTTTGCTTCACACAGTTTGAAAGGTCAAAAGATTAGTACATTTTCAGCTCTTTGCTTGGATTTCTTTAGACAAAACAATACTGTCTATTGTTATCGTAAATGGTAGTCTATGTATAGCAACAGAAGATAAACTGTTAGTTGAGATAGATTTTTTTTTCTATATAGCTTCTGGATGCTACTTATTCTCTCAGTTAAATAGATTTTGTTGGGACAGCCTGAACAAAATAATTACGTTCATGAAATACAGTAAATCGGTAATTTGGAACATGTTAGGGTTATTTTTTTTTTTACTTGACTGGGATGTGTTTATATATGATATGCCAAATATGATGGCTCAGTGGTCAGAGCAATCATCTCATGATGGGTGTGTCCCACGTTACGGTTCGAACCCATTGTGTGGGGCATTTAAATTAGGTGCTGTTAGTATGTCCGTTCATTAGTTTACATTATATATATATATATATATATATATATATATCTCCAGTCGGTTCTGCTTATGATATTCACTGATACAAACCCAAGGAATACATCTCATTTTCTTTCGCTGACACCATTCTCCTTATTGACACACTTTCCTCATTTTACTTCGTGAGCATGGGGAGGTATACTGGTTTTTACCCTCCTTCCTAGGAACGTACCCAATCCTACAGTAGACTTAATGTGGGCATATGATGGAGAAACATGCATACAGGATGCGTCCAAGTGGTATGGGAATCGTTGTGGTCAAAAAATTCTTTTTCTTTTTTTTCTTCTTTTTTCTGTGATTCTCATGACTCTCAGAGTGCAAATCTTCATTCCATTACTCAGGCCTCCTGCCATTACCCAGGTCATAATGGACAAGAGCCTGCTATCTCACATTTTACGTCTCCATAAAATGCTCCTAAAACTGATACGTCCCGCGCCTCCATCCACACACCTATTCATGTTTTTTTTTTTCTGTATTCTGCGATCCCCCCTTTTGTTCTAAGTCACATTCCCCTTCGTTCTTTTAGACAATAAGAAAAAATTAATGGCTATGAGATTCAGTTCTTTCCCCTCTCAAAGATAGTTGAGTAATAGAAAGAAAAAAATCAAGAATCATTTATTCCGAGCTGTTTCGATACATTGCTTTAATTCCCTACAGCCTGAGTACGTAGACTTTGTTATATGCACGGTATCGTCATACAATTTCATATTGCTTAGGAATGGTGTAAACCTTTCAAAGGGCGGGCTCCTACCATCCACTCACTTGATGTAATGCTTCCTTTAGATGGCTACATACTGCATAACAAGACAAATCTATCTATCTATTGCCAGTCGCCTTAATCTCATACGGGGTGGCCACAAACAAATCGCCTCCACGTCACCCTGTTCCCCGCCATTTCACTGCCCTGTTCCCAATTCATACCCCCTCTCTCATATATCTCTCCACTCCATCCCTCCATCTCATCCTCGGCTTTCCACTCCCTCTCTCCCCCTCCACTTCACTCACAAATCGTTTTCCGTAAAGGGGAAACTAGTTAGGGCTATTACTCTGTGTAAAAACCTTATAACAAAATGACACCTGGTGATCTAGTGGCTTAACATTCATCCCTCACTCTTTTGTTAGCCAGAATCCAATTCTTCGAGCATTATAGTATTGTGTTGCCGTTGATTCCCTATTTGATCATAATTTTCCATGAAAACCATGGGCATGTGACCCTGGATATTTATAAGTAAAATTTTATTGTCATTTATTCTATCTCACAAATATTGAACTAGATTTGTTCACTGTTGATTATGAAATGTCGGGCATGTATTCCAGTTTTCAATTCACATGCTTATTTCACCCTGCTATTCTCCTCCACCTTCTTATTAAAACCCACCCACCAAACCTCTAACCTGATCGCCGTACCTGCAGTATTTATTACCAAACCTCCTACTAAACTCATCTAACGTGCCTGATGTACCGTGGCTTTATATACGACCACAATGTATAACAACATTTCATACGTATAGAATTGCGGGAAAAGGGAGATAAAACAGAAGATGGTATGTTGGGGTGATGAATAAGGCAAAAGGGATTGTTGTGTGGCACTTTATAATTGTTATTTTTGGTTGCCCTCCAAGAGTCACTCATCAGTAACTGAACTGCTATATATAACAATTAAGGCCGTGTAATTTGAGAGCCTAGGTTTTGTAAAACTTAGTATATAAATTACCACATAGTAGCCTACCACACACAATGACAATATATTATCACTAAAGGAAAACTGGTCATATGTGCTCCCCGAGTTGTAGAAACATTGACTCCTGACAATGGATGTGTTACTTATTGTGATATACAGTGTGAACACTGCCTTATGTACAGTGTGGGTGTAATGAAAAGTTGGGTCAGAACGATGGTAAACAGAGGATAAAACTATTTTATCAAAATTTTTCTTTCTTGTTTTTTGACCGTTCAGGATTATCGCACTGTGCTCAAAAATCGTCTGCTGATTCTAAGAATAAAATACTAAAGTGATAACTTGAAGCATTGGTCCCCAGTAAGAATGCATATCAGTAATGTCCATCCTGTTGGTGTGGTCCGTACGTATACTGGGAAGCTTAACTCCGATATTTTAGAATCCAGTAGCCAGCCATCCCCAGGCAGTCCCCATCATCTCTCCCCTCTGCCTCTCTCCTTAACTGAAAATTAATCGAATCATCCCAAGGCTGCATCTCGTACCTCACCCACAGTGTTAGTTTGTGTGTGTGTGTGTGTGTGTGTGTGTGTGTGTGTGTGTACATCATTACCACAACAATGTGGGGACGGATGAGAGTGGCTTTAGGGGATACAATATATTTTGAGAGACCATATACCTACTACTTTCAAGAGGAATGATCGATGAGGTATGGCAACATGCAGATGATTATACCTTTAATTCATTCCTACGATATTCAGCCTGTCTGTTGCATGTTCAAGCCAAACGAATCAGTTTTGTGGTGATAAACAGCGAAAAATAGTGCAGGGAGTATCATTATGTTTAGCTGTCACACGTACAGTAAAGCAGTTACTTTCGTGGTCTCATTTCATAATGTTACGTTTACGATACAGTGCAAAATAAAAACACGAAAAAAACAAACAATAAGTTAATTCTGGTGGTAGGAGAACATGGTAGATATACAATGAACATAAAAAATGGTAATAAAAACGCTAATAAGAATTTCTCAATACAGTACATTACGGTCCTTCACCCTCAATTCTGTTTTAAAGAAATTAAGAGAAATGTGCATGATTAATAATAATAATAATAATAATAATAATAATAATAATAATAATGATAATAATAGTAATAATATTAATAATAATAATAATAATAATAATAATAATAATAATAATAATGATGATAATAATAGTAATAATAGTAATAATAATAATAATCTATCTATCTATCTATAGCCCGACGCCTAATCCCGAAAAGGGTGGCCGCAGACAAAACGCCTCCAAGTCACTCTGTCACCCACCATTTGACTACCCTCCCCCCAACTCACCCCCCCCTCCCTCATATACCTCTCAACTCCATCCCTCCACCTCATCCTCGGTCTACCCCTCCCTCTCCCTCCCTCCACCTCACCTACATACACCCTTCTAGTCAGTCTTTCATTCTCCATTCTCTCCACATGTCCAAACCACCTCAGTGTATTTCTCCTAATCTTCTCAACCACATCCACATCTACCCCACAACGTTCCTTCACTTCTTCATTCGTCAACCTGTCCCTCCATGTCACTCCACATGCTCCTCTCAAGTAACTCATTTCAACTGCTCTCACTCTTGACTTGTTCCCCTCTTGCAAGGTCCACGCCTCGCTTCCATACGTCAGGGTAGGGATCACAATACTATCATGCAGTGACTTCTTAACTTCCATACTCACCTCCCTATTTCTCATCACTGCTTTCAGTGTACCAACAACCTTCCTTCCCTGCTGTACCCTTTCACGTACTTCATCCCCCAAACTTCCATCCTTACTCATCACACTACCCAAGTACTTGAATGCATCCACATTCTCCATATCCAAACCATCCAACCTCACTGCACACTCTGTGACTTCATTCCTCTCAAACACCATAACTTTACTTTTGTTTACATTAACTTTCAGCTTCCTCCTCCTACACACTGTCCCAAATTCATTCACCAAACCTTGCAACTCCCATTCACCTTCACTCAACAATACTGTATCATCAGCAAACAGCAACACCGGAAGCTTCCAAATCTCACCCTCATTCATTAGGGCCAGCCCCACATCCACTGCCCTACCTTGCACCTCCTTTACAACCCCATCCATATATATATTAAACAGCCATGGAGACATCACACAGCCCTGTTTCAGTCCCACATTGAGATCAAAGAACTCACTCAGCTCACCATCCACTCGCACCGTAGCCCTAGCTCCCTCGTACATACTCTTCACAGCACTCAACAATTTCCCCTCCACTCCATATATTCTTAATACCTTCCACATACCTTGCCTATCTATTCTATCATAAGCTTTCTCCAAGTCCATGAAGGCACTTTCCTTCCCATCTCTAGATACTTCTCCACTAAACATCTTAGAACAAATATCTGATCTACACACCCTTTTCCCTTTCTAAATCCCCCTTGTTCTTCTCCAACTAGCTCCTCTGTCATATGCCTAACCCTATCAATGAGTATTCTACCATATATTTTACCAGTCACACTAAGTAGGCAAATACCCCTATGGTTACCACATACTTCTCTCTCCCCTTTTCCTTTGTACAGAGGAACAATTATACCTGATTTCCAGTCCTCTGGAACCCTTCCCTCTTCCCAAGCCAATCTACACAACTTCCATATCCACTCCACAACAATCTCACCCCCATACCTAAGCATTTCACCACACACTCCATCAATTCCTGGGGCCTTTCCCAGCTTAATCTTCTTCATTGCTTCCACTACTTCCGCCCTACTGATCTCTTCCTCCCTCCTCTCATCTCCTCTTCTCCCAGCCATTCCCCAACCGCTTATACTCACACTGCTCTCACTCTCTACATTCAACAAATCCTCAAAGTGCTCCTTCCATCTCCTCAATTTCTCTCTCTTCTCCACCAACAATCTATTATTCCTATCTTTCACTCCCCTATTATTTCCCCTTTCACACTGCCTTACTTTCTTTACCTCCTTCCAAAACAATTTCTTACTCTCCCTCCATTTCACACTCAGATTCCTCCCAAACTCTTCATCCACTTTTTTCTTACTCTCCTTCACCAGTCTCTTAACCTCCCTTCTGCTCACATATATCTCTCTCTTCTCTCTCTCATCTTCTCCCCTACCTCTACTCGCCAACCATTCACCATATGCCTTCTTCTTTTGTTCCACAGCTCGTTTCACCTCATCATTCCACCATGCTGTCCCTTGCACACCCTTGCATCTCCTCCTCACTCCACAAACCGCCTCACACACTGCGCCTATCTCTTCCGTGAATATCTTACATACGTCTTCCACCCCTTCCATCTGCTCTAGCTCATACCTTCCCAATCTTTCTTCCACTATGCTCTTATACTCTGTCATTTTCTCACTATCTTGCAATTTCTCCACTCTTCTCACAGGAGCTGCTTCCTCCTGTCTTCCCCTTCGCCTCCTCAACCACTTTCTTTGCATCTTTACCTTGACCATCACTAAGTGATGGTCCGAGACTCCATTCCCCCACCCTCTCCACACTCTTGCATCTAACACTTGTCTTCTCATTCGCTCATCCACACACACGTAGTCTATCATTGCCTTTCGTTCAACAAGTTCACCATCCATCCTCCTCATCACTCTCCATGTATACCGGTGGATCATCT
Source organism: Coenobita brevimanus (assembly GCF_032717465.1). NCBI lineage: Eukaryota > Metazoa > Arthropoda > Malacostraca > Decapoda > Coenobitidae > Coenobita > Coenobita brevimanus. Next base: position 36,111,671 of record NC_137045.1, on the reverse strand, counting down.
TATGACGAAAGTAGGTGTTGGCTATTGCCAACCCCTTACAAGCACAGATGTCCACCAATGCACTACCATTCCCATCTACTTCAGCTGGCACACCCCACTGACCAACCACTCCATCCACTCGTACATTCCCAACTTTGCCATTCATGTCTCCAATCAACAGCACTCTCTCGCTCCTCTCAAACTTGTCCATACATGCTTCTACTCTCGCCCAAAACTCATCTCTCACTCTTGCCACTCGATCCTCTGTTGGAGCATACACACATACAATCGCCCATGCTTGTATACCTACTTTCATCCTCACCCATACAATCCTTGCACCCACTGTTCCATACTCTCTTATATTCTCCTTCCACTTCTTGCTTATCATCAGACATACTCCCTCTCTTGCCCTCTCATTCTCACTGACTCCCGCACATATACCTAAACCATTCCCATTCTCTCACCCTTTCACCTTTCCATTTAGTTTCAGTCAGTCCACATATATCCACTTTTGCATCCTCAAGCACCTGAACAATCTCTCTCTCTTTCACTTCATCATTCACTCCTCTCACATTCCATGTTCCCACCCTAAGAATGTCCTTTGTCCTTTCCTTAGTCGTCAACGTATGGTCCGTCCGGGTCCGAGGCGCTTTATTCGCTTTTTTAGTTAGTTCTTTTTACGGGGTGGGGCACTAACCCACCACCAACCCTTTTAGTCGCCTCGTACGACAAGCAGGGATACTGGGGGAGTATTCTTGAAACCCCCCAACCCCCAGGGGTATAATAATGATAATAATAATAATAATAGTAATAATAATAATATTAATAATAATAATAATAATAATAATAATAATAATAATAATAATAATAGTAATAATAATAATAATAATAGTAATAATAATAATAATAATAATAATAGTAATAATAATAATAATAATAATAATAATAATAATAATAATAATAATACCGCTAATAATAATAATAATAATAATACCGCTAATAATAATAATAATAATAATACCGCTAATAATAATAATAATAATAATACCGCTAATAATAATAATAATAATAATACCGCTAATAATAATAATAATAATAATACCGCTAATAATAATAATAATAATAATAATAATTATTATTATTATTATTATTATTATAATAATATCAACAATAATAATAATGGAGGAGAGTATCTTTTTGGTATGGGCGAGGCTTCTATCCCGCTCCTCTGAGGCGTCAGCAAAAACTGATTGTAAACAAGCTAGAAAATCGACGTAATGGCCATATCAGTACGCACTTGTGAAAGAGGGATCATAGATGAACAAGATGATGGGAAAAAAAAAGGAGAGTTGAAGACAATTGGCGGAGTATATCTTCTGGTGATAATCACATTATGTGGCGATCTTGAATATTTATCATTTCATACCAAAGAGTTTCATTTCAGCTGAACTAAATGGCTTGACGAAGTAGCAGTCACAAGGTAGAAATAGTTCTGAATGCAGTCAGAGATATGTCTGAGACTTAAATAACGATGAATAAATGCACACAAATTTTCGATCTTAACTTGACAGAGTAACCCTGGTGACGTAATTAATATTTCTTCTTGCTACCCTCAGATCGATGTTGAAAAGGGACACCGTCATGTGGTGGCACCGATTTAAGTTGGAGAATCAGTTGCTCGGTTATGCAATCATTCCACCGACTTTTTCCCCCTTTCCTTAAGGATGAGGATGGATAGAAGGAGAAGGGCAGTTGTCTAGCCTGTACATCACCGGGTTCGCCACAAATGAGCCTGGGATCACAGTAAGAACCACACTTTCCTCCGAGGTTGATGATTTTTTTTTTAACACACGCGTCATTGGATACTTTGCAGCACCTCTTCATTGGGAATTTATTTTGCATCCTATACCTTACAGAAGGTTGTCGGGCACGCCATTTATTCACTCACTTGTTGCAGCGCTGTTGCCAGGGAATCTACATGGAGTGATAGTTCAAATGGTTTCCTGCAGCCAAGGAAACCATTTACTAGGTTCTGTGTAACCAGACAAGCAAAAGGTCACCTAGTGGTTGTGATTCATAAAGATTTACATCCACGGGAAGACTGGGATTTATTACTCACATAATACCACTCACGGATAGACAACATGTTACTTCCTTTGCTGTCATATAAAAGAAGCCTAACCTCGGACCTCCATCTCCTGATTAATTACTGAGTGACTGGATTATAAATAGTGACATTTTCATTGGATAATGTCTCCATTGCCATTAAATCCTCCCCAAATTTATTTGGGTCGATTTCCTTTCCTCGCTCCAGTTTCTCCGTCAGGTGTTGATATCCCAAGATAATGATCATATATTTTATTTTAAGTGATTCTTTCTAAACCAGTTTTTTCATCTCATGTATTCAGAGTAATTACTGCACTGTTAAATCACGAAACCACCTCCTTGCTCCTCAGTGATTAATGCTTCGTGCTGATATTCTCTATCCATACTCAGCTTTGCTTAACTGGCAGGACTGGGTACGGAATCCTGCTATGTGCTGTTTTATGGCATATATAACACGTTCTCTTCGATGTTGTTTTATGAGTTTTTTTTATAATCTCCAACCTTTTTACTCACCTTAGGCAAGATAATTATTCGACTTCGAAGGGGTCAGATATGGCTTTCTTTAACCCCACTAATGAAAGAGATCTTGAGCTGAATAATACCATTTAGAGGCAGCGTTGTGGTGTTGATGTGGATGTGATAGGAAGCGTTATGAGGAACATACTGAGGTGGTTTGGCCATGTGGAGAGGATGGAGGGTGAAAGACTGACGAAGAGAGTGTATGTGAGTGAGGTGGAGGGGGAAAGAGGGAGGGGGAGGCCGAGGATGAGATGGAGGGATGGGGTGGAGAGGTATATGAGAGAGGGGGGTGTGAGTTGCGAGCAGGGCAGTGAAATGGCGGGGGACAGGGCGACTTGGAGGCGATTTGTTTGTGGCCACCCCAAACGGGACTGAGGCGTCTGGCAATAGATAGATAGATAGAATATTAATCTGATACGTCATTGCAGTGAAAGCTAAATAACACGTGTACCAGAACAGAACTGCGACCACCACCATTGTTAATTGATTGGACTGTGCAACGAGATGGCTCCTCAACTGTAACTACACCATCAACTGTAAACTAAGAGCACTGGAGACAGAATCCCATGTAACACAAATCGGCAGTACACCACCTCTCGTTATATGCGCGAGAAAATTATCCGTAGCACACACGGCAATATGACGAAAACAACCCCCCTGTCACGGGGTTTTTCTTTAATATCGCGGAGTTTTTAAAAATATATGCTTAAATATTATTTAATTGATAATAATATTCAATAATATTGAAGAGCAAGGACAATGATTGTCTTGCTACATCAAGCAACGATTACTTTACGCTGACTTGCTACGATTCTCTAAGAACGAGAATTTATAAACTTTCTCAACAGTACACAGCAGAGACTAATTACTCACAAATGCTGAATTAGTACTGTTAGCCTCTGGAGAAAGTTACTTCACCCCTGACAATAAATAACTAATACTAACATCAGGTTCTTGCCGATGCTTAACTCCTATGGCACAACGGATTTTAAGTTATTACAACAAGACTGGTCTAAGTACCAGTTATGAATAGTAAAACGTTTATGCAAGCTAGGAGCTATATGGAAAATAAGCTTAATTTGGAGAAATGAAACAAGATTTTACTTTACATTGAGCTCAAGAAAAAGAAGTTAAATTTATTGATCACAAAAAATAAATTTAACGTTACAATTCAAATCAAATTAATGAGACGCACTCACTCACTCACGCAATAGCTAAATACTTACGCCTAGGAAAAAAACACCTTAATTAAACTCTTATGACTAGGGAAATACAAGAAGGAAATACTATAGTCGATGAATGCTGCGTATCACCCAAGCTGAACTAAGGATGGAAGTACTGAAGAACTGTGAAGTGGAGTTTGGGTACTAGCTGACCTCTCACACTGCTGGCACAGGACCTCTCTCCGTCGCAGCAACAACTGGACTGAATTCAAAATACATTGTATGGGCAGGACGCACAAGCCACCGGAAGAAGGCGTGGCTAACGGTTAAGGCAAGCAGAGGCGAACGATAAAGAAACAATTGTATCGCTCAGTAGAGCACTTAGTGACGTGCATTAAATCGGTCACTTTTGAAAGTGACGAATGTTTTGAAAAGTATACTCCGAAATGGAGGGAGAAACGGTTAGCTGAGCGATACACAGTGAGTTTTCCACTAATAGTTCGTGGCTTCTCACAAAAGGGAAATGTCGCGAATTGATTCGTGACACCCCCCCCCCCTAAAAAAAAGAATAAAAAAAAAAACTGACAGAGCGGGGCCTATGGAGGGATGTCGGACCGACGAATATGCACCACATAATAAGGTGCACACTAACATTATAGATAAGATTCAGATTTTCCATTAATTAGAAGCAACTACCAAATTAGGTGTAGGAGCTTCATTGTCTTAGTATGGGATTCCTGTAAAGCGCTAAAGACTACGGATGACAAGCAGGAGTCTGAGGACCCTACTACTGTAAATACTGCAAATGTCGCGAAAGTCTGCTGAAGTGAGGCACTGCGTTTACGTAAACGTTAATGAGTGACAGACTGGCAGGACCACTCCAAGAGATCATCCTGAATCTAAAAGTACTACACACTACTACACACGAAAAAAGGTGCTATCAATATTGTGGGAGGTGTGGGTGCAGTTAGGAATTCGGCATACTCCATAATTACTTGGTCCCACATCCATCTAGATGAACTTTTTTTTTTTTTTAATGCACAGTTCGAAGCCCTATTATCAGACAATTTTATTCTATTAGGTATCTCGCATTGATTCTCAGCCTCTTATCCCTCGTCGTACCACATTCCCACTCCCGCCTATTCATCTTCTCATCACTCCATTTAATCCTACCACCATCACCACCACCACCACCATCACTCCGAGGTCAAGGTATTACCCATCATCCAACTCCCAACCCCCTATAGAGCGACCATTAGATCCTGTCGCCTTCTCACCCAATCTCTGCCGGTCTATGCCTACCCTTTTCTGACTCCACCACTATTTACTCCCCCCCCCCCCTTTCCCCGTCTTTTATTCTGTTCACCTTGTAGTGAAACCGAGTACCTGCCCATACTGTGGAAACTTGCGAGTCGAAATCTTGGGAAATATTACGATAACGCAAACAATGATTCTGCAATAATGACCAACGCTTACTCAGTTGACGATATTTTTAAACTTTTCCCGTCTCTTCTAAGCCCGGACACCCCGGCTCTGTCTCCACACTCCCATCGTGCTGTAGAGACCAACCTGGGTACCATACTAACTCTTCTTCCCATTCTAAATATCATTTCTATGATGTTGTAAGAGGCAAATCACATACTGCACACAGGAACAAGACATCCATTCAAACCAGTATATGTATCTTCAAAATTAAAGTAACTTTCTCGACAGTTGTTCTAAAGAGCAAAACCAATCAGTCTGGCAAGAATATACATTTTTCGATGCAGTAAAACCATTCGGAGAGCCCCAGTCAATCGGTCACTCCCTAAGGATACTCAGAGCATCCAAGGTTCTTCACTTTTCGTGAAACTACGAAAAGACCCATACAAAGACCCATACTATTACCCTGATAGTTCCATATCTATCTAGGGCTTTTATGCCTGCTCATATGCTGCAAATTAGGTGCTGCAAGGAAAATACAGTATTGTATTGCTGTGAATACTTCAGGTTCCCTAAAACACAAAGTAGTTAGGTGAACAGATATAATAAATCAGGGATCAGGTGTCAGGAATCTTGCTCTTGGGTTAATGGTAAACACAAAAAATTAATAAATTTATTACAATAATAACAATCATAGCACCAAAAATTTGTACCACCTTTAAATACAGACAAAAGTCTCTTATAAAGTCCCCTTCATAAGATATGTAATAGTTTCCCTACGTTAAACTTCGATTGTTGGCCCCTTCCTGTATCTCCTGGTACTCTGTAATCTTAGCCAGCCGTGTATCACTCGTGTAGGAACACCTCACAGGAGTCACTAACGGGACATGAAGGATGCCTCTCCTGTCCGGCCCTCGACAGAAGTAGGACTCTGGATGGTGGTTGGGGAGCAACTGACTGTACTGCGAGTGGAAACTACCATCTAACCTCCTATGCCACGTCACGCCCTCTAGTTACTTGCAACCTCACCAAACGAACCCGAACCGAATACAGAATAAAAAAGGACAAATCAGTGTCCGAGCTGAACGACACTCAGGCACGAAGCACTTAACTTACTATACTTTCACAATTGCTGAAGATGAAGTCTTTGTTATGGTTTCACATTTTATGGAAGCAATGGATGTACTGACACAAGGCGATCAATGAAATTCATTTTTCACAAACTTCAAAAGTGGTGACTGCACAGTTCAGTAAAATAGTCACTGCGATTAATGTATTCCTCCTAAATACACATATACCATTCTGTGTTTCGGTGCCTTGAAGCATATCCTGCATAGCATAGGATAATAGGTGAAAGAACGTCTGAAATAAAAATGTTCACCCCTTGCTTCCTCCCTCCACATTTACAGCAACACCCCCCCCCCCACACACACACACTTACTGATTGCCTTGCACTTCTTCGTCCTAACTCCCATCGAGCTCTAACCCACACAATTACTCCCACCAACCCCCACCCCACACCCTTACTCCCACCCACCTCCACCCCACATCTTTATTCCCACCCACCTCCACCCCTCACCCTTACTCTCACCCACCTCCACCCCACACCCTTACTCCCAAACACCTCCACCCCACACCCTTATTCCCACCCACCTCCACCCTCCGTTAACAGCAAAATGGGCGCTGGCTGCGGCTAAAATAACATGCAAACGAGTTAAAATATTCATTGATATATTGTAAGTGTTCAATTGAACCATATATTTTACTACCTCTCTCTCTCTCTCTCTCTCTCTCTCTCTCTCTCTCTCCCCTATTATTGACCCTGAATTTAAGACGGTGTTCCCGGATAAATACTTTCTCATGACCCTCCAGCAACATTATATATACCAACTTCCTCCCAGTTTACACTTTCCCAATTTCATGGTTATTGCCGTCACCAGCCCATTTTCTTATCGGTCTGGCTATCAACGCCTGAGCTTAACGGATAATGGCAATTACGGTGCGCCAGCCAATATCACACAGAGGTTTCACCCGATATTACCACACAGAACACCATCATCCAATATCACCACAGCACCATCCGATATCACCGCATCACCCAGCACACAATATCACCACATAAGAAATCATCACTTGACATCACTAAATAAACAAGCATTACACGACATCACTATAACATCACTTGACACCAGCAAGCAGTACAACATCATCTGATACCAACACATAATATAACATCACCTGATTTTATTTCGTAACAAAGAATCACCCAGTTACACCACGCGACGCCGCATCACCAGAAATAACATCAATTGATATCACCGCACCATTACCTGATATCACCAAAGTAGCACCTGATATCACCAGACCATCAAATTATATTACCAAAGCAACAGGTGATACCGCCATCACCTTGTATCATCACAGCATTACATGATATCGTCTTTATAGCTTTTTTTTTTTTTTTCAGTTTTTTGCTTGATAGTTCATACTGTATTGTTAACCATTAAGTTATTCGTAGCAAAAACAAAACTGAAAAAAGATAATGGTAACACAGGCTGGCCGTACGTATTTTTCTCATTCCCACCATTTAAATTTAAATGCCGTATACTCCATTAGCGCCACGCATCCAGCATGTCTATAGAATATTATGTCTGTAAATGGACTTACGAATCACCTCTTGAAGTAAGTACACAACTCCTTAGACACCCTTAATGTTCATACATCTATCTATCTATCAGGCCATTTATCCGTCTAAAGTGTTTTTAATACACGTTCGTTTTGCTATACACAAGATTTGAAAGATTATTTTTTTCCCCACTGTCTCGCCTTTTGTACACAACGAACACTCGTATGTTGACATGATGATCATTTTTCTGATTTTAACCTTCCCAGCATCAACTCAGCCCCTACTTTCACCACCGCCACCCCATCCCTCTCCCACCACCTTCAACTACATTACCCCATCATTTTCTCACCACCACCATGACCTTATCTCTCTCGCCCCCGCCATTACCCCATCCCTTACCACCACTACCATCCCATCCCTTACCACCACCACCAACCCATTCTTCTCTCATTACTATCACCACCCGTCACTTTCCTAACACCTATCACCACCCATCCCTTGCTCACTACAACCACCAATACCCCATCTCTCTCCCGTCATACCAGCATCACCAACTTCACCACTCCAGCCCTCTCACACCATTATCACCACTAACACCATCCATCTCTCCCACGAAACACCATCACCAGTCCATCCCTTTTCCTCCACCACCACCACTACTGCTACCCCGGCTATCTCCAAACACCACCGCCACTACCACCACCACTTCAGACCTCTCTCATTGCTACCACCACCACCACTCCAGACCTCTGTCAGAATGTGGTACATCCGGGTATTCGCTAAGGGATTTCATTACAGCTGTTATAGTCTCGAGGTTTGCTGTTGCTCACCATCTCTGCCTTTATATTGATTTTTCTTACTCCGCTCTGTTACTCCTCTAGTGCCAGATATTTTATGACCTGCTATTCGACTATCTTTTTCCAGTTGTATTTTTATATGTCATTTTCCTAGGTTTTTACTGATTTCTTTCTCACGGCCACCACCACCACCAACAACGCCAGTGTTACCCCAGCATTCTCTAAATATCACCACTACTGCCACCATCACTCCAGACATCTTCCACGACCACCAGCACCAGCACCACTCCAGACCTCTCTCAGCGAGTGGGAGAGGAAAAGTTTTACATCGGGCATCCGCCATAGTGTGTCATTCCAGCTGTTATGGTCTTGAGCTTTGCTGTTGGGCTCCCTGCCTTCAGCCTCTAGATTGATTTTTTTTTCCTTTTTTTAACCCACTTCTGTGTGCTGCCCTCTGATACCAGACGTTTTCTGACTTTCTGTTCCCCAAACTCTTTCCATGTACACATCTTGCAGGTGACTCTTTCACAAGTTTTGTTTTTTATTGATTCCTTTCGTGTGTGTAGTTCATGTTTTATAGCTTGTGTATATTAATGATCTAAAAGCTTTCGTGTACCTGAATTATGCAGTTATATTTATAATATCTTAAGTATTTTTACTTAAGCTATAGAGCTTCCTCTACACGTTTTAAGTACGAATTTGTGTTGTGGTGGACAAGTGTATTAGATTTTTTCTAAATATACGATTTCTGTTTGTAGATTTTTTTGTCAATAGAATAGCTAACTAAATTACTATCCGTGTGTGTGTGTGTGTGTGTGTGTGTGTGTGTGTGTGTGTGTGTGTGTGTGTGTGCGTGTGTGAGAGAGAGAGAGAGAGAGAGAGAGAGAGAGAGAGAGAAAATCATGACATAATGTGATGGACATATGTGAGACAGGCAGGGGGGTGATAAACCAAGGCATAATCCTGCAGGTAATAGACACCGCGAAAAAGGAACTGAGTATCCAGAAACATGAAATTATTCTACAGACGCAATGGAACTAGAAACAAACGTGCGGTAAATAAAAAAAGCCATAAGTGACACGGCATAGGGAGGCCAGAACAAGAAGAAACTGAGTGAGCGTGACGGACTCTGTCAGGCCTGTTTGACTGTTTATTGCCTTAATAAAATCGTCTGTATATGTGAAGCTAAGAAAGTAACGATTTTTTTTTTTTTTTTTTGGGGGGGGGGCTATCAGATGGAGCCAGGATTTCGATGGCTTGAATGATGAGTGAGTGGAAACTTGGTCCATTGAACTGGACAAACTTTGGCTGTCTGGACCTTGTTTCTTCTCACCCTGCCCTAGGGTGGGAAAGGAGGTCCGGATGATGATGATGATGACTAAAATCGTCTGCCATTATCTTCAGTGAAATAGAGTCGTTTTGATTAAAACGCGTTCATTATTAAAATATGTAATCGCTCAAGTCCCTATGACTTGGAAGCAACAAAAAATAAATATACAGTATATTCTGAATCTAGATGAAATTCTTTAAGGGTTTTCCGACCGTTACAGAGTTAGGAATTGATGCGTCCATAACTTCAGCAGTGTAATAACCATGATCTTCAAAAACACAAAGAAGAGATACATGTAAATTCATATATACACGCAGAAAAAAAGGAAGAAGACTAGTAGATGTGTGCAAGGAAGAGATTAATTAATATTCTCGAAATTATGCGTATGGTATCTGTTGCGAAGATAGTTTGTGAACTGACACCCTAGCAACGCATATCCTTCTATTTATAAATGATTGTTGTCACACAGGCAAACTATGTCCAGTAAGCGTGCGACTTCACCTGCCTGTTTCTGTCCTTAGGTTATGTGACATTAACCTTAGTCTGCAGAAGGAATCGCATTTACAATGAGGAATTTACTACTTAGTTTATTATACTTCATGCACTGTCATAGTCGAGATGAGGGCTGATCTCTGTGTCACAAATTTTGTGGCATTATCTGATCTCTCTATGACTGACTTCTTACTGATAACCATTCGACAGTCATTACAATATTTCAACACAGTGCTAAACTCTCATTCACATATCTCCCTCTTAGTTGCCCATATAACATCAGTTAATAGTAAAGCACTTAATCCATCCAAAAACCGTCTGTCACTATTTCATTTTCTATCATTCTAACCATGTGATTTATATAAAAAAAAAATCGTAAATAGCTGATCGGAGCCCCATGGTGGACGCAACATATACTGTACATATACGCACATATGTAGGCTACATACCTGCACAGATGCATACACATACAATTACGAGTATTTATGCATGTACTTTACCTGTCTCCATGCATATAGAAAAAGTATACTCTTATACTAAAATTGTATTAATAGAAAACAGTTTTAACTCAATTTACATCGTCCAAAATATGGTCTCATAATTGTTCCTTTATTTTTTCCAATGCCTGTCTTATATGTGACACGCCATCACGTCCCAGTGTGCACTGTAGGTATTGAACCTTTATGTATAACTGCACTGTTTGTTGTTATTAGAATTATATATGAGTATAAGTTTAATATATATATATATATATATATATATATATATATATATATATATATATATATATATATATATAATATATAACAACCAGAGGAAAATTGGATGGGAACAGAGGGATGTACTGTACGTTACAGAACGTAATTGCTGTAAGTGGCGTTTATGTTAAAGAGAAAGAGAAGGAATGTGTTTGTGTGTGCGTGCTTGCATACGCGTGTGTGAAGTGTGTGTGTGTGTGTGTAATATTATTACAATTGGAACATATCTGTGGGTAAGAACGATATAGAGATAAATATTATTACTGCCATACGGCCGAAGATATCCTGCTGTGAGTCATTATGTATTGTAATACTAGATAATAATAAATTATCTTAGGTAAAAACCCTCGCGTGGTAGATATCAAAGAAATCTAACTCTCTGGACTTCATACAAATATGTGGATTATTAAGTTTTACAATGTCAGTTCTGTGTGTAACCCCAGGATTTATTTTTGCCATTTACCTCATCGACTTTGGCTTTACCCTAAACAGTCTGATCCTATATGTCAAGAGTTCTTTAGTTCACACACGCCACCGCTTAGTTTCCAGACCTTGTTGTGGTTTTCCTTTGTCGTTTCTCTTATGAACTTGTCCAGTTATCTCAAGTTTTTCTGTACGGTTCTTTGTTCCTGCACAGGAGTTATATTTTTTTTCTGTGTATTCAGTTCCTGTGTCCTCGCGTTTTTCACCTGTAAAAATTTCCCTGTTTCCCACCTGCACCTGTCTCATTTTTTTTCTTCCTTGTCAGTAATTCCCCCCTCCCCCCTGCGTCTCTCTCTCTCTCTCTCTCTCTCTCTCTCTCTCTCTCTCTCTCTCTCTCTCTCTCTCTCTCACTCTCTATCTCTGAACAGATTTTTTTTTTTTTTTACTGAAAGGGTGAAGTACGAGTATGGCCTTCATTAACGCCTTTACTGAGGAGCGTCATTAAAGCAAGAAAATAACCTAACGTTAGCCTGTGCAAATGAAAATAGTCGTGATAGTGTTGAACGAGTTGAGTGCAAACTGTACCAAATGGCTGCATATCAATCGAAATATATTGTCCTTTCCTTGTCTGTCATACATTATACACAATATGGATCGCAAGTGGAGAGGCCAGCCCTAGAAATCCGACCTAACTACCGAAACATGTTGAATAATACAGGAAACTTGACTTTTCTGCACCCACGCAAGTGTTTTAAAAGTGACTGTGTTAAATTTGCAGCTTGTCACCATGGCAAGCTGAGCTTTAATAATTTGGGCGTAAGATGTGACGACGTAGAGCTTAAAGTAATCCATCAAATACACCGACTCAAGTAGCTGTTGTAGTTGATCAGCCCAGACCTGTTTGGCTGAGCAGGACCAATAACCAGTCTCTCTCTCTCTCTCCTTTTTTTTTTTTTTTTTTTTCCCTTACATAGATTTAATCAGACTTAGAACAATTTTGGTAAAAGCGCTGAGACTAAGCTAAATATATAAGAATTCAATTTTGAGAACATCAGAAGTCAAGTTCACTGGGCAAGGCCGTTGTTGAGTCCTATAACTCATATGGTTTTATTCAGTGTGAACTAAATTAGATTAAATATTGAGAGTCAGCCAACGATGAACAAATTTAATTGTCAGAATGGCACGTCACAGCAACGTCGATTCACAGATTTGATCCGATTTGGTCCAAACTTACTGGAAGGGTTGAGAGTCAGCCGAGATTGCTGTAGTTCGACTTTGTTAACAATCGCCGAAGATCAAAGTCACAGGGCAAAGTCAAGTGTTCGGCCCTTAGACCAGCTGTATGGAACATGTATGGCATTCTGTGATCCACACCTTGTAACTACTTTACGCCATCTTGTAACTACTTTACTCCAACCCTTTTCGTGTGTGTAACCTAAACTTCCAGTAAGAGAACACACATTACTAACGAGACTTTGGAATGTTTAATCAGTATACAAGTAGCACAGGAATCTCTTCAAAGTCCATTATTCTCATCCATGCTCTGTTTACGCCCAATATGTAATGCTATTGTTACTCTGGCCTCTTACTGAAATGTTGCTTTAAGTCCGCACTTATACAATGGGTAGAAATACAAGAACAGACTTTAAAAGGAAATGAAAATAACGGATTTAATCAAACAAAACCGTTAGACGACTGCGGGACCTGCGTCGCAACACTCAAAGATGGGATGAAGACATGTCCGTGATAGCCAAATGATAGGTGGGATGGGTTGTGGTATTGGTGGGCAGCAGGGCTTGCGTAAGAAAATATATCCTTTGACAATGGAAGTGGTAGGCTAAATGGTTTGAGTGCTGTGCAGGATTGTTTCATACGCTCCCAATGAATGAAAGATTCACGGTGTTAAAGAAATGAATGTAGGAGGCAAGTATACGGGTAGGATGACATGGAACTGCTGTGGGGGTGAGGAATATCCATGAGATGTATACTTTGTGATATTTGGTCTTGGAGGATTAATGGCACTGCTGTGGGGGTGAGGAATATCCATGATATGTATAACGTGCTATAACGGGTCCTGGAGGATTAAAGGTTTGAGCACAATGATGTACAGTGGTAAAGTGTGCGTTTTCGTACACTGAAGAACGAGGGTTCGTGCCCCGCCAGGGTAATAAACTTTCTGAGCGTTCTTCTGGCCACGTACTGCATTGGCGGATATCAGGGGTGCTGTAGTTGAACCAGTGTCGCATACTATAAAGTATGCTTGCACCCAGTCGGCTTGCGCGGGCAGATTACACTTGGTTCACAGACTAAACACACATCTAAAGCCACTCCAACACTACAACTACACTTAAAAGCACTTCTAACCCTACATACAATTTCTACCAGACAGCCTAAGCCACTTGGTAAAGATACATTGGCTGTATCGTCCCCACTTCGGTTGGGATAGGCCGGTCTTGCAGTGGACACTCAAACGTCTGATGATGGTGATATATATGAGAAAGAGAGAGAGTAATGAAAAGAATGTGGCGAATATTCTTACAAACATTATCAATCTGAATTTTCGGCCCACCTCAGGCCATCATCAGGTATGTACTACAACTGTCCTACATAGTCAACACAGACATGACAAAGAGAAGAATCCAGGACTTTATTGAAAATATAAAACTAAAGAAAGAAATGTAAAACAGCCCTCCTTCTCACTTAAAAGCTCAAAAGAAAAGCCAGGAACCACTAAGGGAAGACTCAAAGTAACTTACTCAAACCCCCAACTGAAACAACACTTGTCTGTTCGAACACCAAACTCAAACCCCCCAAAAAGTGTTGTAGGATTACTGGTAGATGTGGTGTTGGGGTGACGACATGTGTGGTGTGGGGATGCATGCAGGTATGGTGAGGGGGTTGCACACAGGTGTGGTGTGAGTGTGCAGGAAGATGTGGTGTCGGGGACAGAAACGTTTGGTGTGGGTATGCAAGCACGTGTTGTGTCCGGGTGCAGGTAGGTCTGGGGTGGGAATGCAAGCAAATATGACGTGGGGATGCACACTGGTGTGATGCTGGTGGGTGTGATGCAGTGTGGGGGTGCAAACACGTGTGGTGTGAGGCTGCAGGCATGTGTGGTGTGAGGCTGCAGGCAGGTGTGGTGTGAGGGTGCAAACAAGTATGGTGTGGCGGTGGAGACTGACGTGGTGTTCGCGCTGCTATATTATCAAATGGCCCAGACTTTCCCCCGTGTGATGATAACTGGTGGTGCTGTCATTCTGTCATTCCCGCTGTGGCTTTCCTTTGTGTATTTGTTTTTACTGATTTGCATTTATAACTTTTCCGGGTCACCAGTCATCAATGTCCGGAACTTTAAAAAGAAATATTGAGGTATAAATCCTTTCTGCTATCTATTCCCGAACCTATTCTCTCTCTCTCTCTCTCTCTCTCTCTCTCTCTCTCTCTCTCTCGATGGCTTACTAGCGAAGCAATATAAACGCAAACGTTTGTAATCTATTATGGAGACACAGAGGCACTAAATTTATGCTAATACAGTTGCTGGCATGGGAACTGGCAGGGAGAAGAATGCATAAAGTTAGTCAGTGAAAGTGAGGCACAATTAACCGGGAATACATTTTAAACACCAGCACGATGGGACTGCACTCCAGTGGCTGATAGAAAACTCATGGGGAGTGTGTGTGTGTGTGTGTGTGTGTGTGTGTGTGTGTGTGTGTGTGTGTGTGTGTGTGTGTGTGTGTGTGTGTGTGTGTGTGTGTGTGTGTGTGTGTGTGTGTGTGTGTGTGTGTGTGTGTGTGTGTGTGTGTGTGTGTGTGTGTGTGTGTGTGTGTGTGTGTGTGTGTGTGTGTGTGTGTGTGTGTGTGTGTGTGTGTGTGTGTGTGTGTGTGTGTGTGTGTGTGTGTGTGTGTGTGTGTGTGTGTGTGTGTGTGTGTGTGTGTGTGTGTGTGTGTGTGTGTGTGTGTGTGTGTGTGTGTGTGTGTGTGTGTGTGTGTGTGTGTGTGTGTGTGTGTGTGTGTGTGTGTGTGTGTGTGTGTGTGTGTGTGTGTGTGTGTGTGTGTGTGTGTGTGTGTGTGTGTGTGTGTGTGTGTGTGTGTGTGTGTGTGTGTGTGTGTGTGTGTGTGTGTGTGTGTGTGTGTGTGTGTGTGTGTGTGTGTGTGTGTGTGTGTGTGTGTGTGTGTGTGTGTGTGTGTGTGTGTGTGTGTGTGTGTGTGTGTGTGTGTGTGTGTGTGTGTGTGTGTGTGTGTGTGTGTGTGTGTGTGTGTGTGTGTGTGTGTGTGTGTGTGTGTGTGTGTGTGTGTGTGTGTGTGTGTGTGTGTGTGTGTGTGTGTGTGTGTGTGTGTGTGTGTGTGTGTGTGTGTGTGTGTGTGTGTGTGTGTGTGTGTGTGTGTGTGTGTGTGTGTGTGTGTGTGTGTGTGTGTGTGTGTGTGTGTGTGTGTGTGTGTGTGTGTGTGTGTGTGTGTGTGTGTGTGTGTGTGTGTGTGTGTGTGTGTGTGTGTGTGTGTGTGTGTGTGTGTGTGTGTGTGTGTGTGTGTGTGTGTGTGTGTGTGTGTGTGTGTGTGTGTGTGTGTGTGTGTGTGTGTGTGTGTGTGTGTGTGTGTGTGTGTGTGTGTGTGTGTGTGTGTGTGTGTGTGTGTGTGTGTGTGTGTGTGTGTGTGTGTGTGTGTGTGTGTGTGTGTGTGTGTGTGTGTGTGTGTGTGTGTGTGTGTGTGTGTGTGTGTGTGTGTGTGTGTGTGTGTGTGTGTGTGTGTGTGTGTGTGTGTGTGTGTGGGTGTGTGTGTGTGTGTGTGTGTGTGTGTGTGTGTGTGTGTGTGTGTGTGTGTGTGTGTGTGTGTGTGTGTGTGTGTGTGTGTGTGTGTGTGTGTGTAGCGACTTAAGACCTCCCTTGGATTCCAGGTTTAGTTACCTATGTGAATATATATCTGACAACTTTAGTTACCTACTGAAGGTCTTGACTGAACTGCACCTGGGCAAGGGGATCCTTTGGTGGTTGTCAGTCTGTTATTCTTTTCAGTCCTGTTGTGCGTCAAATGATATGTAGTGCATCCAGTTGCGCTGGAGGAATATGATGACAGACTGACAAACAACATTCTGAATCTGCGCCTTAGTAAGGAAGATGGGATGTCTGAGAAAACGAAACCACCCTAATTAGTCTGGAAATAAGAAGAGTAACGTAGATATGCATTTTTTTTTTTTGTTTGAATCGCCACAGTTCGAAAATTCAGCCCTGTAAATACAGCGTTTGTGAGTGACTGAGGCAAATTGGAAAATCCAGATGTGTAAAAGTGAGAGTGATTGAGACACTGTATATAAGTAAATTACAATGAGCTTGGATGAAAGTGAGAATGGGTGGAAGAGCAACTGTGTGTGAATTTGGTTATTTGAGAGCGTGAAAGAGGGGTGAGTTTGAAGAGATATGACAACATGTGTGACAGATGGCTGCGACTACGATAAGGAGTTTTGAGTGACAGATTGTAGAGAAGGCAGAGCAAGAGGGTGTGAGTGAAAGTGATTTACACGAATGAGTTAGAGTGCGTGACTGTGAAAGTGTGTGGGTTAGGTATGCTAGATGTGACTGGATGTGAAAGGGTGAGTGAGAGTGTAAGGTAATAGGTTCTGGAAGTAGGTAAGCATGTGTAATGATTAGAGAGTAAAGTTTTGAGAGGAATAGTAAATGTCACCTTTTCTTATGCTCAATGGTAAAGTTCGTTCAACTTTTTCGCATAGAAATTGCAAATATAATGCAAGTCACCTGGTTCGACAAAAATGTACAAATTTCTTGCTTCTTTATCTAATTATTGCCAATCGTGGACAGTCATTATTTTGCAACTGTACCGAATTGTGTCTGCCGTGTCCTCCTCTTCAGTAACTGATTTTCTCATGAGTCGCTATTCGTCATCTTTCTTAATCTGTTTAAAAATCAGTCACCTGCCAAACCTCAAACAGTACAGTCATATCGCTTACCTAACCTGTGTTGTGACAGAAATGCTTGTCAAAGATGCTACATCAGTTTTTCTTCCCTATGTATGTAAATGTGTACCAATTACCTACTGTAGACCAGCTCAACACTCACAATCATTTTCTCCCCAATGGTATAAGCAGGTAATAAAGTTTGCTCACCATTCTACTTCATGTTGTGCTTCACAATTTGTACTTATTACCCTCCTTTAATCACTAATGTATCATGTCAAAGAGTATCATTTGGGGCACAGAACCTTGTCAAGCATTTATCTGTCAAGAAATATCAGCGAAGAAAAGGAAGTGAGAATCAGAAGAGGTGAACTGTTCGGATACATTTTGTCCCCAGCTGTAAATACCAGGTGTTTTTCCAGCCTTCATACTCGCAATTCAACTTCATCGCTTTCATTCAAGTCCAACAGTTGATTCCCACTGCTAGCCTACTCAAGCTTTGACACCAGCTTCACCATCAGTCTCTGAGTCTGTAAAACTACTGGAAATTCGTAAAAAATTAAACGTTTCCCCCTTTTCCATTTATCAAAAACTTTCCACTAGTGTAGGAGTACATCCTCTACTGCCATTATAATCAATTGTGCGTTAAGTTAGGGACAAAGCCTATTTCCTGACTGATTTCGTTAGCAAGGTTCGTCAGAGGAATCGAAAAGCTCTCCAGCGAAAGTAGTCAGCAATAAAGTTTTTACCCTAACTTGTGTATCCCTGCGTCACTATCCTAATGTCTCGCTGAATATCGTGGCCAACATATTACCAACTTCATTTACTTTCGAGTCCCGTTCTCATCCTTTTATGTCTTCATTAATGGAGATCATACATCGATATTTCTTCAACATCTGCCAGATTTACCAAAGAATCTGTGCTCGCCCAGTTTAAATCTCTTATTTTTATCTCCGTGAACTTTCTCACCTCCTCCCAAAAAAGAGCAGGAACCAAATCGAGTACGAACGTGTTTTCCCTCATAAATCGGGCAATGGATTTCCGATACGGGGTGAGGCAAAAACCGTTCTACGTGGCATGGATGCTGGCTAGAATGGGCTGGGCGATTCGGTGCAGGAAATAGACCGTGGCTGGAATAATAGGCTGGCAGAAATACAGTTGGGAACAAATATGCGCAACAGACACAACAGCTGGAAGGATAAACAACCCAGTGAGCGAGAGAAGCGTAGACACTGGGTTATTATTGGTTATAAACAAAGTCAGGTGTAGGATCTCTAGGCGAAAAAAATACGAGAAAGTAATTTCATGTAGTGAAAAAACGACAGACAAAATTGTATGTCAGTGATAAAACTGGAAGGATCATGAGAATGCAGGGTTTATGGAAGACCCAGTAAGTTAAGACCAAAGTGCAAAGAATGAAATTGACAGTAAGTACAGTATAAGTAAAACGTGTACTGTGACAAGTGGCAATCCAGTACATATTACTGTTGATTGAACTGGGACACCGAATTGTCCAAGAAAAAACCTATCTATATACCTATCTATATACCTAGGCTGCTTCCCCCAAGGAGAGGGAGGTAGCCGAGACAGGACGACACACTCCCCATTTACTCATCCATTCAAACACATTCATTCGCATCTTAGCCCCAAAGGGGAGAACGGACAGATCCTCACCTCACCACACCTAAAACACTCACACACACACACACACACACACACACACACACACACACACACACACACACACACACACACACACACACACACACACACACACACACACACACACACACACACACACATATACACACACATACACATACATACACAGAGGCACATATACATACACACACAGATACACATACACACACATATACAGTACATACACACACACTATCCACATTTCCCCATCATCATTACACACACACACACACACACACACACATAAGACGGTCACTGTCACACACCAGCCTTACCGTTCACGGATATAATGTGTGTTTTTGCTAAGAAGGGGTTGATATTGCCTTCTCACACAGCCGAGCTACCTCTCCCAACCCACCTTTATCATTCTGGGGTATCAAATTGTAAAGGTTTTGCCACTTAGTCCAGTCAAGTATTATCTGATTCTTGTTGACATCATACTTTATTATGTAACTTAAGAAAGGAATATCGTACTGAAGAGGTGTATTAAACCTATATCTAACGCTTCCACAGATGAAGAAAATCATGCAGATATATCAAGAAGTGAGTAAGCATGAAAATGTCAAGACACTGTAGTGGTTAGTTAAAATTTGTGTCCAACACTGTGGCTCAGAGTGGCATCTTACAAGCTGAGCAGAGTGGCATCTTACAAGCTGAGAAAAATCGGCAGTTGACTGCAAGATTATAGGATACCTTGATATTTTAGGCAACAATAAAGTAGAATTAGAGTAGTCAGGAACAGAAAATGATCACAAAAGTTTGTATCAACCCATTGGCGCCCAGCGTCCAGTATAATGGACGGAACTGGGCATTTTCAAAATCTAACGATGAAGGGAACAACGGGGTAAGGACCTATGAGCTTCGCGACTATGAGCCGATATGCGGAGGGCGTTACGCTGAGTACCCATCCAGCAAAATCCCTCCCACAGGAACTCTGGCCACTAATGGGTTAAGAATCCAGACCCAGATGCTTTGACTGCACGTTAACTCAAGGTCGTATATTCATGTCGGTTAATTCTATCTTACCAGTATATTTTTGCATAAATTAATTTACCACTTGCAGGTTATCGCTTACAAGGATGTTTAAAATATGGCCACTGATAATAAACATAACTCGTGTTAGAGGTAGATAAATTTCGTATGAAAATAGTTTTGGCATCTCAAATTCTTCCTCAAAAGCTATACTTCGAATTAACCGTAACAAAGGAAAATTATCTGCAATTTCTCTGACAGTGTAGACAACTATGTAAGCGTAATGTGTATAAATCAGTTACACAGCGACAACAACCGATGTTGAATGAGAAAGACTGTAATAAAAATTTTCTTTTTCGAAGGCAACTCCAGGAGCGGCAAGTGAAGCTAATTAAGATCAAATCTATTGTGAAATGAAAGCTTACGGGTAACAATAACACACATCCTCACACCTTGAGTTATAACTATTCTAGTCTAGTATATATTTAGTACTGACGGTGAGTATTGGTGCAGATGTGTTGTCTTTTTGGAGGTCTGTGAAAATAGGAGGACTGCTGGGCCTTTGGGGAATGGGCTCTTAAGGCTATGCCCAGATTCGATCACACACACACACACACACACACACACGCACACACACACGCACACACACACACACGCACACACACACACACACACACACACAAACACACACACACACACTTTCTAGAAGATTAGTGAATGGGAAAGGATATTATATTCTAAAAATTACTATACAGAAAATTGAGCTCCAAAATTTATCTAATCTCCCTACGTGTAATCATACTGATTTTTTTCCACGTCAACTTCCTTACAATATATTTAGTTGTTGGGTTGACTTAAATAAATCGGTTCTCGCACACAGCCTCCCGTTCTCCCAACAATCAATCCTGCTCTACTCTCTCTCTCTCTCTCTGTAACTTTGACGTCCTGTTTTCGCCTGGCTACTTGTTCCTTTAGGCTCTCACCCGTCCAATCACTTCTTTCCTCTCGCTTCCCTTCTCTCTCTTTCTCCTTCCTCTTGGTAGTGATGATGGTAACTGTGGTAATGCTGGTGGTGATGGTAATGATGATGGTGGTAGTGCTAGTGTTTATGGTAGTGATACTGTCATAAAAAAAAAAGACTTTGTAGTTACTTGTAGAGAAGTTATATATATTAGACTTGTGGACGAGCGGTTGTTATACTTGAGTAGCTTTGTAAGTGGATAATCTCCTTTCCCATTTGTCATTCAATGACAAGGAGAGGTAAAGAATAGTATGGGACTATTTTTATTTGTCTTGGAAATATTAACAAGTCTCTCACACAGAGCGAAGTATAAAGTAGAGTCCCGCTAGCTATCTCCCTATCACTCTCTCTCTCTCTCTCTCTCTCTCTCTCTCTCTCTCTCTCTCTCTCTCTCTCTTCTAAGTTGCTAAGCCTTTCTTCCTACTCCCTGCCGCTTCTATGGCCTCTCTCCCTCTGAGCTCTCTTTCCTAAATTCTGGTGAAACAGGAGTCGTATCACGTGTGTTCCCTGTGGTTGGAAAGTTCTAGAAGCCTGTGTGTGAGTATGTGTGTATGTGTGTTCACCTGGTGTATCGCTGACAAACTAACTGCATCATCCCCTGACTCCTACTTCCTAGTCTGTCGTCAGCTTTTCCTCAGTGTAACTTGCAAGATCATTTCCCATTCCCAGGCTCGCATAGAGCTGTCTATCTGTCTATTTATCTATCTATTTATCTATTTGTCTGTTATGATTTGTAATTATAATATGGAGTCCTAACAATACCTCTGATGATGGTGCTATTGATGGTGTTAGTTACAGTGTTCGTTGTAGTGCTAGTGCTTGAGGTAGTGGATGCTGGTAGTCACGGTGATGTGGCAGTGATGATGGTAGTCGTAGTGATGATTGTAGTGGTAGTGATGGTGATAGTGGAAGTGATGAAGTCAGTGGTAGTGATGGTGGTGGTGTTGCAATGGTAGTGTTTGAGGTAATAGATGCTGGTAGTCACGGTGATGTGGCAATGATGGTTGTAGTGATGGTGGTAGTGCCAGTGATGGTGGAAGTAGCGGTCATGATATTATTGGTAGTGGTGGTGGTGGTGCAAGTGGTGACAGCAGTGGCATTGATGGTAGTTATGGTAGTGAGTATTTTAATGGTAGTGTTGATGGTAGTGAAAGTGATGATGGTAGTGGCAGTGATGGTAGCAGAGGTATTGATGGTATTTATGATAACGTTGGTGGAAGTGATGATGGTGGTGGCAGCGATGGTAGTAGTGGTAGTGATGGTACCGTGTTAATGGTAGTGATGATGGTGGTGGTAGTGATAATGGCAGTGGCAATAACTGTAGTAACGGTAGTGACAGTAGTAGTGGTTGTCTTGATGATACTGGAAGTATATATGATGATGGTAGTAATGGTAGTAGTGGTAGTAATGGCAGTAGTGACAGTGACAGTGGTGGTGCGATGATTGTAGTGGTAGCGGTGGTAGAACTGGAATTTTTGGCGGTAGTGATAATGATGGTAGCATTGGCAGTGACGGTAGTAATGGTGGTGGTAGTGACGGTTGTAGAGATGTTGATGGTTGCAATGACAGTGATGGTGGTAGTACTTATCAGAGGTACTGTTAAATCATAATGGTAGTGATGATAGTAGTGGTAAACGTAGAGGTAGGGGAAGTTGCAATAGGGCATTGAGCAGCGGTGCTTGTATCTGTAACATATCCCTTTGAGCCTGTGGTGGGTTATTCACACAAAATCCTGCGATACAAGCTCACTGCACCATTCAGGCTACACAGTTACCTCCCGTGGTTGTTACCCCAGGTACTCGTTTTACCTACCAACCCACAAAGGCTAACTGGACACCTGAGTCGAGTGATATCAGCTGCCCGCACCACTATTCAAACTCTGGCACAAACGAGCTGGCAGCTTCTCAGTAAGCGAAACCTATCACTCAGCCACCGTAGCATAGCAGTGCTAGTGATGGTGTTAGTGATGGCGGTAGTAGCAGTGACCGTGATTGCGGCAGTGACGCTTGTGGTACAAGTGACTCTGATTATGGCTGTGCTGATGGTAGAGCTGGCAGAAGTGGGAATGACAGTGGTAATGGCAGTGTTGGTGGTAGTGGCTGTAGTGGCACTGATTCTGATTGTGCAGCGGTAGTGATGGTGGTAATAACAGTGATGCTGGAAGTGGCAGTGATGGTGATAATCAGTGTGATACTGTTTATTAGAAACTTGATATGAAGTAGAGCCTTTGACAGTGAAAATATGGGAATAGAGACGTAGAAGAAGGGAAGAAAAAGAAATGCAGTATGTCAGCTGGGGGTGGCAGGTGTTTGGCCTCTCAGGCGCTGAGTGAAAATAATAGTTTGAAAGGAAGAGTTTTTTCTTCTGACCTAGCAACTGTACAACAATTAAATATGCCAAAAGGAAAATGTTTTACTTCCCTCTGTGTCTTCTGGGATATTGGCTGTCTTGTTTTTCTTACCAATGCCAGTTGCCAAACAAGTCTCACAGTATAGTAGGTTGAGATATATGCACAGGACAGAAAATAAGAGACAGGCGGTATATAAGAATGACTGCGATTATGATCTATAACACTCATGTGGTTAGTAACCATCTAGGATCAAGTGGATAACCAGCCTGGCCTGATTGCAGAATTTTCATCTGTGCATTGCTGTAGATGGGTAGCCCATATACCGCAACTGTGGGAGCGCCTGCGAGTGAATGAAGCTGCTATCTCCCGCTTGAGAAGCTTAATCTGGTAAGTGCTGGCAGCTTTAGAAAAAATGTTTGGCAGAGTACTGTCTTGGACTACTTTACTGAGCCTTCCTCACAGCCTTGGAGTATCAAGCTATCGCTGACGCCTGATTTTATAACAAAAGCCACGGTTTCACCATTTACTTGTGGATAAACGGATATTCTCATTTCTGCCATTTACAATCCCGGATAATGTTGACGTGATCATTTTTTGGAAAATTTTAGCCTAATCCCGTGGCTAGAGTGCGTCCGTTACCTACGTCTCACTCTTAATACCAACATATCAGGAATTTGAATATTTTTTTATCGATTCTTCTGTCATGATTGATTAACTGGGTCGATGAGCTAACCAGCCGACGAACGTGGGTTGGTATTCGGGAATCCTATCTACCTATCTATTGTCAGAAGTTTTAATCCTATAAGCAATGGGTGGCCACAGACAGATCTCCTCCATGTCGCCCTGTTCCTTCGCCATTTCCCCCCAGCTCACCCCCTTCCTTTCTCATATCCCTCCCCACTCCATCCCTTCACCTCACCCTCGGCCTCCCCCTCCCTCTCCCCCTCTCCACCTCACTCACCTACACTCTCCTCGTTAGTCTTTCTCCCTCCATCCTCTCCACATGGCCAGACCACCTCACTGTGTTTCTCCTAACGCTTTCTATAACATCCACATTCACACCACAACTCTTCTTCACTTTCCCATTTATAGGTCTGTCTCTCAGTGTAGCTCCACATGCACTTCTCAAATAACTCATTTCCACTGCTCTCATTCTTGACTTGTGTCCATCCAACAAGGTCAAAGCTTCCCTTCCATACGTTAGAGATGGTAACACAATACTACTGTGCAGCGAGTTTTTTACTTCCCTGCTCACTTCCCTACTTCTTGCCACTGTTTTCAAAGAATTAGCAGCCTTTCTTCCTTGTACTCTTTCAAGCACTTCATCCTTCAAACTTCCATCCTTACTCAACACACGACCCAGGTACTTAAATGCATTCACATTTTCCATTTCCTCATCATCCAGCCTCATTGTACATCCCTACATTCACCTTTAGATTCCGTTTCTTACACTCTCTCTCAAACTCATTCACCAATCCTTACAGTTTCCCTTCGTTTTCACTTGGCAATACAGTATCATCTGCAAACAACAATACAAGTAATTTCCATACGCTGCCCTCTCATTAGGGTCGCTCCAACATTCCCTACTCTACCTTGTAACCTCTTTTATAACCTCATCCATATACAGATTGAACAACCATGGAGACATGACACATCCCTGTTTCAATCTAACATTCATATAGAAAAATTCACTCTGTTCACTATCCACACGCACTGGAGCCTTAGCACTCTCATACATACTCTTCACGGCATTCAGCAATTCCCCATTTACTCCACATATTCTGAATATTTTCCACATTGCTTGTCATATGTCTTCTTCAGATCCATGAAGGCAGCATACAAGTTCTTTCCCATCTCTAGAAGCTTTTCCAATAAAGACCAAAGGATGAATATCTGATCTACAAAACCTCTTCCCTTTCTGAAAACCTCCCTGTTTTTCTCCAATAATTACTGTTATTTCTCTAACTCCGTCAGTAAGTATCCTGCCATATACTATTCCCATTACACTAAGAAGACAAATGCCCCTGTGATTACCACACACTGCTTTTTTCCTCTTCTTCATTGTATAGGGGAATAACTATACCTGACTTCCAATTCTCCGGGACCCTACCTTACTTCCAGTCTGATCTGTGCATCGTCCATATCCATTTTCCTACTATCTCGCCCATGCCTCATCATTTCACCACACACTCCATCAATTTGGGAGGCTTTCTCCATTTTGTCTTTGTTCGTTGCTTCCACTACTTCCATCTTAATGATCTCTTCCTCCAATCTCATCGCCCTCCTCCTCCCAGCCATTCCGCAGCCGCTTATACTCGCAGTACTTTCATTTTCTACGTTTAACAGTTCCTTAAAGTGCTCTTCCATCTGCTCACTTTTTCTCCCTTCACTCTCAATCTACCATTTTTAAATTTTCACTCCCCTACTAACTTGTTTATCACTCTGTCTAACTTTCTTTACCTCCATCCAGAACATTTTCCTACATGCCCTCCACTTTATACTTAAATTCCTTCCAAATTCCCCATGCACTCTTTCATTCTCTCCTACTAGTTTTTTACATTTCTCTCTTCCTCTCTACATCATATTTACCCAATCGCTCCTCCACTTCTCTATTATAATCTTCCCCTTTTTTTCCATCCTCTTTCAACCTTTCTTTCCTCAGTGTATGGACAACTTCTTTCTGTCCTTCCCTCCTATTGCTCCATTGCACTTGAACCTTGACTTTCACTATCACCAAGGGTGGTCAGAATTTCCACTCCCCCAACCTCTGTATGCTCTTGCATCCATGACATACCGACATACCTTCTCATTCTGTCATCCACACACCCATTCAGAATCAGTCATTCCACCCACCCTTCTCATCACTCGCCACGTATACATTTTGTGTGTGTGTGTGTGTGTGTGTGTGTGTGCCTAAAGAGGGTATTGGCTGTCACCAACCCATGTCCACTAGAACACTGCCAGTCTCATCCACTTCTGTAGGTACACCCCACTCAACAAGTACCTCATGCACCTTCACGTTCCCTCCTTTTCCAGTCGTAACTCCAGTCAAAAACACTCTCTCATTCTTCTCAAAATTTTCCATGCACTCTTCCACTTTTGCCCAGAACTCTTCTTTCACCCTGCTTGCACGATGTTGCGCTGGCAAGAGCTTGAAGATAAAAGTAATTACATAGAGTCAAGTTTGTTGATACTAGAAAGATTAATTCTGTGAAGAAATGGAACTGTATGAGGAGATTCTGCTCTCGCTGTTGGTGCTGCTGCTGTGTTGATAATAATGACGATGTTGATGATGATGATGATAATTACTTCTTCAGTAATGGTGATTACTCTTTCAAGACAAAATATATAATGAACCAAGTGACCTAATGGAATATTTGCAATCTTCTATTTTTAAGAAGGCTAGGTGAGCGTTTCAATCTTGCCTCATGACACTAGAAAATAACTTGACAGATTTAAAGAAACTCAGCATGCAAAATATGCCTGCAAATCCAATACATCGAAAAAAAAAAAAGGATCTTTCTTAATTACACTATATTTCTCCCTGTCATTCTTTTTCTTCCATAAATAAATAAATAAATAAATAAATAAATATATATATATATATATATATATATATATATATATATATATATATATATATATATATATATAATCAATTGGAATGTAAAAAAAAAAAAAAACTGAAATATACTATTTTGTGACGTAAATGAAACTGGTTTGATCAAACTTAGCCGGTCAAGAGAGGCTTAAAACGAAGGTCATAGGTAGAGTTCACATGTACTAAATTTATAATCTTTTGTCAACACCGACTTGGCATACATTTTAAAAAATAGATTTACATGTCATATTTTTGGTCCTTGTACCAGTTAGTGGGCACGCATATCTTATTTATGGCTGCTGTTTCTTGCTTTGGGGGAATTCTCTCCTTTCCCTGTCATTATTTATTTATTTATTTATTTATTATTGAAAGCAACAATGTAAAATCATGGATGAGGGTTTAATGTAATTTCGACAGCCGTAAGTTTGAAAGCATATTAATTATTTTTAGTGTCAATTATTGTGTACTAGAGCCATGAAATAATTAAATCAGAACTGCGGGCACATGGCTTTGAACAATGTTTATGCAATCCAAATATTGTCATGTTAATCATAATTTACACTTTTCCCGTCAACAACTTTTGCGATAAATGAACCACACGCTTCCATATACATAACTCTTCATAACACAGGCATTTAATCAAGGGAAATTGTATACATACAGAGGTAAATATTATCAGGGTAATTATTTGTTCATTCTGCTAATGTATTCCTCGGTCATTTCCACCAATAAAGACCACAGTCGAGTATTGACACCAGCGATACCCACACGGTCCAGTCGTACACTCGTTTAGATTTGCATTTTTATGAGTTCAGTAAAATATGAATGCTGCCGGAACGCCTGATAAATGTCACAGCAAACATTGAACTATATGATTTAATATACATCATTCATCTTTTTTTTTTTTTTTTTTTTTGTAATCTAGTTATATGGAAGTCAGGTATAATTATTCCCTTGTACAAAGGAAAAGGGGAAAAAGAAGTGTGTGGTAATCATAGGGGCATTTGTCTTCTTAGTATAATAGGAAAAGTGTATGGTAGGATACTTATAGACAGAGTTAGAGAAAGAACAGAGAAATTAGTTGGAGAAGAACAGGGAGGCTTTAGGAAGGGAAGAGGTTGTGTAGATCAGATATTCATTCTTAGATCTTTAGTGGAAAAGTTTCTAGAGAAGGGAAAGAAGTTGTATGCGGCTTTCATGGATTTGGAGAAAGCATATGACAGGGTGGATAGACAAGGATTGTGGAAAGTGTTAAGAATATATGGAGTAGATGGGAAGTTGTTGAATGCTGTGAAGAGTATGTACGATGGTGCAAAGGCTGCAGTGCGTGTGGATGGTGAACTAAGTGAATTTTTCTCTTTGAAAGTTGGTTTGAAACAAGGATGTGTCATGTCTCCATGGTTGTTCAATCTGTACATGGATGGGGTAATAAAAGAGGTACAAGGTAGGGTAGTGGATGTTGGAGTGGCCCTGGTGAGAGAGGATAGTGTTTGGAAACTCCCTGTACTGTTGTTTGCAGATGATACTGTGTTGTTGAGTGAAGACGAAGGGGAGCTGCAAGGCTTGGTGGATGAGTTTGAGAGAGTGTGTAAGAAACGGAACCTAAAGGTGAATGTAGGGAAGAGTAAAGTGATGGTCTTTGAGAGAGGTGAAGTTAGTGAATGTACAGCGAGGTTAGATGGTGAGGAATTGGAAAATGTGAGTAGGTTTAAGTATTTGGGTAGTGTGATGAGTAAGGATGGAGGTTTGGAGGGTGAAGTGCTTGAAAGGGTACAGCAGGGAAGAAAGGTTGCTGGTTCCTTGAAAGCAGTGATAAGAAACAGGGAAGTGAGCATGGAAGTGAAAAAGTTACTACATGACAGTATTGTGATACCAACTCTAACGTACGGAAGTGAAGCTTGGACATTGTTGGAAGGACACAAGTCAAGAGTGAGAGCAGTGGAAATGAGTTATTT
The DNA here is from genome assembly GCF_032717465.1 of Coenobita brevimanus. Lineage (NCBI taxonomy): Eukaryota > Metazoa > Arthropoda > Malacostraca > Decapoda > Coenobitidae > Coenobita > Coenobita brevimanus. Next base: position 36,082,552 of record NC_137045.1, on the reverse strand, counting down.
AAGAGGAGCCTGTGGAGTCACGTGGAGAGACAGGCTGACGAATGAGGATATAAAGGAGCGTTGTGGTGTGGATGTGGATGTGATAGGAAGCGTTATGAGGAACACACTGAGGTGGTTTGGCCATGTGGAGAGGATGGAGGGCGAAAGACTGACGAAGAGAGTGTATGTGAGTGAGGTGGAGGGGGGAAAAGGGAGGGAGAGGCCGAGGATGAGATGGAGGGATGGGGTGGAGAGGTATATGAGAGAGGGGGGTGTGAGTTGGGAGCAGGGCAGTGAAATGGCGGGGGACAGGGCGACTTGGAGGCGATTTGTTTGTGGCCACCCCAAACTGGATTGAGGCGTCTGGCAATAGATAGATAGATAGATAGTTATATGTACGAAATATTTCCTCTTATGTATAGTACCCCAGCCTCAATAATAGTCTTCTCTTTCCCTTTTGCTCACTGGTAACCTCATTACTTTCCATAGAAATGTTATATTGCGGATTTTGTCTTATGTTTTTGGCTATGTCTTTCCTCCCCCCTCCCCCATTTAAAATTGTAAGTTGTCTGGTACTTTCTTCATCTAATACTTACGGTTCCTTTCAAACCTATTGGCAATTTATTCTTGTCCACTTGCTTCCCAATCAACTTTTTTCTCTTCCTTATTTTGTATTATCTCTCCTGCTTACAGTCATTATGCAGCGTCATTGTGACAAATGTGTTGATCACCAGCTCACAAAGATATCCGTTTGTATATATATATATATATATATATATATATATATATATATATATATATCAATAAATTTATATGCAGTAAGAAAGATTTGAAACTCACTCGTGTGTTGAGTGATAGGCTTGAAGGGTGGGAGGTAGGTGTAAGTCAGGTAACAGAGAAAAGCATCGTATATGAAAATGTTGAAATCCGTTATGTTAAACATAGCAGAGAATATTGAAATTTGGCTGGTCATGATTCAGACTAGATATGAATGCATAAGTCTTGTCACATCAAATCAGCATAAGCCAAATTGACTGTTGTCCATGTAAGTCACTTCTATCTGATTAAGGATTTGTTTGCTTTGGAAAATTTCAGGTACAGCATATAAGCCTACTTCATAGCATTCAGGAAATTTCTAGGCCATTCAGGTCCATTCACATTTTTGAAGTTCAATATAGATTATTAACAGCCATTCTTTTTCATGTCAGCCTTGTTCAGGACAACGAAAGTCAATAATAAGCTTTTTCTTTTAGGACACATCAGGTCCACCAGATTTCCTCAGTTCAAAAATTATCATCTCATGTCAAATATTTATTAAGGTGTATAACAAAAGCAGCCCCTATGGTGGTGATGAGAAATGATACCTTAGGTCTTTAAGATTTGGTTGGGACGGGGAGGAGGAGGGCTAGTTGCTGGTATGTGCTGGTATGGTAATGTAGCGGCCATCTGCGAAACGAGTAAATTCTGTATATATTTCCATTTTTAAAAGGCATTGTACTGTTGGGAAGTCTAATTCCCTTTGAATTTCAGTGTCAAGGCAAAAAAAAACCAGGAGTGAAGAGAATATGATGGACAGGGCGAAGTTCGATTGTAGTGAGTATAATCTATTAGTAATTAGATATTCGTTCCTCAGGTTTTAGTTCTATATTGCAGCAGCTAACCCCTTGGATCACCTGACTAAGCTTTTACCTATTTTTCACTGCTGCCAGACACTTCTTACTTGAAAAAAAAAAAAAAAAAAAACGCAGTGAAGTAGAAGCGTGAAGTATTACCAAACTTTAAAGATCGAAAATTCTCCCCTAAACTTAATATTTTTTTTTTCTTTCATCGTTAGTAAGAATGTGGTGAGAGATTCGTAACCGAAATGAATGGGCAAAAACAGCATCGCAAAAGCTATAGTTTTGCTTATATCAACCACCAATAAAATCATAACAAATACCCTCATATCTTCGTTTGTCATCGTTATCACGACTCAGGTCAAAAAGGCCATTTCCTCAGAAGGCCTGGTCATGTCCCAGGATACTGGATATGAGGAGAGACAATTGTAGGAAGACTGTCCACCTGTTCTCGGAGAGAGAGAGAGAGAGAGAGAGAGAGAGAGAGAGAGAGAGAGAGAGAGAGAGAGAGAGAGAGAGAGCGTGTGTGCGTTCATCAGACAGACCTTAAATAATTCAATTACGCAAAATAAAGGTAGGGGATAAAGATTATATGCTTCTGTTGATACATTTTATGGAGAGATGTCAAGTGTATAATATCTGGCAAACTAAAAATCTCCCTCTTCCAAATTAACTTTAAAAACGAACTTAGTAATATCATGCCCAGTATTGAAAACAGAGCTCTCTAAGACCTTTGGAAGTCTGTTGAAGCAAGTTGGGCAGGTTGACATCTTTACATAGGGGGAGTAGCAGTTGGTGCATGGTGAACCTTGTCCTGCTGGCAACTACACAAAGATAAATCTCATTTTAGCGCACTGTTGAACTCAGTTCGTTTTTCACAAGTCCCTGTTCACCAAGCAGTATAATTGGTGGTCTGGGTGATGTGTGAAGCCAAAATTGAAACTCACACCGTGTTCATACTCGATCTCTGGGATGTGACTGTGTTGCCCTCGTTTATCAGTCAGTCAACTGTCGTCGAAACCGATAACCAACTCATCACGAAAGTTTGCTGTTCTAGCCTTGTCCTGGTCGAGTCTTTAGCTTTGTTCTATTTTAGCTCATGCCACACGAGTCATTTCAGATGTGAGCGACTCATCTGAGACTGAATATATTGTCCGTATATTCTCACTTTCTTCTCATTCCATACCAAAGATTATTTTATCCCCTTTCTCAAATGTCCATGTTCCATCGAGCAGATTTAACACTGCACGCCAAACAGTAGAATTATAAAGTTACATGGGTCTTTGTCCGTACTATCGGGGACTTAAGCTCATCTGATAGTTCACCATTTTGACTCCTCAATTATCACCTTTGTAATAACCCTTCCGTGAGACATGTTTGACAAGTTATCCGCCCATAGCTGAGTGCCTCAAGAAGGAGAGTGAGGGACATGCACCAAGTATGAATCCGGGGCAGAAGAAAAATAGGAGAAATTTTGTCCGTCTCTGCACCATGATAACCCTCTATCGGGACTGGAGTCACTGGATGGGCCCACCGCCGATATTCACCTAAACCCCTCAGTCGCAAGTCGTTACAGTATAAAGATTTTTTTTCTATATCCCAATGATTTTTATTAAGGTTTGGCTGGAGATTTTGAAATGGTGGTGTTAAGTGCATTCATCCTAAGTTTCTTCGCTGCCAAATGTCTTCTGAAGCTGAATGAAATCGTCCGGTTTTAACAAGAATAAAATTTTAAAAGACGCCTCCGTAGGGACGAGTAAAAGCTATGAACCTTCTGCTCTTCTGTATCTCAATATATTTCTGTATTAATTCCCATCTAATATATCGCTATCATAATTTTATATGCCGGTCTAACTATTTGTGGGTCGACTCGTGTAACCACTCACTTTAACCGCGGAGGTGGGTAAAGCACGGACATGGTCCCTCATGTCGCTCAGATCTCTGGTTTAATGTGTACACACACACACACACACACACACACACACACACACATATATATATATATATATATATATATATATATATATATATATATATATATATATATATATATATATATATATATATATATATATATATATATATATATATATATATATATATATATATATATATATATATATATATATATATATATATATATATATATATATATATATATATATATATATATATATATATATATATATATATATATATATATATATATATATATATATATATATATATATATATATATATATATATATATATATATATATATATATATATATATATATATATATATATATATATATCATCATCATCCGGACCTCCTTTCCCACCCAAGGGCAGGGTGAGGAGTAGCAATGTCCAGACAGCCCAAAATTGCCCAATCCAATGGGCCACGCTTCCATTTACTCATCATTCAAGCCCCCGGAATCCTGTCTCTATCGGATACGCCAAAAACATTCACCACGTTCTGTAGCTTCACATATCGTATCCGACAGTCAATCCAGACGCTGCCATGTTAAAAAGGGGTGCTAAAAATCCCCGATCATGCACATCTCACAAAATTCATCCAGCCAGCTCGATCTTCTGTCAGTTCCCTAGCCTCACCGACTTCCAAACCTCTCTTTCTCACACATTCATCCACCATATCTCTCCACCTTCTGCTTGGCCTACCTCGCCTCCTCCCTCCTTCGAATTACCTCAGATATACCTTCTTCACCATTCTATTGTTATCCATTCTCTCCACATGACCACACCATCTCAGTACACTCTCTTCAATTCTGGTGTCCACCGACTTCTTCACTCCGCATCTTTCACAAATCACATTATTTCGTATCCTATCCACCCTCTGTACTCCACATACATTCCTCAGCAGTCCCATCTCCACTGCTCTTACTCTTGACTTTTCATTTTCATGCCACACCATAGCCTCACATCCATATGTTAAAAATTGGCACTAATACTCCTTCACGTAAGTCTCGTGCAGCTGCAACACTCAAGCCTCTGTTTCTTATCAAGGCCTTCATTGCACCAGCTACTTTTCTTCCTTGTGTCACTCTACTTTCAACTTCTCTTGCACATTTTCCTCTCTTTTATATCACTGTACCCAGGTATTTGAACTCTCTCACCAATTCCAGTCTCTCTCCATTCACTGTTACATTCCACTGGGAGACACCTTCTCTCTCAATAACCATCACTTTACTCATTTCTACAGTTACTCTCCAGGAACGACGCTTACAGACATCAGCAAAACTCTGCACTAGCCTACCAAGTTCTTGTCCGGTACTTGCAAGCAGTACTGCATCATCAGCATACAACAATTTTGAGATATTCCATCCATCACCATTCATTACCAATGCCATCCCTCTCTCCATTACTCGTGTTTTCACTTCTCTCATCACCCCATCCATATATATATTGAACAACCATGGGGACATCACACAACCTTGTCGCACGCCCACACTGATTGTGAACCATTCAATTAGATGCCCAATAACCCTGACACATGCATCACTACCATAATAAAAACTCTTGACGGCACCTAACAGCTTACCCTCTACATCGTACATGCGCAAAACTTTCCACAATCCTTCTCTGTCCACTTTGTCATATGCTTTTTCCAGATCCATGAATGCCATGAACATTATATATATATATATATATATATATATATATATATATATCTATATATATATATATATATATATATATATATATATATATATATATATATATATATATATATATATATATATATATATATATATATATATATATATATATATATATATAGTTACGGAACAGACAAAGATAACGTACACTTTAAGTGAGAATACTAAGAGTCACTACTGTCCCGTAAAGTTCCAGGTTCAAAACAAAAGAGTTAGGTAAAATTACAAGTTAAAGTTTAATGCTCAAACTAACAACAAAACATTCAGGACTCATAAGGATAATGTAATGGCAAAAAACAGGTTAAATACATGGTTAACTGCAATAGCCTCTATTAACACGAAATTAACAAGAGTAAATTTATCTAAGTCAGCCCTGATAAAATAAAAATACACAAGGTAATGCTCAGTTAATGCAAGATAAATAATTACAGATACAAAATATTATTTAAAATGACTGATATAAAACCCCACATTAATCACAAAGACCTCACTAGGCCTAAGAATCAACCCTATGCTACACAGTACAAGAAAAAATGCAACAACAGTTATACTCAAATTACACACAGCTGCTAGATGTTTGGAGATTTCTTGAGCACTCACAATAATAATATCTGTACAGGGGAGGACAGAGATGTGAACAAAATGAGGAGCAGATCTAAGTGGCAGTGATGCAGAGACTGAGCTCATTATATAGGGGCCGGCAGAGCTTGATACAACTTGTAAGAAGGACGCGCAAATGAAGCCATGGGGACAAAAAGCTGAAAATCCCGCTCTGAATAACAGAGAGAACGACTTACTCTACTATAACGGTAGAAGGGGGGGACTGAGGCAGAACACGCTCGTGATCAAACATGCAGCAACTGTGCGTTAAAATTACACAAAGGATGATGAAATCATAGGCTATGTAACACCTCCCCACAAAGAAAAAGAAATTTACAAAGGAAATTTCTTATTACTCTAAAACAATCTGTCTAAAGTCTAGATAAGCAATCTGCAATAACATTTTCTTTCCCCTTGACATGTTGTATGTCTAATGAATACTCCTGAAAAAGTAGACTCCATCTTGTCAATCTCTGATTTTTATCTTTAAACTTACTAAGGAATTTCAGTGGGTTATGATCGGTATAAATGACTATGGGGGCAAAACCAGAACACAAATAAAATGAAAAATGCTGTAAACCCAAAATCAAGGCCAAAAGCTCTTTCTCAATAGTTGAGTAGTTCTTTTGAGGTGGAGTGAACTTCTTACTGTAATAAGATACAGGGTGTTCAATACCCTGATCATCCTCTTGCAGCAAAACAGCCCCCAGCTCCTGTATCACTTGCATCAACAGCCATCTTAAAAGGCTTAGCAAAATTTGGAGTAGCGAGCACTGGCTGACTTAATAGAATAGCTTTAAGTTTGTTGAAAGAGGATTCACAGTTATTGGTCCAGACAAATTTAACTCCCTTTTTCAGTAGGTCTGTAAGTGGTGATACAAGAATTGAAAAGTTAAGAACAAATCTCCTGTAATAACCTACCATTCCCAAAAATCTTTGTAGCTCTTTCCTACTTTTAGGTCTGGGAAGATCACTTATAACCTGAACCTTAGCTCCTGGTGGTGCAACATGTCCATCACCAATTACATACCCAAGGTACTGAACTTTAGCTTGACCAAACTCACACTTTGATAAATTAGCTACAAGATTAGCCTGAACTAAACGCTCAAGAAATTTACTGACATGGCATAGGTGATCTTTCCAGTTGTCACTGAAGATTAATACATCATCAATATAAACAACACACCCTGCCAAACCCTCTGTTACAACATTCATGAGCTTCTGAAATGTGGCTGGTGCATTCTTCATACCATATGGCATTACTGAACATGCAAAAGTCTTTCCTAGTGTTACAAAACATGAGATCTCCCTAGCACGTTCAGTCATAGGTACTTGCCAGTATCCCTTTAACAAATCAAACTTACTTATGTACCTAGCCTTTCCGATCTTGTCTATGCAATCTTCCACACGAGGGAGAGGGTAAGTGTCTGTTTTGGTTATCTGATTAACACGTCTGTAGTCAATGCAAAGCCGCTGTGACCCACCTGGCTTAGGGACCAGAGTGACAGGAGAACTCCACTCGCTCTGACAGGGCTCAATCATCTTGTGGTCCAACAGGTAGCCAAGCTCCTTCTGGATGAGAGGAACTTTCACTGGGTTCACACGGTAAGGAGGCAATTTAATTGGCTTTGCGTCTCCAACATCGACATCATGCATCAACACAGTGGTTCTTCCTGGAGTGGCACGGAACACTTGTGGGTACTCCTGCAGTAATGCCGAAAACTCCTGCCTTTCCTTGGGAGGTAGATGAGAAAGCTTAGTCTGGAGATCATTCATGATATCAGGATTCTTCCCCAAACTATCACTCAGGCTCATACTGCATGGGAGAGCTTCACTTGCAGACTCGGGTGGAACAGCTACAGTGCAGACTGGATTATTTTCGTCCCGCCTGTGATATAACTTTAGCATGTTGATGTGACATAGTTGCTTGCTCTTTCTACGATCTGGTGTGGCGATGACATAGTTGACATCACTGAGTTTCTTCTCCACGAAATAAGGGCCACTAAACTTGGCTTGAAGAGGTTGCCCATGAACTGGTAGCAGAATCAAAACCTGATCTCCTGGCTGAAAGTGGCGTAACCTGGACTTCTTATCATACCAAGTCTTCATCTTCTCCTGAGCAGCTCCTAAATTCTCTCTCGCCAGCTGTAAAGCAGTGGACAGCCGTTCTTTGAACTTCATCACATACTCCAGCAGGTTGATGTCATCTTCCTCCGACAGCCAGCATTCCTTGAGTAACTTAAGGGGTCCTCTTACTTCATGGCCTAACAGTAGTTCAAAAGGTGAGAAGCCCAGTGATTCATTTGGAGATTCTCTTGCAGCAAACACAACGAATGGAAGACCTTTATCCCAGTCTTTCTGATGTTCCAAACAGTATTTCTTGAGCATCGATTTGAGTGTTTGATGATATCTCTCCAACGCTCCTTGGGTCTGGGGATGGTAAGCTGAAGACGTGATCTGGGTGATGCCCAGCTCTTTCAGAGACTGCTTGAAAACGTTTGACATGAAATTACTTCCCCGGTCTGACTGTACCTCCTTGGGCAGACCAAACTTTGTGAAGAACCCTAGCATTTCCTTAACCACGTTCTTTGCTGAGATATTTCTAAGTGGAATGGCTTCAGGATAACGAGTAGCCATATTAATCATGGTCAACACATAAGAAAATCCTGAAGAAGTCTTAGGAAGAGGGCCCACAATATCCACCAACACACGGGTGAAAGGCGCCTCAAAAGGAGGAATGGGAACTAGAGGTGCAACCTTTTCGGTCTGATTACACTTCCCCACAACTTGACAGGTGTGACAAGACTTACAATACCAGGAAACATCCCTGAAGATACCTGGCCAGTAGAAGTGTTTCAAAATGCGTGCCACAGTCTTCCTCACTCCAAGGTGTCCTGCCAAACTGGAATCATGAGCCACTCTAATGATATCCTGCCTACAAACACGAGGGATGACAACTTGATGTACAACCTCCCATTCACAGTCGGCTGATGCTGCTGGGGGTCTCCACTTCCTCATAAGTACTCCTGACTTTACATAATAACAAGTAGAAGCACCGGCTGACTCTTCTTCACTGTAAGCAGAGTTAGCTAGACCTTTCAACTCAGGGTCAGCAACGTGCAACTCAACCAACTCTTGACGAGACAAGTTATCAACACTACGGGGTACTGCCTCATCTGGTGAGTGGTCCAAATTAGCAAGAAAAGTGTCAGCTAGGATAACATCATCATCATCATTATCCTCTAAATCACCAGTTACTTTAGACTTAGCCCTAGTGACAGCACATGCAGGGAACACATCAGGGACATCACAATCCTGGGCCGCAGCCACTGGCTCACTAGACAACTGAGGAGCTGGACACACTTGACTTCCACCAATATCATTTCCAAGTAAGAAAGTTACACCTGACATTGGGAGTGTCTCAACTAACCCAACCATAACGGAACCATTAACAAAACCAGACTCTAAATTCACTCTGCACAGAGGGACAGAGAAGTAATTATTCCCTACACCTTGTAAGATTACAGTTTCATCAGAGGAATTAACATTAGAGCCTAGAACACTGGTCAGCATAAGGGATTGGCAAGCACCTGTATCACGATATATTTTAACTGATTTCCTTTCATTACTGTCCAGAGGACTGACAAAACCATCAGACAGGAAATTAGCACATGAACTCTTGAGAGTGTCACCCACGTTACTGCTCAAAAGAGGAGCTCCATCATGAGAATTTAAGTTACCCCTCAAAGCAGGTTCAGTTAACTCAGTTAAAGAATTCTGGGAACTCTCAAGAGTGGACACTAGACCAATTGACTGAATATTTAAAGACTCCTTTTTGTTCACATCACGCTGTCTCCTGAAACATCTCTCCGTAGTATGACCAAGCTTACTACAATAAGTACATTTACTTTTCTGAAATCTAGAGGTGAAGCTGGTATTTACTTCCTGAGAAACATCATCTTTATTCTCTTTCCTGTTACCTGTACTCTGAGTAGAGGCAACATACTCTCAGCTTTCCCTTTTTCTCTAGAATATCTCTTGTGAGTGAGAACATACTCATCAGCTAAAACTGCAGCATCAGACAAATTATCTATTCTTTTCTCATCAAGATATAGGCTTACATCTTTATAAATACACCTTTTGAAGTCCTCCAGCAAAATCATCTGCTTAAATTTGTCAAAATCAGAATCCACATTCTTAGAATTTAACCACTGCTCTAACAGATCTTCTTTGATTTTTGCATACTCAACATGGGATTGCTTATCTTGCTTGTAAGTTGTCCTAAATTTTACTCTATAGGCTTCAGGAACAAGCTCATAGGCCTTAAGAATCAAGCTCTTAACTACATCATAATTATCAGATTGATCCTGAGGCAAAGATGCATAAGTTACTTGAGCTTTACCGGTGAGAACAGTTTGAAGGAGTACTGGCCAATTCTGTTTGGGCCAATTAAATCCTGTAGCTACCCTCTCAAACAACTGAAAATACTTTGTTAAATCAGATTCATTAAAAGGAGGGACAAGTTTAACATTTTTAGCCACATCAAAATCATCAGAGCTAGATGATCCAGTTCCACCTTGTTTCATGCGATACTCATGGTCTGCCTGAATCCTAGCAAGTTCAATTTGTGCCTGAGCCTGTACCTGTGCCTCTTGAATACGAGCATTTGCCTGAAATTCAGCCTCCTTAACAAAAGCCTCCTTAGCCTGAGACTCAGCCTCCTTAGCACGTGCTTGAAATTCAGCTTTTTTCACACGAGCCTCCTGCAGGGCTAGCTGTAACTTAGCTAATTCAATCTGCGTTTGCTCATTTGGAGGAGTTACATTAAACAAGCTTTCATTAATCATGTCAACAATCTGATCTTTAGAATGATGAGAGCGAACAGCAATTCCCAATTGTTGAACAACAAGCTTAAGTTCATTCTTTGTTCTGTTTTCTATATCACACAGTGTTTGCACATTTGACAAAAAATCTTTGGCTTCATCAAGTGTAGTAATAGTAGACATAATTAATAAGTAACAGTTACAAAATATCAAGCAATATCCTTATGATAATATCCTGAATATCCTGATATGAGGTCGCCAAATTTATGTTACGGAACAGAGGAAGATAACGTACACTTTAAGTGAGAATACTAAGAGTCACTACTGTCCCGTAAAGTTCCAGGTTCAAAACAAAAGAGTTAGGTAAAATTACAAGTTAAAGTTTAATGCTCAAACTAACAACAAAACATTCAGGACTCATAAGGATAATGTAATGGCAAAAAACAGGTTAAATATATAGTTAACTGCAATAGCCTCTATTAACACGAAATTAGCATGAGTAAATTTATCTAAGTCAGCCCTGATAAAATAAAAATACACAAGGTAATGCTCAGTTAATGCAAGATAAATAATTACAGATACAAAATATTATTTAAAATGACTGATATAAAACCCCACATTAATCATAAAGACCTCACTAGGCCTAAGAATCAACCCTATGCTACACAGTACAAGAAAAAATGCAACAACAGTTATACTCAAATTACACACAGCTGCTAGATGTTTGGAGATTTCTTGAGCACTCACAATAATAATATCTGTACAGGGGAGGACAGAGATGTGAACAAAATGAGGAGCAGATCTAAGTGGCAGTGATGCAGAGACTGAGCTCATTATATAGGGGCCGGCAGAGCTTGATACAACTTGTAAGAAGGACGCGCAAATGAAGCCATGGGGACAAAAAGCTGAAAATCCCGCTCTGAATAACAGAGAGAACGACTTACTCTACTATAACGGTAGAAGGGGGGGAGTGAGGCAGAACACGCTCGTGATCAAACATGCAGCAACTGTGCGTTAAAATTACACAAAGGATGATGAAATCATAGGTTATGTAACAATATATATAGTATACTGAGACTAGGTAAGCAACATGAAAAGTGAATAGAGAACTTGGAAGTGCCATAAGCTTGAAAATAATAACCTTTACAAAAACGTGCAAACAGAAGAATGAATGCGGTATGAGTGGAGGTTATTGCTTTGCGACCCTCAGCCCAAGGACATTTTTTTGGATATAGGCCTATTCCTTCCACCAACATGCGATATTATTCAGTTTAGGAAAACCTTTTAGCAGGGAACGAGTTAATGAATTCCATATTTTGTTCAATAGTACGGAAGGTCACCCCAACACACAGTAAAGCTGTGTGGAGATATCATGAAAAATACGGAAAAGTATGTCTTGGTGATGACGGAGTTTTCCACTATATACGCATAGCACATTAATAAGCTGTTGATCAGTGTTACTGCAAAACAGTTCCTCTCCTGTATCCCATGATGCTCTAAAATATAGCCTCTTCCTCTCTCACCATAGCTTGAGTTTCGGCTTTCCTGCACATATTCTCTCACCACCATTACCGCCGCCTCATCCTCCAATGCACTCATCTGCTTATGGCTCTGTTAATGCTTTCAAGAGTTGTATGTTTAGTTGTGAGGCTTGTTTACGTGTGTTGGTGCTTCTGTGTATAACTGCGTGGACAAGAGAGAGCATATATTCTAATAGTCTAATATTCTCGCACATGCAACTGTGTATTTCTGTATATGCACAACCATCTGCGTGTTTAAACGAAATTTCCCTGCATGAAATTATTTCTTAGTAATGCATCAAGAATGTGTTGCCGTGAGATGTGCATTGAGGCAACTGTGCTTGGAAGTCTGCTTTGTCAATGTTCTTCAGCACTTTCACCCGAGAGTGTCCCTCCTAACTTGCATAGTCTGGTGTTAACCTGGAATAAATTGTTTGGCATTAACTAGAATGAAATATAGTTGTATACGTAACATTACTAATTAGCTAAATCATTTTTGATCTTCTTGAATCATACACAAGTAGTTCACCAAACAACAGATCAGTTGACATTGTACACCATCGCTTATGCAATAACCCAGAGTGACACACTAATTTTATTACTTGAAACGTAAGCAGATGAGCATACACGGAGATATACAAGAACAAAAGCTTCGTTATGGAGATTTTTTCTTTTTTTAACTTGAGTGAGTGTCCAGACTATTTATAACCTAATAATGGGAAACTGATTCACTTTTAAGACAGTCTTTCTTGTTGTTTAGGCATGTCAGTTTTCATGGAAACTTCTCGAAACTCGTAATATAGTAGAGGGTACATTACAAAACACTCATGTTCATTTGTATCATAAAAATAGCAATATGAAATAAGAACACTAAAGTAACTGCTTATCAGAATATGGGGTTACCTAAATATGATAGGATTCCATGCAACAATTTTTGTAGTTCAAGAAAAGAAATCATATCACCACAAACCAGACTCCTTTAGCTTCAAACCGTAACTGATCGAATATCCAATCGGTGAATCAAATGTTATATTTATTTGAATGCTCCTATACTTGATCCCTTAATACTCTTAAAAACAACTGGAATATATAGCTCAAAAAATAATTAACCCTTTCAAACCACTCCTCCACCTTTCAACCGTGGCTACCATGTTCTGGGAAAGATGTGCTCTCTCTCTCTCTCTCTCTCTCTCTCTCTAACACTGTAGATGAGGTATATACCAGATGAATCCTTGGGATGATTCGATTGATTTTCAGCAAAAGAAAGAGTTAGGGGGAAAAATAATGGGGACTGCATGGGGATGCCTGGTTACTGGATTGTGTAATATTGGAGTTAAGGTTCCGTGCATTGAGTCACATTATACCAACATACTATTTCTTTCTGTAATATTGGAGTTAAGCTTCCGCCTGTTGAGCCACAGTATACCTACAGACTACACGAACAGAATGGATGTAAGTGATAAACTCTCTAACTCGCTCGGACTCGAAGCTTCATGTGATCACTTTAGTATTTTATTCTTCTTATCGCCAGACGATTTTTCTGTACAAATGAATCCTGAAAGGTACAAGAAAAAAAAAAAAATGGTTAAATCAGTGAACTGTTTTCCCCGTGTCTCACCTAATGCTTTCTTACCGTTAATAATGTTTATGAAGCCGTGTTCACACAATATAGCACAATTATTACCTCATCCATCGGCATGAACCTATGTCTCGACGACTGAAGGGGGGGGGGAACACATGCATACATGACCAGTTTTCAAAAAATGAAAATTTAAGACATTGTCATTCTGTGTGGTATCATGTAGTAGTATATACGAGTAAATACAAAGTTTTACAAATCCTAGGACCTCAGCTTACATATCCTTATATATTATATACAAACAATTATTGACAGATGACTCGTGCACGGGAACCAAATATAACACTATTATAAACTCCCATAGTTAATATCCTTTCTCTTATGAATACGCCTACATACCACCTTCTGTTTTATCGATCTTTCTCCACAATTCCACATATTTGAAATGTTGTAGTAGAATTACCACTTTTATAAACTGTGATAGTTTAAAAAAATCAGTGTATATTAGGCATGTTCAGCGAATTACTGGGAGAAGTGGAAATAAATGCTGCACGTACAAGGAGATTAGAGGTTGGTCGGATGGGTGGGATAAGTAAAAAGAGGGTGGAGGGGAATGACAGGGAGTAATAAGCATGTTATGTGAAAACTGGAATACGTGTCTGACATTTCCTAAGCAATAGCGAACTATTTCAGTTCAATATTGGTCGGAAATAATATTACCATGAAACTTTATTACTAAATATCCAGGTTTACGTGCAGCTGAAGAATAGGAAAGATAAATTACGGAAACCATGGCAACATATATTAACATGTATGAAAGGATTAGATATGGCTGACATAAGAACGATTGTTAAATAACAGTTATTCATCCACACTGAATATAATAAACTTCCAAACTCTCCACATAGTTTGGTGTTGAAGGAGATTCGTTACCATTGTACACACCGAGATACAAAGTCTAGAGACAGTCGAGCGACTATGTATCTCGACTGTTGCGAGACAATCCAGATACAGACGGGCGACAGTCCAGAGACACACTGGAGACAAGGCAACTTTGTCTCTGGATTGTCTAGAGACTGTTGCGAGACGGTCGCTAGACATTTCTGCTACTTTCTCGCTGGACTGTTGCTAGACTATCGAGACACAGTCCAGCGACTTTGTAGTGCGTCCGTGATTGAACTATTCACCTCGTGAATTTTGAAATATCAGTTTACAACCAACATTTGTCATATTAAACTCAAGAAGTGATATTCCAGTCACAGGCAAAATGTACGTTTGAAGATATACATTTATGGACGAATATATATATATATATATATATATATATATATATATATATATATATATATATATATATATATATATATATATATATGAAATATACCGCATATACCGGTATATATATTTCACTTCATTCATTCATCACCCAGTCCTACATTGCCCCATGAGAAGCGTAGGAGGTCAGGGCTAGGCAAGTTGGTCCTGATATTTAAGTTGAGTGACCAGCCTCACTCATCCCTGAGTGGCATTACGTGAACAATAAACACGAACCATTTCTTGGATATAAACCCTCACCGGCACAATCCGATTGGAGCGCCGTAATTACTCACTAAACCACCAAGCGCCAAAATTTGGTTATAATTATGGTTACCACCCAGAGTAGTAAATGGTTTCCTGGTGTACAGGAAACCATTTGTCTTGTCACTCAGTGCAGAGTCACCCACAGGCAGAAGGAAGAGGAAAGAATGAAGGAATGAAAGACAAAAGAGGGAGTGTAAAGTCACTCGTAGGCAGAAGGAGGAGGAAAGAATGAAGGAAAGAAACACAGAAGAGGATGGCAGGAAAGAAGAACGGGGGAGAGGAAAGGGCAGGCACCCGAGAACAGCACTACGCTCAATCGGTAGAGAGGTGGCCTGCAGTCCCACCGGACCCAGGTTCGAATCTCGGCTGGGGCAGGGAACAGTTTAAGGATTTGAATTTCATTAAAATCAGGCTTTACTGTTCTACCAGAAGACCCGCCGACATGTCGTAAAAATACCCCCGCTAATACCAACACACCGGTCCTGTATGAGACAGCCCTAGCATGTATTCAATATGGACGGTGGGTGTTAGCGCCGAAGTGGTGACATGTAGAGGTGTATGGTATGTGGGAGGACTGCTGGGCCTTGATAGCGGGCTGTGAGGCCTGTGCCCGGAGTCGGACACACACACACACAAAAAAAAAACTACATCGAGTGAGTGGATGGTGAGCGCCCGCACCTACGTATATATATATATATATATATATATATATATATATATATATATATATATATATATATATACCACGTTGCACCGCTTCCCATCCGATCATCGAAGTTAGCAACGTTGGGTCTGGTTAGTACTTGGATGGGTGATCGCCTGGGAACACCAGATGCTGTTGGCATCCTTACGTGTCAAGTGGGGTTGGTGGAGGATTAGTGCCACTCCCTGTAAAACAATTAACTCTAAGCCCTTGGCACCCCGTTTGGGATACATGGCGTCTGGCAATGAATGAATGATGAATATATATATATATATATATATATATATATATAGATAGATAGATAGATAGATAGATAGATAGATAGATATAGATATATATATGCTTGTGTGTGTGTGTGTGTGTGTGAATAATTGCCAAAAACCAACAGTGGAATCACTAAAGCTAATAACTGTCATGACTGAACCATATAAGTACCCATAATTTTTCAACGTTGTATGTAAAATGTATAAATATACCATAATTATTATTAGGACAGATCCGTATATATACAGTATAATCTTTCATCGATGATGTATAACTTTTATGCAATATTAGAGTGTATAAATATACTCTGTAATTATTTAGGATTGAACCATATACATATAATTATTCAATGTATGTACAACTGTTATGCATAAATAATGTTAAAATATGTGAATACTGACGCCTCATAGCACGAGGCGTACATTTTAAAATGCGAACTTAACAAAAAAAAAAAAAAAAAAAAATGAAATAAAAACTCCGTCATCCATTGCCAAATCCCTCCGCACCGAGCAACTTGTCTCCCATATCTAGTGGGAGACAAGATACAGCCGAAATCTTGTCTCCGGACTGTCGCGTGACTGTCCAGCGGCAGATTTAGATTTTCCTGAGACAGTCGCGCAACAGTCAAGTGACATTGTCGCGCGACTTTTGCTGTATGAAGTATCTCGGTGTGTAAGTGACCCAGAGATAGTGTCCAGCGACTGTTGCGAGACAAATTTAGATTTTTCTGAGACAGATGGGAGAAAGTCCAGAGACAATGTTGCGCGACTTTGTATCTTGGTGTGTACGAGGTTAGGGTCCTTGGAAGACACAGGGGTAAAGTTAACAGAATAGTGTGTCAGCAGAAGCAGACTGGGCGTTAAACCAGTCGATGCAAAACTGCGAGTGGGGTACGAACTAAGTGAGTGTGAGTTAGTGGAGAGTGAGAGAGTGTGAAGTAACCGAGTGAGTGAGGAGTATGTGAGTGAATCGGTCAGCAAGTGATGTAGTAAAAGGGAGTGAGTGAACAGAGTGAGTGAATGAGAGAGTCCTGAGTGAATATGAATGGAGGGCGAGTAAGTGATCGGGGAGTGAGTGGGGGCTGAATGACTATCGGACTGCAAAGTGAGTGAGCTAGTAAATGAATGGGTGACTGAATGCATGAGTGAGAAGCGAGCGAGTGACAGATCGAGTGAATGAGTGACTGGTGAGCAATCAAGAGTGAGTGAGAGTGGAGAGAGGTTATATGAGTGAGGGCAGTTATAGTAAATGTGTAAGATGATCTTTTGGTACAACTGTGCCTCTACGACGCGGATATTATTTTTGGCGAAATTAGTTAAGTTACATCATAGAATCTACATAACAGTTAAGATTGTATTGACAGTATATTCATCGAGACCCAGTTACTTAGAATAGTTGACTTCTCGAATTATGTTTTTTTTTTACCCATAAGTGTTCAGTTCCATCGCTTTTATCCAAATTTTATTTATCTATGAAGGTACTTTGGTATTATAGGCTCAGAAATTTTGTGTTCCAATGCATCAGTCTGCTTCCAACATGTAATCGCCGTATAAGCTGACGTCCACACAAGTCAGATGTCCATCAGAAATGGCATATATCATTCCTCAGTTCGTGATAATTTGAAGCATAGGTATTGTAGTTAGCAATTTGTCTGTTAGGTTATTAGTTTTTAGGGTCTTTAGATTAGGTATTTTTGTTTATAAATAATATAAGGTCAAAAAAAATACAAACAAATAATATAAAAATTAATATATATATATGTACGTGTGCATGAAAGTGTGTCTGTATATATGCATGGAAGACTGTGTGTGTGTGTGTGTGTGTGTGTGTGTGTGTGTGTATCTATCTATCTATCTATCTATATGGCCATAATGACCAGGGGCTTTGCCCCAATGGTCGATAGGTCAAAAAAAAAAAAAAAAAAAGATTATCTTAAGCCATTATCACACGATATTTATTTCAAACAATTTATGCTGATCATCAATGTCGATAATATAGATTTCCTTGCAGTCCAAAACCTGGACGAGGTTCATCAACATATGCACAAATAAACTGGAAAGAAAGAAGTGCTTAGGAGCTTAATTGACGCCGAAAATATGATTTATTAGCAAAGCATCTGTGTTTGGGTCATAAAACAAACTTGTATGATGAATTCCTATTCCTGACTACACTGTTTTTTTTACTTTATTGTTGCCAGAAATTAAAGTTTCTGACCGTTACCTAAAATTACAAGGTATCCGTTAATCTTTCAGCCATTTGGCGATTTTACCCGGCCTGTAAGGTATCATTGTGTGTGAAGGAGTTTGATGTATATTTTAACAAGCCGCTCCAGCATCATGACTTATTTTTTCTTTTGTACTTCTTGGTATATTAACATGATACTATTCATCTGAAGAGATAGGCCTACTTTGTTCAAAGTGTAAGATATAGCTGAAATAAATCCCTTCAACATGAAAGCCCGCTTCAAAGTTAAATAAAACAGTATATATGATTTCAGCAAGAATGAATAAATATTATGCCATTGGACCTAAAACCCCGACAGAGCAGTGACATATTTAGGTGGATTGTGCCATCCCCATGCGATTTATTGTTTCTTAGTAGATCCCTTTAGCTGTGAAGGGGTTGACCTATTCAGTCAAAGTTTTTTTTCTTTTTTTTTTTTTAGATCATATTCTTGCAATCTCCTGACAGTTTTATTCAGATGCGAGAGTTTTTAATCTGGCATGACACCCCATCGACACAGCAATGCATTTACCTACTTGAATAACATCTGGTACCACCAAGTACAAATGAAATAGAACATACCGGTATCTTCAATAGGAAGGAGATGAGGTGCGAGGATGAGATCAGTATGATGGAAGTAACAGAAGCAATGAAGAAAATAAAAATTGGGAAAAGCCCAGCAATTGAGGAGTGTGCGGTGAGATGCCGATGTACGGAGAAGGGATAGCAAAATCGATATGGATGATGTGCAGATTGGCCTGGGAGGAGGGTAGAGTCCAGAGGTTTGAAGTCAGGTATAATTATTCCCCTGTACAAAAGAATAGAGAGAAAAGAAATGTATGGTAATCATTGGGACATTCTTCGTCTTAGTGTAAAAGGAAAAGTACATGGTAGGATACTTATTAACATAGTTATGGATATAACAGGGGAATTATTTCGAGAACAGAGAGGTTTCAGGAACGGAAGAGGTTGTGCACATCAGATAATCATCCTAAGGTGTTTAGTGGAGGAGTTTCTAGAGAAAGGAAAGAAGTTGTATGTGGCCTTCGGGGATCTGGAGGAAGTACATAACAGAGTGGACAGACAAAGAATGTTGAAAATATTAAAAATATATGGAGTAAATGGAAAGCTGTTGAACGCCATAAAGAGTATTTATGAGGGCATTAGGGCTGTAGCCCGTGTGAATGTTGAACTGAGTGAATTTTTATTATACGAATGTTGGATTGAAATAGGGATGTGTCATGTCTCCATGGCTGTTTTTTTTTTTTTTTTTTTTTTTTTTTATGTGGATGGAGTATAAAGAGAGATACAGGGTAGGACAGTGGATGTTTGAGCAGCCCTAATGAGAGACGGCAACGTTTAGACTCTTTCTGTTCTGTTGTTTGCGGATGATACTGAATCGGTAAGTGATGACGATACGAAGGGGAACTGCTAGGCTTGGTGAGTGAGTTTGGGGGAGTATGTAAGAAATGAAATCAAAAACTGAATATAGGGAGGAGTAAAGTAGTGGCTCTCGAGAGAAACTAAGTCACTGAATGCACAGTGAGGCTGGATGGTGAGGAAATGGAAAATGTGAGTGCTTTAAAATACTTGGGTAGTGTAATGAGTCAGGATGGAAGTATAGCGGATGAAGTGCATGAAAGGATACAACAGGGAGGAAAGGTTGGTGGTTCATTGAAAACACTGATAAGAAAAAGAGAACTGAGAATGGAAGTGAAAAGGTCTCTGCATGATAGTATTGCGATACCCACTCCAACATAAGGAAGTGAAGCTTGAGCTCTGTTGGAGATACAGAAGTCGAGAGTGAGAGCAGTGGAATTGAGTTATTCGAGAGGAACGTGTAGAATTACATGGAGAGACAGACTGGCAAATGAGGAAGTGAAGGAGTTTTGTGACGTGGATGTGGATGAGATTGAATGCGTTAGAAGAAATACGCAGAGGTGGTTTGGCCATGTGGAGAGGATGGGGAGTGAGAAACTAACAAGGAGAGTGTTTGTTGAGGTGGAGGGGGGGAAGGGAGGGGGAGACCGAGGATGAGATGGATGGTTGGATTGGAGAGGTATATGAGAGAGAGGGATGTAAGTTGGGTGAGAGCATCCAAATGGCAGGGGACGGCGATATGAAGGCGATTTGTTTGTGGCCACTCCTTACGGAATTACAGCGTCTGGCTATAGATAGATAGATAGATAGTGTCTACTAATCTTTACCTAGTATACTGCTCAGTTTTCCCCGCGCTGCAAACTCACACACACTTGCCAGACTCATTTACTTAATACCTCTTTAGTTATTCTTCATCATCATAACATTTTCATTAAAGCGTCACAAACGAGGGAAAAACGGAGATGTGGGCGGCAGGCAGGTGTGTGGTTGGTGGGTTTATGTGTGTTTGTAGGGAGGGGTGTATTTGTGGTTATAAGTGTGGGCGTTGTGGGTGTGGGGGTGTGCTTGTGGGTGGTGGGTGTGGGAGTGTGTTTGTGGATGGTGGTTTTGAAGGTGGTGGGTGATGGGGTAATGGATGTGAGGGTGGTTGGTGATGAGTGTGTGGGTGATGGGTGTAAAGATGGTGAGTGTAGTGGTGGTGTGAATGGTGGGAGTATGGTTAGTAGGTGTGGGGGTGATGGGTGTTTGGATGATAGGTGTGTCAGTGGTAGATGTGGGTGATGGGTATGCGTGTGGTGGATGGTTGTGGGTGTTCGGTGGGTGGATGGGTGGCAAGTGAGTGTGTATTTGTTGGATATGTACGTGGTGTGTGAGGCGGGTGCTGGGTGTGGGTGTTGCGGGTGCATTGGTGTTATGTGTGGGATAGTGTGTTTGTGGATGGTGGGTGTGTGGGTGGGGGTATACGTGTTCGGGTGCTTGGTTTGGGTGTTCACGGTGTGTAGATGATCGGTGGGAGGGTGGTGGGTGTGAGACTGTGGTGTGCAGAGGTGGTGGGACAGAAATGCGGATAAGAATAACTGATAATCTTAAAGGGAATTAGTACGGAAGGTTTGAGAAATTTGAACTGGATATGAGTCCGAGGAAAATATCTATGGACTAAACAATATTTTATTCAGTGACGGACAAAGAATGTACAATGTAATTTAACTGAAAGGTAGTCTTTTGTTAGAGTTTGTGCTCAACTAATTCAGTACTAGGAGCTCTAGCTAACGTCAGGCTATTTTCTTAACCTTAAAAGACGGTTCTCCTCAGTGGAACAGTTGTTGAAGGCTCTATCTTACCCTTCCAGTTCAAAAATTTTCTTGAGAGAGAGAGAGAGAGAGAGAGAGAGAGAGAGAGAGAGGGAGGGAGGGAGTGAATGTTAGCCATGATGTTACATATATATATATATATATATATATATATATATATATATATATATATATATATATATATATATATATATACATCCATCCATCCATCATCCAATCCTACATTGCCCCATGAGGAGCGTAGGAGCCCGGGGCTAGGCAGTTGGTCCAGACATTTAAGATGAGAGTGACCAGCCTCACTCATCCCTGAGTGGTATTATATGAGCAATCAACCCCTGCCACCCCTTGGACCTTCACCGGTTCAGTTCGATTGGAGCGCAATAATTACCTACTAAAACAACCAGGCGCCAAAATCTGGTTATATGGTTACCATCCAGCGTAGTAAATGGTTTCCTGGTGTACAGGAAACCATTTGGCTTGTCACTCAGTGTAGAGTCACCCACAGGCTGAAGGAAGAGGAAAGAATGAAGGAAAGAAAGACAGAAGAGGGAGTGTAAAGTCACCCATAGGCAGAAGGACAAGAAAAGAATGAAGAAAAGAAAGACAGAAGAGAATGGAAGGAAGGAAGGATGGAGAGGAAAGGGCAGACACCCGAGAGCAGCACTACATCGAATGAGTGGATGGTGAGCGCCCCCACCTACCACAAGTATATATATATATATATATATATATATATATATATATATATATATATATATATATATATATATATATATATATATATATATATATAGGAACCAGGCGAAAATTGCGAGTTGAGTGGGGAAACTTATGGAAAAAACGAGAGGAGACTTTAAAAAGCGGAGGACACGGAGTGTGCGTGAAGGACTCTCAGGCTCATATGGCTAATTTTCAACGGACTAAAATAATCTGGTATTAGCCTGAATGTAATAGAGTCCTTCTGACTAAAATATTTATTGTAGTATGGACTCTCTCGGCTTCCGATGACTCTCATTCGTCTGAATGAAATGGGATGGTACTAGTTGCGATATACTAGAGTTTTCCTGACAAAAACAGCACTAGGAACAGACGGGTATATAGCATCGTCACCCTGACAAGCAAGATCTGCACGTACGCAAGGGAATGAGTGTAAGAGTTAGCAACCGGATGTTTTACGCTGACCCATCTGTGAGTCAGGACTGAGAACGGCAGAACCTTCTGACAACAGCCTAGGGACGACATAGGACAAGACACACAAAGGAAACTTTTTACTAGTGCCTTGTAAGATTGTATGAGAAGTCAGAATTCAACTACACCCTGTTGGTGAAACACCTTGAACTCCTTCATTTAACTATCCAGTAAGAATATATATATATATATATATATATATATATATATATATATATATATATATATATATATATATATATATATATATATATATATATATTACCTGAAATCCTGATATAAACTCTATGGGACCACATCTCATATGAGTTCTGTAAATAACACACAGGAAAGTGACAATAAAAAACACGCGAAAGGGACATTAAAATAACACAGGTAATCAGTACATGTTTACAAAGATGTTGATCAGTAATTATACACATGACAATGAACTGAAAATGCAACCAGGAAAGAAATAAGTAAAAACTGAGTGAAAGGAAGAAAAGAAAATGTGAGAAAATCTGAAAAATCTAGCATCGGAGTGGTAACGGAGGAGGGTTAAAAAAACACTTTAAATGCAAAGAGGGGACCGCCAACAGCACAGCTCTAGTCTACACTGTAACAACTGGAATGACAACCCTTAGAGGGTGCACGGGATAAAACTATTCCCCTACACATACCACTCGCTGGGAAAGGTATATATATATATATATATATATATATATATATATATATATATATATATATATGTATATATATATATATATATATATATATATATATATATATATATATATATATATATATATATATATATATATATATATATATATATATATATATATATATATATATATATATATATATATATATATATATATATATATATATATATATATATATATATATATATATATATGGATGTAAGGCTTAGATATTATTTAAAAATATCAAATTATTTGCCCATCCATCCATCCATCATATATACTTGTGTTGCCCCATGAGGAGCGTAGGAGCCCGGGGCTGGGTAAGTTAGTCCTGACATTTAAGATGAGAGTGACCAGTCTCACTCATCCCTGAGTGGCATTACGTGAGCAGTAAATCCCAACCATCCCCTGGATATGAACCGACACAGGCTCAATCAGGTTAGAGCGCCTTAATTACCCACTAAGCCATCAGGCTCCATGGTTTGGTTATATGGTTACCACCCAGAGTAGTAAATGGTTTCCTGGTGTTCAGGAAACCATATAGCTTGTCGGGAGTAGGGATGTGAGAAAAACAAAACAAAACAAAAGGGGATAGGTATTAATCGCTCACTATTCCCCCTTCTTTATAGCACAATGGCATGGGTAATGGGCACGTTTAGGAGACAGAGAGAGAGAGAGAGAGAGAGAGAGAGAGAGAGAGAGAGAGAGAGAGAGAGAGAGAGAATCCTGATATACATCTCACGAGAAAATGTTAATGTTCCCCACTCAAAATCATTACAACGCAAACTTAGCTCAATTCCTAGTTCTTAAGTCTGTTGACACAAGGGGTAAGCTATTCACAGCATTAAAGAGAGAAGTGTCAAGGAATAGCCTTCCCTTTGTTATTGTGTTTCGGAGGAACCTTGGATCGCTCAGTTTATTCCTACTAAAGGAACCATTAGGAGGAACTTTTAACTAACAACTTGGAATTAAGGAGTAGGGCTGGGTCTCAGGGCATGTTGTACGAGTATGACGCGGGTATGTGGGTATTGGCATCAATGCCCATTCACTCTAGCTTCTTTTCTTTTTCATCTTCCCATCCCTGCTCCAGTTGCTTTTTTTTCAAAATGTTTTTTACACTTGTAATGGAAATACTTCCGCAATGAGGACGACATACATTTCTTGCGTATGTATCATCCATCATGACGACATCCTCTTGTCATCCTTCCCACCACGGAGTATCTTATGGTATCTCTCTCTGCATCTCTTCCTGTTTTTGTCCCTGGCTCATTACCTCTTGCGCTCCCCTCTCGCTTCTCTCTTCTTTTTGCTGTCCGAAGTTCCCCTCCCTTCCTCCGTGCTTTTCTTTAACGGTTTTCCTTTGTGTACTCGGGAGCATTTAAACTCTCTTAATAAATCATTATCAAAATATTTGCACAAATACAAGAAGATTCATTTACATCATTACTCTGTTGGAAACTTTATTTTTAACAAATCGATTACTCTTCAGTAGTTTAGTTTGATGTTGACGATTTGAAATAGCAAAATGCCTCATGATATTGTTTTAGGACAACTTGCTAAATAACTAAACTTTGGAGAGGTTTGTGTGCTATTTTATATGTAAGTGACAAGAGTGCAAGTGGTGTGAAAGCACACTTACAATGGAAAATAAGCTGGATATAAATAATTCCCGACCCAGTAGGGATATACAGAACAGTTATTTTCTTTGATCTTTGCATTACTGTATGTGTTATAATATACACTGGTATGCAAGTGGTCAGATGTTGGTGTACTTTTGAGGAGGAATAGATCAGGTCAGTGTCATGTCGGGGGAGCGTTGCTTCAAGTCTCTTGATTATGTGAGTGAGTGTGTCTGTCATGTTGACATTAACAAAGGGGTGTTGGCTTTCCTTCGGAGACAAAAAGGTCGCAGGTTCATGCTTGTCTTCATATTTACACTACAACAAGGTTGAGTTCGCAGCTACCTCCACCCGTTACACTCTTCCACTTACATCCTCCACACCAATAGCCTTCTTTCCTCTGATCTAATGCTATCCAACTCTGAGCTAATGCTATCCCATTTGCTTAACGCAATCAGGAACTGATTGAAACGGACTCCCTATACATGTTACTAAAGCCTCTCTCTCTCTCTCTCTCTCTCTCTCTCTCTCTCTCTTTGCATCTTGCAAAACATCCTCCTGATGGGGGCTTGTAAATGGGTGGGTAAGCTAGTGGGCGGATAGTTAGCGGTGGGTTGGTGGTGGGCTGGTTTGTTGGATGGGCATAATGGGTAAGGTGGGCAAGGGGGATGGGGTGGGATGGATTGGTTGTCATATAGGTGGGTGGAGGAGGGACAGGTGGGATAGGGTGCAGTAGAGTGGGCATTTGAGTGAGATGGGTGGTCAGGGTGAAGGGGTGGATGAGTCGGCAGGGTGGAAGGGTGAATGGTTGAGTGGGGCGAATGGGTGAGTGGTGTGCTTTAGGGTTAGATGGGTGAGTGAGTAGTGTCTGGTATGTGGTAGAGGTTGGATGGCTAGCTGGATGTGTGTGGTGGTGTGGACGGCTGGGATGTTATGGGATGGGTTTGGTGAGTTGGGAGTGGGTTGGGGATGGAGTGTTTGGGGTGAGTTGGGTGGCTGTCTACGCGGGATGGTTGGGATGAATGGGTGGGCTGGGTGGGGTAATTTGAGTTGGTGGATGGGTGGGCTGGTAATGCTATGGTGGGTGACTGGGATTGGGTGGGGTGGGCTAGAAAGGTGGGAGGATGAGTGAGTTGGGAGGGCGGGAGCGGGGTGGTGTATTTGAGTACATGGGTTAATGTATGGTTTTCCGGAGGGCAAGGTACGAGACGGCTTATGTTGTAATCCTGACCTGTTTCAGCAAATACTCTTCCATCTATTCCCTAAACTATGATCTCTCTTTTCCATCTCTAACCTTTCTTATAATTTTTCCAAGTTAATTTTCTTAGTTTCCTGTCATTTAATGCATTATTCACTTTTATCTCTCTCTTTCATCTTACAAAACGAACGTATTTTCATGTCGTTCGCTACTCATGTCTAACAAACTCCTTACACCTCTCGTCCCACTTTCTTCTACCAGACGTTCTGCATACATTCTTTTAATATTAATCATGTTTGAACACAGGGGCAGAAAGGAGGTATACAGGGCAAAATCTGAGTTTCAGAGACTTTTACTGGATAGATTTGATAGTGTCGATGGGAGGAAAGTTTTATTTGAGGTGACGAAACAGATGAAAACAGAAAACATGGATATCATAAATGGACAGTGTCTGAAGAATGATGACAGAAATTGTGTGGTGGAGAGTAAGATTATTATAATGTTTGGAGTGAGTACTGGAACCGGTTGTTGAATGAGGAATTTGACCAGTCAGGAAAGATTTGAAGTCGACGGATTCAGTGTTTGGCCCTTGACCTTTTATTGATAATGCTATTGTGTGCAAGGCAATCAGCAGGACGCAGATGGAGAAGGTGGAGGCTGTGCCTGGATCGACTGCTGAAATGTTGAAGGGCACAGGGCTAAAAAAAAAAAGGGGGGGGTTAGTTACTGATTTGGTAAAATATTTTTTTTTTAGTTTTTTCCAAATGACTGGGTGAAGACTGTGGCTACAACTGAGTAAAAGGGAAAGGGTGATGCTCTTGAAAGAGGAAATTATAGAGATATAAAACTTTTGGTCCAGATAATAAGGGTAATGAAGAGAGTCCTAGAATGTACAACAAGGGAAAGAGTGAATATTGATAACATTTAGTTCGGGTTTTGGCAAGACAAAAGGGACCACTGATGTAATGCCCAATGTTCGACAGCTTCAAGAAAAAGAAGAAACTGTACTTTGTTTTTGTTGATTTCTAGAAGAGCTTTGGCAGAGTTCCCGGGGAGGTGGTGAAGTGGGCGATGAGAGGGCATGGGATTGACAAGTGGATTGTTAGAATGGTTAAGGCTATGTATGTGGGTGCTTGCATCAAAGTGAAAATGAACAGATGTTTGAGTGACGAGTTTCGGTGTATGCTGGCGTGCATCCGGGGTCAGTCTTGAGCCCCTTATTGTTTGTCATGGTGTTTGATGCTCCCTCACGTGAATTTAGAACTGAGTTCCTATGGGAAATGTTTTATGCTGATGAATTTGTGTTGACTGCAGGGAATGTGAGGTAGACAGAGAAAAGATTTAGGAACTGGGGAGATGGAATGGGGTATTGGGTTCTGAGAGTAAAGGCATGCAAAGCAAAAACGATGGTATTTAGAGCTGGTGACGGTGTTGTGAAAGCAGAGAGAGTGTGGTCTTGTGCAGTTTGCCACAAGTGTATGAGAAATAATTCCATCTTGTACAGTGTTTGTGATAATGGGGTGCATAAGAAATGTAGTGGTATTAGAGGTAAGCTGGGAAATAATGTGATTTCAAAGGTGTGGTTTGTCAGGGAGAACTTGTAGAGACTGACAGACGTGAAAGGATTGATCTTGCTGGTGAGTCTTTTGAGTGTGTGTGGTGGATATTTACTATTTGAGGACATGTCATGTGCTTGTGGTGGGGCTAGAGCTAGTTCTTTGGCTTGGGTAGGGGATGATTGGAGAAAGTTCAGGCAGCTGTTGCCCGTCCTTACATAGTGTTCTACACCTTGCCAAATGGTCCTTGTATGCAGTATGCAGCGTGCCTTAGTAGTGTAATGCTATGCAGTAGTGAGACCTGGGTAGTCAAGAAAAAGGGTGTTCTTAGATCCAAACATACAAAATTGATGATTAGATGGATGTGTTATGCATTCTTGAATGAGAGGTAGCAGGGGCTTAGGACTGCGAATGAAGAGCTTAGAGGAAGGAAGGGACTTGAATGTATTAGTGTTGTGATGCGAGGAAAAACTGAGGTAATTTGAGCATGTTAAATGGATAAAAATGACAACTAGGTGTGGAAGGTTAGAGACTGAACGTCGTGTAGGGTTGCGTGGGGCAGAAAAAAAAAAAAAAAAAGGCCTGGTACGAGGTCATAGAGTGTGATCTCAGGGAGAAGAGGCTGATTAGGTTTGCTGCCAGAATTAAATCAGCTTAGAAAGCCGCCATTTGGTGACCAAACCCAATACATGCAAACATGTTGGAGCCTTTATAAACAATCTATCTATCTATCTGTCTATCTATATATCTATATCTATATCTCTATCTATCTATCTATCTCTATATTTAGTATGTTGTCATTCCCTTGTTTCTCCATCAATGCTCTTCATACTTTGTGCAATTGTTTCTTGTGATAATACTCGAAAGTTATTATGGGCTCAAAAGTTATACCATACAAACACACGCATCTAGTGTAAGTGTTGCAACGCAAATCGATCTTTTGGGGAATGGTTTTAAATAAAGGGGAAACCTATGCACATACTGCAGTACTAAAAGCACATGTGGAGTAGAAGTTACAGACTGCAGTGGAATATTTTGTTTGGGTGTGTGAAAACGAAAATGTAACTGAATGCGCATAAGAGCAAAGAAATGGTGCCTGAGAGAGGATCAGGCACAAAATATAAGCAAAAACTGCACAGTACGTGAATGTGGTATACACGTGTCTTCCAGTGTTTACGAAGTATTATGAACAAGACACTTGAATAGGGGGGTAACTGAAAGGGGGTATAGTAAGGAAATTTTAAGTAGCTGGGGAGCCGAGGTCAGTGTCGAGATTTTTTTTTGTGAGCATAGGAGTATAAAAACGGTAGTGCAACACCTCCAACACTATTGTACAGTAGTAAAACGGGAAGGATACTGTCGAATCACGGTGCCTGAAAAGCCAGGTTCGGGTAACGTGTAAGAATAATGGACAAGGGAAATCGATTGTCAAGAATGTAGCGTAGACGCTGATGTTGGGAGAAGAAAATACATACTGTATGGTTCGCTAATGTGGCGAATAGAGAATTAATGACTGAGGAGAGACGTGTATGAGGAGGAGGTGCCTGAAAGCAGAAAGAGGGCGAGATGGAAGGGGAGATGGAGATACGATAAATGCGCGGTATGTGTGGATGAAGGAGGGTCGATACTTGATCTGGAGGTCAGTTTGTTGAGATCATTCTCTCGGTTTGCGATGTCAGACAACAGATGGATAGATGGATAATGTGAATAGTTTTTGCAAGAAGGTTATTTAATTATTACACTTTTTGACACTAATATTTTCTGATGAAGGAATGGCATTAATATTGTTATTTAATTCTAATAGAAAGGCAACACGAGGAAGCGTAACTAGGGTATGGTACAAAGGTAAAGTACTAAACTATACTAGCTTAAGAAAATACTGCTTTGTTTCACGGAGCAAGAATCATGACAAATATTAATCAAAATACAGAGACCATATTCAGAAGAGAAAGGGAAGGATGGCAGTTAAATACGTTATGATGGTTTAAATACTTATTACTCCCCTTAATGATTCACACACTCAGGCTTTGATGAGGCTATTAACAACCCATTAGAAGCGCCCCTGATGGCCAACCAGCCATGACATTAACACAAACCAGGATCTTGGTGGTGCACAGAGGAATTAGGAGCCCACATAGATCCTACACAAATGTATGAATATTATGAGAATTTAGTACACTTAACCTAGATTATTTTTTCTCTTTTTTATACTAGTCACCACTAGAAGATTATTTTCATCAAGCAAGGATTTGCATTAATAAAAATGTTGATGAAGGATAAATGCAATTCCTCCTGTTTCAAAAACGAAGCTACACAAAATCATCTGAAGATTATTAAAATAAATAAAATAAGGCTCTTCAGCTGAACGGCAAAATTAATAGATGGTTCAAATGTTGTAAATACTAACTGGAAATATAAAGCCAAAGAGACAGAGTATATTTTATTTTATCATCTTATTAAGTGTCATGCATCTCTTATAAATTAACCTCCTGCAAGTTTGCAAAAGCTCTGTTGTTTTTCTTATAGATGGACAGCAAAGTTTATAAGGCTGTATGTTTGTCATAACTGCCAAACATTTTTAACAAGCGGCGATACAAATCAACCCCTTCAGTTCCAAGTCACAGATAAATAGAATAATATAGAGATTGGGAGTCAGCTGAAATGTACGTCACTGAACTAAATGCGATAATTAAAACAAACATTAATAGGGACTGAGGAACTGTAGTATGTCTGAGTACTATGGTATCTGCATTAAGAAAATATCATGTTGTTCCTAATAAAACTTCACTGTATTTCCTGTTTAACCTTCACACTTTTGAAAAGCTTGCAAAAGTCTTAGTATAGATATGACTTAATAAGCCACATCAGAAACAATGTGATGGCTGATATGAATGAAACAGTGTGCAACACCCTACCCATCTGCCCACTTTGATGAGTTCCAACATATTTGGATCAGTCTTGCGATTCATCTTCTGATTACTCTGTCAATCTTCTCTTCCGACGGACTCCTGTTATCATAATCTTATCTTAGTAACCTGTTCACTTACTCCACAAAGGCCTCCGAACCCTTCCATTTTGGTGTCTCGGCTTAGCAAGCCCTGTGACCATAATTCTCCTGTTTCCCTACAGTGACTCCCTGGAATGGGTGTATATCTTAGACTCTTGGGCCAGACATCATGACACAAACACACAAACCAATGAGTCACCGTGATTCAACATCATGGTCTTAGATAACTATTATCTCCTTGTTGGGAAGGTAGTTAACTTTTTTTAAACACATGCTAAATGTGGACATTTCTCTTGGCTACATAAAGCCGCTTCAGCTATAACAACACACCCAGAACAACTGTAGTACTTTCAACATTTACGTTTCTTTAATTCTGAGATATTTCCCATGTAAATATATTCTGTTTATGTTCCGCAAAAAAAAAAAAAAAAAAAATGATTCTTTCAAATTTACATGTTCAGTTTTCAGCATAATAAACACTGAGTAAGGTTACTTACCGTATCACATTTCATATCACGCTGATGAGACACATAACATCACCCTGAAACACAAACATAAGGTATCAGTGGAAAATGATTTACTTACAGTTTCTTTAGGGAACTAAGCTACAGGCATTTTTCCTATCACAACCTTCTTTCCGATCGTCAGTATGGGTTCCGTCAGGGACGCTCCACTGGCGATCTTCTCACCTACCTTTCAGACTCCTGGTCATCCTCCTTTCGGGACTTTGGCGAAAGCTTTGCCATTGCACTTGACATCTCAAAGGCTTTCGATCGAGTCTGGCATAAATCTTTAATTTCCAAACTGCCCTCCTACGGTTTCTATCCTTCTATCTGTACCTTCATCGCTAGCTTCCTTTCTGGTCGTTCTATAGCTGCTGTCGTAGACGGCCATCGTTCTTCTCCTAGATCTATCAACAGTGGTGTTCCTCAGGGCTCTGTCCTATCACCAACTCTCTTCCTTTTATTCATCAATGATCTTCTAAGCTGTACATCTAACCCTATCCACTCATACGCTGATGACTCCACCCTTCACCTTTCCATTCGGTTCCCGCAACGCCCATCTCAACAGTTACTTCAAGAAACAAGGGATGAGGCTATGGCACACCTAATGTCTGACTTGGCTCATATCTCTGACTGGGGTAAAAATAATATGGTTGTCTTTAATGCTTCTAAGACTCAGTTCTTACACCTATCAACCCGACAAAATCTTCCACAGGTATACCCACTAATGTTTAATAATATTCAGATTAATCCTGCATCATCCTTGAACATGCTTGAGGTTTCATTTACTCGGGACTTATCTTGGAAAGATCATATTACATCTCTTGTAAAATCTGCTTCCAAGAGATTGGGTGTGCTAAGCCGACTCCGCTCTTTCTTTACCCCTGCACAATTGTTGACTCTATACAGGGGTTTTATCCGCCCCTGTGTGGAGTACAACTCTCATGTGTGGGGAGGCTCCCCACATACAGCTCTTCTCAATAGGGTGGAGTCAAAGGCTTTTCGTCTCATTAACTCTCCTCCTCTTACTGACTCCCTTCAACCTCTGTCTCTTCGCCGCACTGTTGCATCTTTATCTCTTTTCTATCGCTACTTTAATGGTCACTGCTCCTCTGAACTGTCTGCTTGCATTCCTCCACCTCTACGACGGGCGCGTAGCACCCGTCTGGCAGCAAACTCTCATCCCTTTTCTGTCCAACTCTCTAATGCAAGAGTTAACCGTTACTCCCAGTCTTTCATTCATGCAACAGGTCAGCTCTGGAACTGTCTCCCTCTGTCTGTATTTCCTCCTGCCTATGATCTCCAGTCTTTCAAACGCAGTGTGTCCAGGCATCTCAAAATGATCGGATCTTGAATTTGGCTCTCTATTGTATTTTGTTTTTCTCTTGGAGGGAACTGTTACTGCGGGCTCATGGCCTTTGGTTCCTTCTTCCTCGCATAAAAAAAAAAAAAGTCTTTTTACCTGCAAGTATATCCGCATATATATATGTATATATATATATATATATATATATATATATATATATATATATATATATATATATATATAGATATATATATATATATATATATATATATATATATATATATATATATATATAAGTTTTGATGTCAACTCTACATATGTGCCTTTAATATCTGACGTATATAGTACAACATATTTCACTTCTGTAGTATCAGCGGTACGGAGCAGCTTATCTGATTATGAATTTGAGTAACCCTTACTGTGTTAGGAGAAAGACTAAATGCAGCAGAGGAAACAGGCAGCTGAATCAGTGTTTACACTAAAGCAAGGGCGCACAACGATTTTATTCAGGTTATGAATGAGGACTGTACAAGTCACACAGTTACTTCGTGTAAGGTTCAAGGCATTTTACGAAAGTAAATGCCGACTTCATTAACTAAATCATTAATATTTAAGCTATCAAATTCTAATTATCGTCATGCGGCGATAGTCACAATAGGGAAGAATGAAAGTAGTTACATTGCTAATGGTTTAAATATAATACTGAAAGTGCAGATTTACACATACATTACCTCTCTCTCTCTCTCTCTCTCTCTCTCTCTCTCTCTCTCTCTCTCTCTCTCTCTCTCTCTCTCTCTCATCGTTTTCTTTTGCATTTTTTTATCTTTTACATATTGTCATCCTTGTCTCGTCCACTACTTCTTTATTAAATTTTTTAGTCACATTTCATAAACTCTGCTCATTTTTCATTCCCCTTGGGCTCTCCTTCTCCTGCTCTCCTCTCTTAGTATACCACTAAACCATTACAGAATTCACCCCATAAGATACCCAGTCCAGTCTACATTCTCAGTCCACTCTCAGTACATTTCCCATTACGCCTCACAGTGCTTTCAGTACACCACAGCTCTTAACACGAAAACACACACTCTCCATTCCCCCTAGTACGGCTAATACTCTATTTTTCTATGTGTGTGTGTGTGTGTGTGTGTGTGTGTGTGTGTGTGTGTTGATCTACCGGTACACACACATATTATACGCCTACTAGTACACTTTTCATATACGTCTTCCAGAGCATTCATATTAAACACTACAAGAACACTTTCCATGTAAACCTCCCAGTACACCCTGCCCATACTCTCCACAGAACACCTGCCACTGCTACAAAGAGGAAGAAGCACTCACCCCATACACGTCCCAGTACAAGTCCCAGTGTACCAAAGAGGAGGAGGCACACGGATCGTTTTCTTTACCTTTACTGCTGACCTGCCAATAAAGGTGGTCGTAACTCTACCTTCCACACACACACACACACACACACACACACACACACACACACACACACACACACACACACACACACACACACACACACACACACACACACACACACACACACACACACACACACACACACACTCGGTTTTCCAACACAGTTCCACACAAAGTAATTGGGTTCTTAGACGTAGGGTACACTGTTTATCCACAGATCATACTCTCACACCGGCACACCAAGTCATGAAAGGAATCTGCCAAAACCTATGACGACATTTGTGCATGGTGAATGGTTAAGCGGTAGGGTTAGTGTTGTGGCAGAGAGAGAGAGAGAGAGAGAGAGAGAGAGAGAGAGAGAGAGAGAGAGAGAGAGAGAGAGAGAGAGAGAGAGAGAGAGAGAGAGAGGGAGAGAGAGAGAGAGAGGGAGAGAGAGAGAAAGAGAGAGAGAGAGAGAGAATCCTGATCTACATCTCACGAGAAAATGTTAATGTTCCCCACTCAAAATCATTACAACGCAAACTTAGCTCAATTCCTAGTTCTTAAGTCCGTTGACACAAGGGGTAAGCTATTTACAGCATTAAAGAGAGAAGTGTCAAGGAATAGCCTTCCCTTTGTTATTGTGTTTCGGAGGAGCCTTGGATCGCTCAGTTTATTCCTACTCAAGGAACCATTAGGAGGAACTTTTAACTAACAACTTAGAATTAGGGAGGAGTAGTGCCGGGTCTCAGGGCATATTGTACGAGTATGACGCGGGTATGTGGGTATTGGCATCAATGCCCATTCACTCTAGCTTCTTTTCTTTTCATCCTCCCATCCCTGCTCCAGTTGCTTTTTTTTCAAAATGTTTTTTACACTTGTAATGGAAATACTTCCGCAATGAGGACGACATACATTTCTTGCGTATGTATCATCCATCATGACGACATCCTCTTGTCATCCTTCCCACCACGGAGTATCTTACGGTATCTCTCTCTGCATCCCTTCCTGTTTTTGTCCCTGGCTCATTACCTCTTGCGCTCCCCTCTCGCTTCTCTCTTCTTTTTGCTGTCCGAAGTTCCCCTCCCTTCCTCCGTGCTTTTCTTTAACGGTTTTCCTTTGTGTACTCGGGAGCATTTAAACTCTCTTAATAAATCGTTATCAAAATATTTGCACAAATACAAGAAGATTCATTTACATCATTACTCTATTTGAAACTTGATTTTTAAAAATCGATTTCTCTTCAGTAGTTTAGTTTGATGTTGACGATTTGAAATAGCAAAATGCTTCATGAAATAGTTTTAGGCAAACTTGCTAAATAACTAAACTTTGGAGAGTTTGTGTGCTATTTTATATGTAAGTGACAAGAGTGCAAGTGGTGTGAAAGCACACTTACAATGGAAAATAAGCTGGATATAAATAATTCCCGACCCAGTAGGGATATACCGAACAATTATTTTCTTTGATCTTTGCATTACTGTATGTGTTATAATATACACTGGTATGCAAGTGGTCAGATGTTGGTATACTTTTTGGGAGGAATAAATCAGGTCGGTGTCGTGTAGGGGAAGCGTTGCTTTCCAGTTCCTTGTTTGTGTGTGTGTGTGTGTGTGTGTGTGTGTGTGTGTGTGTGTGTGTGTGTGTGTGTGTGTGAGAGAGAGAGAGAGAGAGAGAGAGAGAGAGAGAGAGAGAGAGAGATGTTGAGATTTACAAAGGGTGTCGACTTCCCTTCGGAGACAAAAAGGTCCCAGGTTCTTGCTTGTCTTCATATTTACACTACTTCAAGGTTGAGTTCGTAACTACCTCCACCTCTTCCACTCTTCCACTTACATCCTCCACACCAACTGCCATCATTCCTCTGACCTAATGCTATGCAACTCTTATTAGACAGTATCCCATTTGCTTAACGCAGTCAGCAACTGATTCAAACGGTCTCCCCATACATATTGAGGCATCTCTCTCTCTCTCTCTCTCTCTCGCAAATCATCCTCCTGATGGGGGCTTGTAACTGGGTGGGTAAGTCAGTGGGCGGATAGTTAGGGGTGGGCTGGTGATGGGCTGGTTGGTTGGATGGGCATAGTGGGTAAGGTGGGCAGGGTGGATGGGGTGGGATGGATTGGTTGGCATATGGGTGGGTGGAGGAGGGACAGGTGGGATAGGGTACAGTAGAGTGGGCATGTGAGTGGGGTGGGTGGTCAGGGTGAAGGGGTGGATGAGTCGGCAGGGTGGAAGGGTGGATGGTTGAATGGGACGAATGAGTGAGTGGTGTGCTTCAGGGTTAGATGGGTGAGTGAGTAGTGTCTGGTATGTGGTCGGGGTTGGATGGCTAGCTGGATGTGTGTGGTAGTGTGGACTGGGGTAGTGGCTGGGATGGGATGGGATGGGTTTGGTTGGCTGGGACTGGGCTGGGGGTGGAGTGTTTGGGGTACGTTGGGTGGCTGTCTACGCGGGATGGTTGGGATGAATGGGTGGGCTGGGTGGGGTAATTTGAGTTGGTGGATGGGTGGGCTGGTATTGCTATGGTGGGTGACTGGGATTGGGTGGGGTGGGCTAGAAAGGTGGGAGGATGAGTGAGTTGGGAGGGCGGGAGTGTGGTGGTGTGTTTGAGTACATGGGTTAATGTATGGTTTTCCGGAGGGCAAGGTACGAGACGGCTTATGTTGTAATCCTGACCTGTTTCAGCAAATACTCTTCCATCTATTCCCTAAACTATGATCTCTCTTTTCCATCTCTAACCTTTCTTATAATTTTTCCAAGTTAATTTTCTTAGTTTCCTGTCATTTAATGCATTATTCACTTTTATCTCTCTCTTTCATCTTACAAAACGAACGTATTTTCATGTCGTTCGCTACTCATGTCTAACAAACTCCTTACACCTCTCGTCCCACTTTCTTCTACCAGACGTTCTGCATACATTCTTTTAATATTAATCATGTTTGAATACAGGGACAGAAAGGAGGTATACAGGGGAAAATCTGAGTTTCAGAGACTTTTACTGGATAGACTTGATAGTGTCGATGGGAGGAAAGTTTTATTTGAGATGACGAAACAGATGAAAACAGAAAACACGGATATCATTAATGGACAGTGTCTGAAGAATGTTGACAGAAATTGTGTAGTGGAGAGTAAGATTATTATAATGTTTGGAGTGAGTACTGGAACCGGTTGTTGAATGAGGAATTTGACCAGTCAGAAAAGATTTGAAGTCGACGGATTCAGTGTCTGGCCCTTGACCTGTTATTGATAATGCTATTGTGTGCAAGACAATCAGCAGGACGCAGGTGGAGAAGGTGGAGGCTGTGCCTGGATCGACTGCTGAAATGTTGAACGGCACAGGAGTTAAAAAAATGGGGTTAGTTACTGATTTGGTAAAATATTTTTTTTTAGTTTTTTCCAGATGACTGGATGAAGACTGTGGCTACAACTGAGTAAAAGGGAAAGGGTGATGCTCTTGAAAGAGGAAATTATAGAGATATAAAACTTTTGGTCCAGATAATAAGGGTAATGAAGAGAGTCCTAGAATGTACAACAAGGGAAAGAGTGAATATTGATAACATTTAGTTCGGGTTTTGGCAAGACAAAAGGGACCACTGATGTAATGCCCAATGTTCGACAGCTTCAAGAAAAAGAAGAAACTGTACTTTGTTTTTGTTGATTTCTAGAAGAGCTTTGGCAGAGTTCCCGGGGAGGTGGTGAAGTGGGCGATGAGAGGGCATGGGATTGACAAGTGGATGGTTAGAGTGGTTAAGGCTATGTATGTGGGTGCTTGCATCAAAGTGAAAATGAACAGATGTTTGAGTGACGAGTTTTCTTGTATGCTGGCGTGCATCCGGGGTCAGTCTTGAGCCCCTTATTGTTTGTCATGGTGTTTGATGCTCCCTCACGTGAATTTAGAACTGAGTTCCTATGGGAAATGTTTTATGCTGATGAATTTGTGTTGACTGCAGGGAATGTGAGGTAGACAGAGAAAAGATTTAGGAACTGGGGAGATGGAATGGGGTATAGGGTTCTGAGAGTGAAGGCATGCAAAGCAAAAACGATGGTATCTAGAGCTGGTGACGGTGTTGTGAAAGCAGAGAGAGTGTGGTCTTGTGCAGTTTGCCACAAGTGTATGAGAAATAATTCCATCTTGTGCAATGTTTGTGATAATGGGGTGCATAAGAAATGTAGTGGTATTAGAGGTAAGCTGGGAAATAATGTGATTTCAAAGGTGTGGTTTGTCAGGGAGAACTTGTAAAGACTGACAGACGTGAAAGGATTGATCTTGCTGGTGAGTCTTTTGAGTGTGTGTGGTGGATATTTACTATTTGGGGACATGTCATGTGCTGGTGGTGGGGCTAGAACTAGTTCTTTGGCTTGGGTAGGGGATGATTGGAGGAAGTTCAGGCAGCTGTTGCCCGTCCTTATATAGTGTTCTACACCTTGCCAAATGGTCCTTGTATGCAGCGTGCCTTAGTAGTGTAATGCTATGCAGTAGTGAGACTTGGGTAGTCAAGAAAAAGGGTGTTCTTAGATTCAAACATACAAAAGTGATAATGATTAGATGGATGTGTTATGCATTCTTGAATGAGAGGTAGCAGGGGGTTAGGACTGCGAATGAAGAGCTTAGAGGAAGGAAGGGACTTGAATGTATTAGTGTTGTGATGCGAGGAAAAACTGAGGTAGTTTGAGCATGTTAAATGGATAAAAATGACAACTAGGTGTGGAAGGTTAGAGACTGAACGTCGAGAGTAGGGTTGCGTGGGGCAGAAAAAAAAAAAAAAAAAGGTCTGGTACGAGGTCATAGAGTGTGATCTCAGGGATAAGAGGCTGATTAGGTTGGCTGCCAGAATTCAATCAGCTTAGAAAGCCGCCATTTGGTGACCAAACCCAATACATGCAAACATGTTGGAGCCTTTATAAACAATCTATCTATCTATCTATCTGTCTATCTATATATCTATATCTATATCTCTATCTATCTATTTATCTATCTATCTATTTAGTATGTTGTCATTCCCTTGTTTCTCCATCAATGCACTTCATACTTTGTGCAATTGTTTCTTGTGAAAATACTCGAAAGTTATTATGGGCTCAAAAGTTATACCATACAAACACACTCAACTAGTGTAAGTGTTGCAACGCAAATCGATCTTTTGGGGAATGGTTTTAAATAAAGGGGAAACCTATGCACATACTGCAGTACTAAAAGCACATGTGGAGTAGAAGTTACAGACTGCAGTGGAATATTTTGTTTGGGTGTGTGAAAACGAAAATGTAACTGAATGCGCATAAGAGCAAAGAAATGATGCCTGAGAGAGGATCAGGCACAAAATATAAGCAAAAACTGCACAGTCCGTGAGTGTGGTATACACGTGTCTTCCAGTGTTTACGAAGTATTATGAACAAGACACTTGAATAGGGGGGTAACCGAAATGGGGTATTGTAAGGTAATTTTAAGTAGCTGGGGAGCCGAGGTCAGCGTCGAGATTTTTTTTTGTGAGCATAGGAGTATAAAAACGGCAGTGCAACACCTCCAACACTATTGTACAGTAGTAAAACGGGAAGGATACTGTCGAATCACGGTGCCTGAAAAGCCAGGTTGGGGTAACGTGAAAGGATAATGGACAAGGGAAATCGATTGTCAAGAATGTAGCGTAGACGCTGATGCTGGGAGAAGAAAATACATACTGCATGGTTCGCTAATGTGGCGAATAGAGAATTAATGACTGAGGAGAGACGTGTATGAAGAGGAGGTGCCTGAAAGCAGAAAGAGAGCGAGATGGAAGTGGAGATGGAGATACGATAAATGCGCGGTGTGTGTGGATGAAGGAGGGCCGGTACTTGATCTGGAGGTCAGTTTGTTGAGGTCATTCTCTCGGTTTGCGATGTCAGACAACAGATGGATAGATGGATAATGTGAATAGTTTTTGCAAGAAGGTTATTTAATTATTACACTTTTTGACACTAATATTTTCTGATGAAGGAATGGCATTAATATTGTTATTTAATTCTAATAAAAAGGCAACACGAGGAAGCGTAACTAGGGTATGGTACAAAGGTAAAGTACTAAACTATACTAGCTTAAGAAAATACTGCTTTGTTTCATGGAGCAAGAATCATGACAAATATTATTCAAAATACAGAGACCATATTCAGAAGAGAAAGGGAAGGATGGCAGTTAAATACGTTGTGATGGTTTAAATACTTATTACTCCCCTTAATGATTCACACACTCAGGCTTTGATGAGGCTATTAACAACCCATTAGATGCGCCCCTGATGGCCAACCAGGCATGACATTAACACAAACCAGGATCTTGGTGGTGCACAGAGGAATTAGGAGCCCACATAGATCCCACACAAATGTATGAATATTATGAGAATTTAGTACACTTAACTTAGATTATTTTTTCTCTTTTTTATACTAGTCACCACTAGAAGATTATTTTCATCAAGCAAGGATTTGCATTAATAAAAATGTTGATGAAGGATAAATGCAATTCCTCCTGTTTGATAAACGAAGCTACACGAAATCATCTGAAGATTATTAAAATAAATAAAATAAGGCTCTTCAGCTGAACGGCAAAATTAATAGATGGTTCAAATGTTGTAAATACTAACTGGAAATATAAAGCCAAAGAGACAGAGTATATTTTATTTTATCATCTTATTAAGTGTCATGCATCTCTTATAAATTAACCTCCTGCAAGTTTGCAAAAGCTCTGTTGTTTTTCTTATAGATGGACAGCAAAGTTTATAAGGCTGTATGTTTGTCATAACTGCCAAACATTTTTAACAAGCGGCGATACAAATCAACCCCTTCAGTTCCAAGTCACAGATAAATAGAATAATATAGAGATTGGGAGTCAGCTGAAATGTACGTCACTGAACTAAATGCGATAATTAAAACAAACATTAATAGGGACTGAGGAACTGTAGTATGTCTGAGTACTATGGTATCTGCATTAAGAAAATATCATGTTGTTCCTAATAAAACTTCACTGTATTTCCTGTTTAACCTTCACACTTTTGAAAAGCTTGCAAAAGTCTTAGTATAGATATGACTTAATAAGCCACATCAGAAACAATGTGATGGCTGATATGAATGAAACAGTGTGCAACACCCTACCCATCTGCCCACTTTGATGAGTTCCAACATATTTGGATCAGTCTTGCGATTCATCTTCTGATTACTCTGTCAATCTTCTCTTCCGACGGACTCCTGTTATCATAATCTTATCTTAGTAACCTGTTCACTTACTCCACAAAGGCCTCCGAACCCTTCCATTTTGGTGTCTCGGCTTAGCAAGCCCTGTGACCATAATTCTCCTGTTTCCCTACAGTGACTCCCTGGAATGGGTGTATATCTTAGACTCTTGGGCCAGACATCATGACACAAACACACAAACCAATGAGTCACCGTGATTCAACATCATGGTCTTAGATAACTATTATCTCCTTGTTGGGAAGGTAGTTAACTTTTTTTAAACACATGCTAAATGTGGACATTTCTCTTGGCTACATAAAGCCGCTTCAGCTATAACAACACACCCAGAACAACTGTAGTACTTTCAACATTTACGTTTCTTTAATTCTGAGATATTTCCCATGTAAATATATTCTGTTTATGTTCCGCAAAAAAAAAAAATGATTTTCAAATTTACATGTTCAGTTTTCAGCATAATAAACACTGAGTAAGGTTACTTACCGTATCACATTTCATATCACGCTGATGAGACACATAACATCACCCTGAAACACAAACATAAGGTATCAGTGGAAAATGATTTACTTACAGTTTCTTTAGGGAACTAAGCTACAGGCATTTTTCCTATCACAACCTTCTTTCCGATCGTCAGTATGGGTTCCGTCAGGGACGCTCCACTGGCGATCTTCTCACCTACCTTTCAGACTCCTGGTCATCCTCCTTTCGGGACTTTGGCGAAAGCTTTGCCATTGCACTTGACATC
Source organism: Coenobita brevimanus (assembly GCF_032717465.1). Taxonomy (NCBI): domain Eukaryota; kingdom Metazoa; phylum Arthropoda; class Malacostraca; order Decapoda; family Coenobitidae; genus Coenobita; species Coenobita brevimanus. The sequence goes on along the minus strand of NC_137045.1, from coordinate 36,040,390 downwards.
TCAAAGGCTTTCGATCGAGTCTGGCATAAATCTTTAATTTCCAAACTGCCCTCCTACGGTTTCTATCCTTCTATCTGTACCTTCATCGCTAGCTTCCTTTCTGGTCGTTCTATAGCTGCTGTCGTAGACGGCCATCGTTCTTCTCCTAGATCTATCAACAGTGGTGTTCCTCAGGGCTCTGTCCTATCACCAACTCTCTTCCTTTTATTCATCAATGATCTTCTAAGCTGTACATCTAACCCTATCCACTCATACGCTGATGACTCCACCCTTCACCTTTCCATTCGGTTCCCGCAACGCCCATCTCAACAGTTACTTCAAGAAACAAGGGATGAGGCTATGGCACACCTAATGTCTGACTTGGCTCATATCTCTGACTGGGGTAAAAATAATATGGTTGTCTTTAATGCTTCTAAGACTCAGTTCTTACACCTATCAACCCGACAAAATCTTCCACAGGTATACCCACTAATGTTTAATAATATTCAGATTAATCCTGCATCATCCTTGAACATGCTTGAGGTTTCATTTACTCGGGACTTATCTTGGAAAGATCATATTACATCTCTTGTAAAATCTGCTTCCAAGAGATTGGGTGTGCTAAGCCGACTCCGCTCTTTCTTTACCCCTGCACAATTGTTGACTCTATACAGGGGTTTTATCCGCCCCTGTGTGGAGTACAACTCTCATGTGTGGGGAGGCTCCCCACATACAGCTCTTCTCAATAGGGTGGAGTCAAAGGCTTTTCGTCTCATTAACTCTCCTCCTCTTACTGACTCCCTTCAACCTCTGTCTCTTCGCCGCACTGTTGCATCTTTATCTCTTTTCTATCGCTACTTTAATGGTCACTGCTCCTCTGAACTGTCTGCTTGCATTCCTCCACCTCTACGACGGGCGCGTAGCACCCGTCTGGCAGCAAACTCTCATCCCTTTTCTGTCCAACTCTCTAATGCAAGAGTTAACCGTTACTCCCAGTCTTTCATTCATGCAACAGGTCAGCTCTGGAACTGTCTCCCTCTGTCTGTATTTCCTCCTGCCTATGATCTCCAGTCTTTCAAACGCAGTGTGTCCAGGCATCTCAAAATGATCGGATCTTGAATTTGGCTCTCTATTGTATTTTGTTTTTCTCTTGGAGGGAACTGTTACTGCGGGCTCATGGCCTTTGGTTCCTTCTTCCTCGCATAAAAAAAAAAAAAAAAGTCTTTTTACCTGCAAGTATATCCGCATATATATATGTATATATATATATATATATATATATATATATATATATATATATATATATATATATATATATATATATATATATATATATATATATATATATATATAAGTTTTGATGTCAACTCTACATATGTGCCTTTAATATCTGACGTATATAGTACAACATATTTCACTTCTGTAGTATCAGCGGTACGGAGCAGCTTATCTGATTATGAATTTGAGTAACCCTTACTGTGTTAGGAGAAAGACTAAATGCAGCAGAGGAAATAGGCAGCTGAATCAGTGTTTACACTAAAGCAAGGGCGCACAACGATTTTATTCAGGTTATGAATGAGGACTGTACGAGTCACACAGTTACTTCGTGTAAGGTTCAAGGCATTTTACGAAAGTAAATGCCGACTTCATTAACTAAATCATTAATATTTAAGCTATCAAATTCTAATTATCGTCATGCGGCGATAGTCACAATAGGGAAGAATGAAAGTAGTTACATTGCTAATGGTTTAAATATAATACTGAAAGTGCAGATTTACACATACATTACCTCTCTCTCTCTCTCTCTCTCTCTCTCATCGTTTTCTTTTGCATTTTTTTATCTTTTACATATTGTCATCCTTGTCTCGTCCACTACTTCTTTATTAAATTTTTTAGTCACATTTCATAAACTCTGCTCATTTTTCATTCCCCTTGGGCTCTCCTTCTCCTGCTCTCCTCTCTTAGTATACCACTAAACCATTACAGAATTCACCCCATAAGATACCCAGTCCAGTCTACATTCTCAGTCCACTCTCAGTACATTTCCCATTACGCCTCACAGTGCTTTCAGTACACCACAGCTCTTAACACGAAAACACACACTCTCCATTCCCCCTAGTACGGCTAATACTCTATTTTTCTATGTGTGTGTGTGTGTGTGTGTGTGTGTGTGTGTGTGTGTGTGTGTTGATCTACCAGTACACACACATATTATACGCCTACTAGTACACTTTTCATATACGTCTTCCAGAGCATTCATATTAAACACTACAAGAACACTTTCCATGTAAACCTCCCAGTACACCCTGCCCATACTCTCCACAGAACACCTGCCACTGCTACAAAGAGGAAGAAGCACTCACCCCATACACGTCCCAGTACAAGTCCCAGTGTACCAAAGAGGAGGAGGCACACGGATCGTTTTCTTTACCTTTACTGCTGACCTGCCAATAAAGGTGGTCGTAACACTACCTTCCACACACACACACACACACACACACACACACACACACACACACACACACACACACACACACACACACACACACACACACACACACACACACACACACACACACACACACACACACACACACTCGGTTTTCCAACACAGTTCCACACAAAGTAATTGGGTTCTTAGACGTAGGGTACACTGTTTATCCACAGATCATACTCTCACACCGGCACACGAAGTCATGAAAGGAATCTGCCAAAACCTATGACGACATTTGTGCATGGTGAATGGTTAAGCGGTAGGGTTAGTGTTGTGGCAGAGAGAGAGAGAGAGAGAGAGAGAGAGAGAGAGAGAGAGAGAGAGAGAGAGAGAGAGAGAGAGAGAGAGAGAGAGAGAGAGAGAGAGAGAGAGAGAGAGAGAGGGAGAGAGAGAGAAAGAGAGAGAGAGAGAGAGAATCCTGATCTACATCTCACGAGAAAATGTTAATGTTCCCCACTCAAAATCATTACAACGCAAACTTAGCTCAATTCCTAGTTCTTAAGTCCGTTGACACAAGGGGTAAGCTATTTACAGCATTAAAGAGAGAAGTGTCAAGGAATAGCCTTCCCTTTGTTATTGTGTTTCGGAGGAGCCTTGGATCGCTCAGTTTATTCCTACTCAAGGAACCATTAGGAGGAACTTTTAACTAACAACTTAGAATTAGGGAGGAGTAGTGCCGGGTCTCAGGGCATGTTGTACGAGTATGACGCGGGTATGTGGGTATTGGCATCAATGCCCATTCACTCTAGCTTCTTTTCTTTTTCATCCTCCCATCCCTGCTCCAGTTGCTTTTTTTTCAAAATGTTTTTTACACTTGTAATGGAAATACTTCCGCAATGAGGACGACATACATTTCTTGCGTATGTATCATCCATCATGACGACATCCTCTTGTCATCCTTCCCACCACGGAGTATCTTACGGTATCTCTCTCTGCATCCCTTCCTGTTTTTGTCCCTGGCTCATTACCTCTTGCGCTCCCCTCTCGCTTCTCTCTTCTTTTTGCTGTCCGAAGTTCCCCTCCCTTCCTCCGTGCTTTTCTTTAACGGTTTTCCTTTGTGTACTCGGGAGCATTTAAACTCTCTTAATAAATCGTTATCAAAATATTTGCACAAATACAAGAAGATTCATTTACATCATTACTCTATTTGAAACTTGATTTTTAAAAATCGATTTCTCTTCAGTAGTTTAGTTTGATGTTGACGATTTGAAATAGCAAAATGCTTCATGAAATAGTTTTAGGCAAACTTGCTAAATAACTAAACTTTGGAGAGTTTGTGTGCTATTTTATATGTAAGTGACAAGAGTGCAAGTGGTGTGAAAGCACACTTACAATGGAAAATAAGCTGGATATAAATAATTCCCGACCCAGTAGGGATATACCGAACAATTATTTTCTTTGATCTTTGCATTACTGTATGTGTTATAATATACACTGGTATGCAAGTGGTCAGATGTTGGTATACTTTTTGGGAGGAATAAATCAGGTCGGTGTCGTGTAGGGGAAGCGTTGCTTTCCAGTTCCTTGTTTGTGTGTGTGTGTGTGTGTGTGTGTGTGTGTGTGTGTGTGTGTGTGTGTGTGTGTGTGTGTGTGAGAGAGAGAGAGAGAGAGAGAGAGAGAGAGAGATGTTGAGATTTACAAAGGGTGTCGACTTCCCTTCGGAGACAAAAAGGTCCCAGGTTCTTGCTTGTCTTCATATTTACACTACTTCAAGGTTGAGTTCGTAACTACCTCCACCTCTTCCACTCTTCCACTTACATCCTCCACACCAACTGCCATCATTCCTCTGACCTAATGCTATGCAACTCTTATTAGACAGCATCCCATTTGCTTAACGCAGTCAGCAACTGATTCAAACGGTCTCCCCATACATATTAAGGCATCTCTCTCTCTCTCTCTCTCTCTCTCTCTCTCGCAAATCATCCTCCTGATGGGGGCTTGTAACTGGGTGGGTAAGTCAGTGGGCGGATAGTTAGGGGTGGGCTGGTGATGGGCTGGTTGGTTGGATGGGCATAGTGGGTAAGGTGGGCAGGGTGGATGGGGTGGGATGGATTGGTTGGCATATGGGTGGGTGGAGGAGGGACAGGTGGGATAGGGTACAGTAGAGTGGGCATGTGAGTGGGGTGGGTGGTCAGGGTGAAGGGGTGGATGAGTCGGCAGGGTGGAAGGGTGGATGGTTGAATGGGACGAATGAGTGAGTGGTGTGCTTCAGGGTTAGATGGGTGAGTGAGTAGTGTCTGGTATGTGGTCGGGGTTGGATGGCTAGCTGGATGTGTGTGGTAGTGTGGACTGGGGTAGTGGCTGGGATGGGATGGGATGGGTTTGGTTGGCTGGGACTGGGCTGGGGGTGGAGTGTTTGGGGTACGTTGGGTGGCTGTCTACGCGGGATGGTTGGGATGAATGGGTGGGCTGGGTGGGGTAATTTGAGTTGGTGGATGGGTGGGCTGGTATTGCTATGGTGGGTGACTGGGATTGGGTGGGGTGGGCTAGAAAGGTGGGAGGATGAGTGAGTTGGGAGGGCGGGAGTGTGGTGGTGTGTTTGAGTACATGGGTTAATGTATGGTTTTCCGGAGGGCAAGGTACGAGACGGCTTATGTTGTAATCCTGACCTGTTTCAGCAAATACTCTTCCATCTATTCCCTAAACTATGATCTCTCTTTTCCATCTCTAACCTTTCTTATAATTTTTCCAAGTTAATTTTCTTAGTTTCCTGTCATTTAATGCATTATTCACTTTTATCTCTCTCTTTCATCTTACAAAACGAACGTATTTTCATGTCGTTCGCTACTCATGTCTAACAAACTCCTTACACCTCTCGTCCCACTTTCTTCTACCAGACGTTCTGCATACATTCTTTTAATATTAATCATGTTTGAACACAGGGACAGAAAGGAGGTATACAGGGGAAAATCTGAGTTTCAGAGACTTTTACTGGATAGACTTGATAGTGTCGATGGGAGGAAAGTTTTATTTGAGATGACGAAACAGATGAAAACAGAAAACACGGATATCATAAATGGACAGTGTCTGAAGAATGTTGACAGAAATTGTGTAGTGGAGAGTAAGATTATTATAATGTTTGGAGTGAGTACTGGAACCGGTTGTTGAATGAGGAATTTGACCAGTCAGAAAAGATTTGAAGTCGACGGATTCAGTGTTTGGCCCTTGACCTGTTATTGATAATGCTATTGTGTGCAAGACAATCAGCAGGACGCAGGTGGAGAAGGTGGAGGCTGTGCCTGGATCGACTGCTGAAATGTTGAACGGCACAGGAGCTAAAAAAATGGGGTTAGTTACTGATTTGGTAAAATATTTTTTTTTAGTTTTTTCCAGATGACTGGATGAAGACTGTGGCTACAACTGAGTAAAAGGGAAAGGGTGATGCTCTTGAAAGAGGAAATTATAGAGATATAAAACTTTTGGTCCAGATAATAAGGGTAATGAAGAGAGTCCTAGAATGTACAACAAGGGAAAGAGTGAATATTGATAACATTTAGTTCGGGTTTTGGCAAGACAAAAGGGACCACTGATGTAATGCCCAATGTTCGACAGCTTCAAGAAAAAGAAGAAACTGTACTTTGTTTTTGTTGATTTCTAGAAGAGCTTTGGCAGAGTTCCCGGGGAGGTGGTGAAGTGGGCGATGAGAGGGCATGGGATTGACAAGTGGATGGTTAGAGTGGTTAAGGCTATGTATGTGGGTGCTTGCATCAAAGTGAAAATGAACAGATGTTTGAGTGACGAGTTTTCTTGTATGCTGGCGTGCATCCGGGGTCAGTCTTGAGCCCCTTATTGTTTGTCATGGTGTTTGATGCTCCCTCACGTGAATTTAGAACTGAGTTCCTATGGGAAATGTTTTATGCTGATGAATTTGTGTTGACTGCAGGGAATGTGAGGTAGACAGAGAAAAGATTTAGGAACTGGGGAGATGGAATGGGGTATAGGGTTCTGAGAGTAAAGGCATGCAAAGCAAAAACGATGGTATCTAGAGCTGGTGACGGTGTTGTGAAAGCAGAGAGAGTGTGGTCTTGTGCAGTTTGCCACAAGTGTATGAGAAATAATTCCATCTTGTGCAATGTTTGTGATAATGGGGTGCATAAGAAATGTAGTGGTATTAGAGGTAAGCTGGGAAATAATGTGATTTCAAAGGTGTGGTTTGTCAGGGAGAACTTGTAAAGACTGACAGACGTGAAAGGATTGATCTTGCTGGTGAGTCTTTTGAGTGTGTGTGGTGGATATTTACTATTTGGGGACATGTCATGTGCTGGTGGTGGGGCTAGAACTAGTTCTTTGGCTTGGGTAGGGGATGATTGGAGGAAGTTCAGGCAGCTGTTGCCCGTCCTTATATAGTGTTCTACACCTTGCCAAATGGTCCTTGTATGCAGCGTGCCTTAGTAGTGTAATGCTATGCAGTAGTGAGACTTGGGTAGTCAAGAAAAAGGGTGTTCTTAGATTCAAACATACAAAAGTGATAATGATTAGATGGATGTGTTATGCATTCTTGAATGAGAGGTAGCAGGGGGTTAGGACTGCGAATGAAGAGCTTAGAGGAAGGAAGGGACTTGAATGTATTAGTGTTGTGATGCGAGGAAAAACTGAGGTAGTTTGAGCATGTTAAATGGATAAAAATGACAACTAGGTGTGGAAGGTTAGAGACTGAACGTCGAGAGTAGGGTTGCGTGGGGCAGAAAAAAAAAAAAAAAAGGTCTGGTACGAGGTCATAGAGTGTGATCTCAGGGATAAGAGGCTGATTAGGTTGGCTGCCAGAATTCAATCAGCTTAGAAAGCCGCCATTTGGTGACCAAACCCAATACATGCAAACATGTTGGAGCCTTTATAAACAATCTATCTATCTATCTATCTGTCTATCTATATATCTATATCTATATCTCTATCTATCTATTTATCTATCTATCTATTTAGTATGTTGTCATTCCCTTGTTTCTCCATCAATGCACTTCATACTTTGTGCAATTGTTTCTTGTGAAAATACTCGAAAGTTATTATGGGCTCAAAAGTTATACCATACAAACACACTCAACTAGTGTAAGTGTTGCAACGCAAATCGATCTTTTGGGGAATGGTTTTAAATAAAGGGGAAACCTATGCACATACTGCAGTACTAAAAGCACATGTGGAGTAGAAGTTACAGACTGCAGTGGAATATTTTGTTTGGGTGTGTGAAAACGAAAATGTAACTGAATGCGCATAAGAGCAAAGAAATGATGCCTGAGAGAGGATCAGGCACAAAATATAAGCAAAAACTGCACAGTACGTGAATGTGGTATACACGTGTCTTCCAGTGTTTACGAAGTATTATGAACAAGACACTTGAATAGGGGGGTAACCGAAATGGGGTATTGTAAGGTAATTTTAAGTAGCTGGGGAGCCGAGGTCAGCGTCGAGATTTTTTTTTGTGAGCATAGGAGTATAAAAACGGCAGTGCAACACCTCCAACACTATTGTACAGTAGTAAAACGGGAAGGATACTGTCGAATCACGGTGCCTGAAAAGCCAGGTTGGGGTAACGTGAAAGGATAATGGACAAGGGAAATCGATTGTCAAGAATGTAGCGTAGACGCTGATGCTGGGAGAAGAAAATACATACTGCATGGTTCGCTAATGTGGCGAATAGAGAATTAATGACTGAGGAGAGACGTGTATGAAGAGGAGGTGCCTGAAAGCAGAAAGAGAGCGAGATGGAAGTGGAGATGGAGATACGATAAATGCGCGGTGTGTGTGGATGAAGGAGGGCCGGTACTTGATCTGGAGGTCAGTTTGTTGAGGTCATTCTCTCGGTTTGCGATGTCAGACAACAGATGGATAGATGGATAATGTGAATAGTTTTTGCAAGAAGGTTATTTAATTATTACACTTTTTGACACTAATATTTTCTGATGAAGGAATGGCATTAATATTGTTATTTAATTCTAATAAAAAGGCAACACGAGGAAGCGTAACTAGGGTATGGTACAAAGGTAAAGTACTAAACTATACTAGCTTAAGAAAATACTGCTTTGTTTCATGGAGCAAGAATCATGACAAATATTATTCAAAATACAGAGACTATATTCAGAAGAGAAAGGGAAGGATGGCAGTTAAATACGTTATGATGGTTTAAATACTTATTACTCCCCTTAATGATTCACACACTCAGGCTTTGATGAGGCTATTAACAACCCATTAGAAGCGCCCCTGATGGCCAACCAGGCATGACATTAACACAAACCAGGATCTTGGTGGTGCACAGAGGAATTAGGAGCCCACATAGATCCCACACAAATGTATGAATATTATGAGAAGTTAGTACACTTAACCTAGATTATTTTTTCTCTTTTTTATACTAGTCACCACTAGAAGATTATTTTCATCAAGCAAGGATTTGCATTAATAAAAATGTTGATGAAGGATAAATGCAATTCCTCCTGTTTGAAAAACGAAGCTACACGAAATCATCTGAAGATTATTAAAATTAATAAAATAAGGCTCTTCAGCTGAACGGCAAAATTAATAGATGGTTCAAATGTTGTAAATACTAACTGGAAATATAAAGCCGAAGAGACAGAGTATATTTTATTTTATCATCTTATTAAGTGTCATGTATCTCTTATAAATTAACCTCCGGCAACCTTCCAAAAGCTCTGTTGTTTTTCTTAGACAGCAAAGTTTATAAGGCTGTATGTTTGTCATAACTGCCAAACATTTTTAACAAGCGGCGATACAAATCAACCCCTTCAGTTCCAAGTCACAGATAAATAGAATAATATAGAGATTGGGAGTCAGCTGAAATGTACGTCACTGAACTAAATGCGATAATTAAAACAAACATTAATAGGGACTGAGGAACTGTAGTATGTCTGAGTACTATGGTATCTGCATTAAGAAAATATCATGTTGTTCCTAATAAAACTTCACTGTATTTCCTGTTTAACCTTCACACTTTTGAAAAGCTTGCAAAAGTCTTAGTATAGATATGACTTAATAAGCCACATCAGAAACAATGTGATGGCTGATATGAATGAAACAGTGTGCAACACCCTACCCATCTGCCCACTTTGATGAGTTCCAACATATTTGGATCAGTCTTGCGATTCATCTTCTGATTACTCTGTCAATCTTCTCTTCCGACGGACTCCTGTTATCATAATCTTATCTTAGTAACCTGTTCACTCACTCCACAAAGGCCTCTGAACCCTTCCATTTTGGTGTCTCGGCTTGGCAAGCCCTGTGACCATAATTCTCCTGTTTTCCTACAGTGACTCCCTGAAATGGATGTATATCTTAGACTCTTGGGCCAGACATCATGACACAAACACATAAACCACTGAGCCACCGTGATTCGAAGTCATGGTCTTAGATAACTATTATCTCCTTGCTGGGAAGGTAGTTAACTTCTTTTTAAACACATGCTAAATGTGGGCATTTCTCGTGGATACATAAAGCCGCTTCAGCTATAACAAAATACCCAGAACAACTGTAGTACTTTCAACATTTTCGTTTCTTTAATTCTGAGATATTTCCCATGTAAATATATTCTGTTTATGTTCCGCTACAAAAAAAAAATTAATCTTTCAAATTTACATGTTCAGTTTTCAGCATAATAGACACTGAGTAAGGTTACTTACCGTATCACATTTCATATCACGCTGATCAGACACATAACATCACCCTGAAACACAAACATAAGGTATCAGTGGAAAATGATTTACTTACAGTTTCTCTAGAGAACTAAGCAACAGTCTTTTTGCCTGCAAGTATTTCCGCATATATATATATATATATATATATATATATATATATATATATATATATATATATATATATAAGCTTTGGTGTCAACTCTCCATATGTCCCTTTAACATCTGACGTAAATAGAACAACATATTTCACTTCTGTAATATCAGCGGTACGGAGCAGCTTATCTGATTATGAATTTGAGTAACCCTTACTGTGTCAGGAGAAAGAAAGGCTAAATGCAGCAGAGGAAACAGGCAGCTGAATGAGTGTTTACTATAAAGCAAGGGCGCATAACGATTTTATTCAGGTTATGAATAAGGACTGTACAAACACAGTTACTTCGTGTAAGGTTCAAGGCATTTTACGAAAGAAAATACCGACTTCATTAACTAAATCATTAATACTTAAACTATCAAATTCTAATTATCGTCATGCGGCGATAGTCACAATAGGGAAGAATGAAAGTAGTTACATTGCTAATGGTTTAATTATGATACTGAAAGTGCAGATTTACACATACATTACCCCTCTCTCTCTCTCTTCTCTCTCTCTCTCTCTCGCTCTTCTCTCTCTCTCTCTCTCTCTCTCTCTCTCTCTCTCTCTCTCTCTCTCTCTCTCTCTCTCTCTCTCTCTCATTGCTTTCTTTTGCATTTTTTTATCTTTTACATATTGTCATCCTTGTCTCGTCCACTACTTCTTTATTAAATTTTTTAGTCACATTTCATAAACTCTGCTCATTTTTCATTCCCCTTGGGCTTTCCTTCTCCTGCTCTCCTCTCTTAGTATACCACTAAACCATTACAGAATTCACCCCATAAGATACCCAGTCCAGTCTACATTCTCAGTCCACTCTCAGTACATTTCCCATTACGCCTCACAGTGCTTTCAGTACACCACAGCTCTTAACACTGAAACACACACTCTCCATTCCCCCTAGTACGGCTAATACTCTATTTTTCTGTGTGTGTGAGTGTGTGTGTGTGTGTGTGTGTGTGTGTGTGTGTGTGTGTGTGTGTGTGTGTGTGTGTGTGTGTGTTGATCTACCAGTACACACATATTATACGCCTACTAGTACACTTTTCATATACGTCTTCCAGAGCATTCATATTAAACACTACAAGTACACTTTCCATGTAAACCTCCCAGTACACCCTGCCCATACGCTCCCCAGAACACCTGCCAATGCTACAAAGAGGAAGAAGCACTCACCCCATACACGTCCCAGTATAAGTCCCAGTGTACCAAAGAGAAGGAGGCACACGGATCGTTTTCTTTACCTTTACTGCTGACCTGCCAATAAAGGTGGTCGTAACACTACCTTCCACACACACACACACACACACACACACACACACACACACACACTCGGTTTTCCAACACAGTTCCACACAAAGTAATTGGGTTCTTAGACGTAGGGTACACAGTTTATCCACAGATCATACTCTCACACCGGCACACCAAGTCATGAAAGGAATCTGCCGAAACCTATGACGACATTTGTGCATGGTGAATGGTTAAGCAGTAGGGTTATTGTTGTGGCAGAGAGAGAGAGAGAGAGAGAGAGAGAGAGAGAGAGAGAGAGAGAGAGAGAGAGAGAGAGGAGCGGAGGGGGGGGTCTTTTTATTTTTATTTTTTTTTATGTGTCAGACTCTCATTGCTCAAGAGGCTTACTACCGATACACCCTTCACGTGTCACCACATTGTCGCTAACACTCATCGCTCGCAGTGAATGCATGCTAGGTCTGATATTCCTGCCTGATGTGTAGGTAATAGACGTGTTATTTTTATGACAAGCTGTAGTGTCATAAGAAGACTTTGTAGGTCCTTTGTGGTTACTTGTAGTTGAGTTATATATATATTAGACTTGTGGACGAGCGGTTATTATACTGGAGTAGCTTTGTAAGTAGGTAATCTTCTTTCCCATTTGTCATGTAGTGACAGGAGAGGTAAAGAATAGTATGGGACTATTTTTATTTGTCTTGGAAATATTAACAAGTCTTCCACACAGAGCGAAGTATAAAGTAAGAGTCCCGCTAGCTATCTCCTGTCTCGCTCTCTCAGTCTCTCTCTCAAGTTGCTAAGCCCTTTCTTCTTCTGACCTGCCTGTTCTAAGGCCTGTCTCCTTCTGAGCTCTCTCTCCTAAATTCTGGTGAAACAGGAGATGTATCACGTGTGTTCCTTGTGGATGGAATGTTTAAGAAGCCTGTGTGTGAGTATGTGTGTATATGTGTGTATGGTCACTAGGGCTTTGTTCACGGGTGGATTGCTGACAACTAACTGCATCATCTCCTTACTGGCCACTGTCATCAGCTTTCCTCAGTGTAATTTGCAAGCTCATTTCCCATTCCCAGGCTCGCATAGAGCTGTCTATCTATCTATTTATCTATCTATCTATTATGATTTGTAATTATAATATGGAGTCCTGATATCTGCTCGGTCACGCGAAAATGGCGTACCATCGACAGTTAATAGTCCTAACATATTAATACATATTATATACACATTATAATGAACCTATAAGCTAATTAAGTGAAATACATAATATTGTAAAAGTAACATAATTGTATGAATATTGTATACATATAATATTTATAGTAAAAAGTGATTATTTAGTAATATTACATTTTAAACAAGTTGTATACATATTTGAATAAATGCATTAAAGTAAATTATTTAAACGTAATACAGTATGTACTTGGGTTATTGTAGTGAAATGCATAATTGTGTTGGCCTTATAACTGTAGTTACATTTTGTTAATGCAACTGTTACATAAGTGTCTTTGCCTTATAATTGTAGTTAAAGTTACATAAAAGTTACATCTTGTTAATGCAACTGTTAATTGGCAAAGTGTAACATAATGCAATCGTTTGTCGTTACATAATTGTTACATATCGTTTGTAGTTACATAATTGTAGTTAAAGTTACATAAAAGTTACATCTTGTTAATGCAACTGTTAATTGGCAAAGTGTAACATAATGCAATCGTTTGTCGTTACAAAATTGTTACATATCGTTTGTAGTTACATAATTGTAGTTAAAGTTACATAAAAGTTACATCTTGTTAATGCAACTGTTACATAAATGGTACATATTGTTTGTAGTTACATAATTGTAGCAAGTGTAACATAATGCAATCGTTTGTCGTTACATAATTGTTACATATCGTTTGTAGTTACATAATTGTAGTTAAAGTTACATAAAAGTTACATCTTGTTAATGCAACTGTTACATAAATGGTACATATTGTTTGTAGTTACATAATTGTAGCAAGTGTAACATAATGCAATCGTTTGTAGTTACATAATTGTAATAATTGCAGTCCTAACATATGCTGCGATCGATGATATGATGTGCCATGCCACTAGCTTGTGGAGACAACCGTTTGCTTTTTTGTTTGTAGTTTATGTGGTATTTTGGCATATGTAGTAACACTTACACTTATTTTCATTTGTTTGTTATGTGATCTTACTCTATTTCTCTCTTTTGTCTTTCTTACTTTTTTTTTTTTTTTCATTGATTTTCCATAGTTTGTTTTTCCTCGCTTGTGTACGCTTTTTCCATGTTGTTCATGGTTGCATAATTACTGGCTAATTTCCTTGGGATACTTCTTTTTAAGTTTAGTTTATATTGCACAGGTATCACTGAAAATGATATAATATAGTCCCATATTTTGTTATTTTATATAAAAAAAATATATATATACACTATATACAGTATTAACTATATACACTGACTTGTTCTTCACTTGTACCTATCGTGGGTAAAATGTGTGTCAGCACTGTGTGGAAATCATTGTCTTCACGATTGTGTTGAAAATGTTCACTCTTGCTAACGTCATTTGTGTTGGCCATTTTTTTTTTTTCTGGTTTTCCTTGTAACTTAATTTATCTGTTTCCACTAGGTAGCTTTAATTAATAAATGTTTAATACAGTTCTTTTAATCGCTCACTAAGTAACTGTGATGGTATATTTTCTTTATTACTTTGTAGATGTAATAATGTATAGTTGTATGTATGAAACACGTATTTTATGTAGGTATAAATGGTAACACTCGTTGGTAGTAAATAAATGTTATAATAAATGAATGAATATATACAGTGTAAAATATTTATTGTTGGTGATTATTTAGTGTTTGAGTTATGCAGACAACTGAAGTAAGTATGTGTATTTAAGCTGTAACTATACAGCACGTTTTATATGTTTGTGCAGAAGCTCATTGTCTATCACTGTGTATTGTATAAATGAAGTAACTATGTAACTCACTACTTTTTACCGTGGTGGGAATGGTGTGACTGGTGGTGCAGGTGGTGTGTTGACCGACGTGGCGTCTTTTCAGCAAGCACGCATGATGACGTCGACTTCCCACGCTGGTAGCTGTGGTGAGTGAATGAGTAGCGATGAGTAACTTGAGTGAAGATGAGTAAGAAGCGTTATAAATGTGGCTCTGGTGTTTTGCTGCGTGTCTTGACCTCTGCGTCAGCGATGGAGGTAGGCGGGAGAGAGTGGTGGGGGTTTGTGTGCTTGTTGCTTTGGTCTTTCCTCTTCTTTACTTGCTTTGTTTTATATTCTTCTTGTTGCTGCTTGAAGTTTCGTGAAGATTATAGAGTTGTTTTGCAGACTTGTAGGCTATTTGCATTGTAGGCTGTATTTTGTAGGAATTCACTGTAGAACTGAAGCTAATCTTGTAGAGTCTCGCCTGCTTTTGTAGAAATTTGCTTTTAATTCGGAGACGATGTCCGTAGATTCGCTGCTACCAAATGTCGTAAGAGACTTTGTAGTTACTTGTCTATCTATCTATTTATCTATCTATCTATTATGATTTGTAATTATAATATGGAGTCCTGATAGTAGTTCTTATGGAAATTGTTTGCATATGCTAATTATGGTGATCATAAACGTATATATATCTCTATCTATCTGTCTGCCTACCTAAAGTGATCGTTTTCGTATTTGGGAGAACGAGGGTTCGCGTCCCGCAAGAGTAATAAACTTTCGGAGAATTCTTCCGGCAATGTACAGCTTTGCCGGACATAAGGGGTGCTGTGGTTGAACCAGTGTCGCATACTATAAAGTATGCTTGCACCCAGTCGGCTTGCGTGGGCCGATTACACTTGGTTCACAGACTACACACATCCAAAGCCACTCCAACACTACAATCTCACTTTCAAGCACTTTACACCCTACATACAATCTCTACAAGATAGCCTAAGCCACTTCGTAGAGATACATAGGCTGTATCGTCCCCACTTCGGTCGGGATAGGCCGGTCCTGCAATGGACTCTCAAGCGGATGATGACATACATACAGTATGGATGGGTGTGCTGTGGAATGCCTGAAGGGTGGTGGAGTGACTATTGTTGACTGGTTAGTAAGATTGTTGAATGTGTGCTTTGAGAAAGGTATGGTGCCAATTGACTGGGCAAGTGCTTGTGTGGTCCCGTTGTATAAAGGCAAGGGTGATAAGTATGAATGTACTAGCTTTAGGGGTATAAGTCTGTTGAGTGTTGTTGGTAAGGTGTATGGCAGAATGGCAGAGTGTTAATTATGAGAGTTAGAGAGGGTACAGAGGGAATGATTGGTGATGAGCAGTGTGGCTTTAGGAGAGGGAGGGGATGCGTTGATCAGGTGTTTGCTGTGAGACAAGTGTGTGAAAAGTATTTAGCGAAAGGCAAGGATGTGTTTTGGGCATTTATGGATTTAGAGAAAGCGTATGATAGAATTGATAGGGATGCTTTGTGGACTGTTTTAAGATTGTATGGACTTGATGGTAGGTTACTAAAAGGGGTGAAAAGTTTTCATGTAAATAGTAGAGCGTGTGTAAGAGTGGGAAATGCTGTGAGTGATTGGTTTCCCGTGAGAGTGGGGCTGCGACAGGGATGTGTGATGTCACCTTGGTTGTTTAATATTTACATGGATGGTGTTGTAAGGGAGGTGAATGCAAGAGTTTTAGGTGGAGGTCTGAGTCTGGTGAATGTTGATGGTGGAGAGTGGAATCTGAAGCAGCTGCTGTTTGCAGATGATACTGCACTGGTGACTGATTCAGAGGAGAGATTGAGACAGTTGGTAGAGGAGTTTGGAAGGGTGTGTGAAAGGAGGAAATTGAAAGTAAATGAGAATAAGAGTAAAGTAATGAAGTGTACGAGGTTGATAGATGGTAGGGGGATGAATATAGTTTTGAATGGTGAGTTGCTTGAGGAGGTAGATTGTTTTAAATATCTAGGGTCACATGTTGCTGTGGATGGAAGAATAGATGCAGAAGTGAAGTTTAGAATAAATGAAGTAGGAAAGGTGCTGGGAGGAATGAAAAAAGTGTTTAAATGTCGTTCACTTAGAATGGATGTAAAGAGAAGGCTGTATGAGGGTGTTGTGGTACCGACTGCGTTATATGGCGCTGAAACATGGAATATGGGTGTAGCAGAGAGGAAAAGTTTGAATGTAATGGAGATGAGGTGTCTGAGGAGTATGTGTGGAGTGACGCGTATGGATCGGGTGCAAAATGATGAAGTGCGAAGAACTGGAGTTGTTCGGGTGATGGCTGGTAGAGTTGAGCAGGGGGTGTTGCGATGGTTTGGGCATATGGAGAGAATGGATAATGAGCGATTGGTGAAAAAGATAACTAGATCTGATGTGAGAGGTGTAAGGCTGAGAGGAAGACCACGAATAGGATGGATGGACAGTGTGAAGAGAGCGCTGGATGCGAGAGGGATGTCTGTTGAGCAAGGAAGAGTGGCTGTGCGTGACAGAAATAAATGGAGAGAAATTGTGAATGAATAAGTGATGACGCAGCCCTGAGGGGATATTCTCCCGCATTTGGTCTGATCAGCTAGTCAGGTCAGGTGCGGGTAAGGGGATGGGTCTGTTATGATGTGGCAGGGGTAAACCAGTTCTGCTGTCGGGCCCTGCTGCGGATGTCACTGATTGCATTGCCCAGTTGACCCTTGTGCGGTGTGGTGCGGTGAAGATCTGTCCGTTCTCCCCTTTGGGGCTAAGATGCGAATGAATGTGTTTGAATGGATGAGTAAATGCGGAGTGTGTCGTCCTGTCTCGGCTACCTCCCTTTCCTTGGGGGAAGCAGCCTAGGTATATATATATATATATATATATATATATATATATATATATATATATATATATATATATATATAAGCTCTCAATTATCCATTGCAATTCAGCCAAGCCCTACACTGCTAATAGTGAAATGTTGGATATTTCACATATAGCACAACATTCGGCTTTGAGCTGGATATTGTGATTCCTTTTGTGTCGATTCTCTATCCTCATAATTCTTCCATATGTTAAAGATGAAAACTAAGCATTTAAAAATGATACAGAAATGATACAGTACAGTAATACAGTATTGTACATAGTGCACTATTGTATGTACTCACCAAGTGTTGGCATCGAAGGGAAGAAACAGCACTGGGAGGTTCTCACACATAAACAGTATAGTACAGCACTGTACACAGTACAGCACAGGGGTAGTTCAACAATAACAACAGAGCACTAGGACATGAGCAGACAGGCCATTAGCTTTTCAATACAACACAGTACAGTAGCTTGAACAAAGGATGTCACATAGTTAATCAAAGCACCAGGTTTATGCGACACATGGGCAGAAGAGCGTGAGCCCACAGACACATCTTGACTCTACGACATGCATGGGCTGCATTCTTGGTGCGCCAGATAAGGCATGCCCACGACGGATTCTGACTGGCTGGCGCATAAAGGGAGTTTTCATTGGCTCCAGAGTTTCGTGATTTCCCCTGGTGCCGGTTGGCTACAGTTTACGAGCCCATTGAGACACCTCAATGCTGGATATTGCATTGGACCGCCAGTCACATCCCGTTTCAGTACCGAATGTTGCAGTAAAATTGCCAGATATTGCTTTAATGGAGCCAAGACACCTGCGCCAGTTATTGGGCCAAATATAATAAAATCATGTTTATGTTAAAACTTTGCATCAGTCATAAACTTTTAAATATTACCAATATTTTCTTTTCTTTTCCATAAAAATAAGCTTCCTTTCGTATTACAATTCTTAACCAAAAAGTTCCATCATGTATTTAACATTATTCCCTTGTTTATTTTTCTAACGCCTTCTTTTTAATTCTTTCTCATAAACAATCTTTTCTGCTTTCATCAGTTATATTGTGAGACAGTGGCATCTGCTGCAGCCACACACTTAATAATCTGCTCCACCCACACAAAGGCAGCATGATAAACGGCCACTCCCACACTACACTGCAATATTTGTTCTGTACATGCAAGCCTGAGCTCCGGGTAGCAGGGGTAGGTTTGTGTAATTGTGACTTGGAATGAACTTCAAGTTCTTCCTGCCCTCTGCTAAATTTGTACTGTACATAACTATATGACTGACAGATAATCAAAGACTTCATTTGTCGCAGTACATTATCACTAACATAACACATAGCTGTAACCTAATACGAAAAGCACCAGAGAAAAAGTAATGAGTACAACTAAGATGAATGGGGCACAACCCGATATACACCTCAACAGCACACAAATGAAACAAAGAAAGATTTATACGGCAGATTTACTGCCATAGCATATTGCAAACACACACACACACACACACACACACACACACACACACACACACACACACAAAAGCTCATTTCAATTCACAGTATCACCTTGACCTTCGGCACCGTTGAAAATTGCACAGTTTATGGAAGCACATTGGAGAGCAACGCAGAGCACAATAGCTCAGCGTTTCATCAGTCTCCAGTGAGCACAATACGACACAAATCATACAGTAAAGCTCATTAATCATCTCATGTTGTGTAATTATTTAATATTAGAGAAGAGTCTAATTACAAGAGCTTCCAATCTTTCTATAGTGTGTAACGGACTAAAGATCGTATTGTATTGTACATAGGAGGCTCTCTAGACCCTCTCCTTTTGCAATAATTTATTTTGCATTTCACACCTAACTAGCTTATGTACAGCCGGAGACTGATTTATGTGCTATTGCCAATGATATAGCCTATTTGCTTTTTAAAAGATCACTAAGATTCCATTGTATCATCTTGCGTTATTAAATTCACGTGTACAATTACTAGCACTACGACAACAACAACAACAACTACTACTACTACTACTACTACTACTTTTTTTTTTTTTTTTTATAAATCACCTCCATCCATTGGTGAATTATATTATGAAGATCAAAACCATCCTTCCTAATACAGTTCACCATTTGAAGTTGTAATGTGAAGGTTAACACTAACCCTCATATTACAATCCGTTGGCCCCAAGCACGCCAACGGCTGTGGTTACCAACCATCTACAGTACTATTACTATTATTATTTTATTATTTTTTTTTTTATTGATATTACAGTGTAAATAAAGACATTAAACTATTGGAGTCGCTGGTCTATGCGACTCTCGACCACTGTAGCTTCGTAATCCATACCCGCCAGAGAGACAGGCCTGAGGGCTGATGATCTTGTGCCTCTGAGACATAGCAGAGCAGACCTCACGAGGGAGAATGACAGTCTACATCTCATCCAGGCCATAACAGAACTCTGCGGTTGACGTTTCTTCTCAGAGAGAACCTCTGCCAGTCTCGAATAGAATCTCACTGCCTCTGGACCCATCCCACCTGATGTCGTGAACACAAGGGGAGTGAATCGACCGTGGTCCAGATGTTGGATCCTTTCTTGATAATTTCTATTTTTTTCTTGCTCATTCCTCTTGTGTGCAGCTTCGAGAGACAGTTCACGATGACATGCTGCCATGGGATCGAATACCCTGATGTCGAAGAACGCCCTCTGCCCACGTGTCCAGAAACCTCGAGCACTGACATCCACTCTTGCATCATTTGATGTGTTTGCTGTTCTGTGGGTGAAGTGCTCGCCGTCCAGAGGTAGCAGAGCTGGCTCAATCGTGACGTCATGGCATATTTCCTGCAGCATTTTGGCAGTGAGGTCGCGTACTTCATCGTGTCGGATGCAAACAAAGCCTCCCTTCTTGCATACCATTGCATGGTTTGCATCAAAGGCAGTGCCACAAGCACAGTGTTGAGGTAGGTTCTCTATTGGCCACCCATATCTCAAGGCTATGGCATCAATAAATTCTTGTTTGTTGAAGTGGAAGCCCTTTGCCTTGAGAGGCAGGGTTGTGAGCCAGTTCGATGCCCCAACCTCCTGTGCAATTTCAACTCTTCTGCACTGGTCCGGTGTTAGATGTTCGATTATGTGCTGCAGTTGGTCTTTTTGTCTTGCTTCACGCTCCTTGCTTATCTGTGTCTTTATATCTTTCTGCCTTTGGTGGTCGATTTCACTAGTCTCAACCTGGGCGCAGATCTTTTGTGACAAGGATTCGGTGAGCCTTAGTGAATTTCTGTGTTCATAGCTTGCCACGGCTACTGGATTTATAATGCCAAGGCCTCCCATCCTGGGTGGTAGTGCTAGAAGGTCCCTCTCTTCTGGTGTGGGGATGTGGCCATTGGTTAGAGATGGGAGGAATGAATCCCTGATTGCATCCTCCAGTGGTTGTAGCAGCAACTAGATGTCTGGTATGGTCCTCATCACGAAGGTCCACTTGTGCTTTACACCATAGGTAAATGCAATGTATGCTGCATGGGGTTCTGTTTTTACATGGCTGGATAGTGTATGAATTTCTTCTACCCATGTCTTTACCTTGTCACTCACATATTTGTCTTTGAATTCCTTGGTTCCAATCACAGCCCCTAGATGCCTCTGACCTTCCTTAGTCACTATCACGTTTGTGCCTCTAAATGCTTCCTGTGCATCTTGATAGTAAGCTGGTTTCACGATCAAGATGGACTTGTTGGCATTAGGGTAGTAACCTATTTCAGAGCCATGAGATGTTACAAGGTCCCACCATTTCCTCACATCCTCAACCTTGCCAGCACCCGTGAGATCATCTGCATAGGCTACCTGTTTTACATTGGTGGCCTCGTATTTGATCTGTTGTTGCATCACTGTCATCGCCAGGGCGTACATAGCCATGGCAATGGGGTCCCCCTGGGTAGTTCCTTCTGTGGACTGGATTACACTGACATCGTGAGCCGCTGTCTTACCCACAATGTAGAGGTCTGCTGGTTCTTTGTAGGTGTTTTCCACATATTGGGCAAATGCTGGGCATTTAACCTTGATATTGTGCAGCACTGCCTCCCGGTTGATGGAATTAAATGCATTTGAGGCATCAACTAATAATACTGCCTCACAGTCCTCTTCCTCAAATATTTTCCTCTTGGAGTGAACTGCTGCCTCCCCTCCTGCCGGCTGGCCTGCACACACCTGGAGGTTGCCAACTGCCTGCTTCACATCATCTTTCACCACCTCCATGATGCATTTTCCTATAATCCGTCTTAAGACCTCATCCACCCCGATGGGCCTGCATCCAGGATTCTTATCAAGGGGTATTAGTCTGCAAGCCGCCAGTGCTTCGATGTTACTGCACTGACTTGAAGCCAGCTTCCTCGCCAGTGAGGCAATGGTGTTACATAGGTCTGTTGCTGCCTCCCCAAACTTGATGTTACTGAGGATTACTCGCCAAGATTTTGCATCCAGGCCTGACGGTCCTGCCCCTCCCTGTGTGTGCATTGCCTTCCGCCACACCATATCTCCAGTTATCCTGTCATATATGATGGGACTGGGAGGAGTGTAGTTGCCGTCAAGCTTTGACTGGGCACTTGCTTGTCGTGCAGTCGGATGTTTTTCTTTTAGTTGTTGCATTGTTTCATCTGTCAGGTCAAGTACTCCGTTTGGTGATTCATCTGACAGGGATCTTGTTGCCATCGAGACCTTCCCCTGTCTCATCTTGCTGCCAAAAATCCTTGCCACATCGTTGGTATTCTGATTTCTTCTGCCTCGGTTGTTTATTCTCATCTGCAAGGCCCTTGCTTCCTCAAGTAGGTTGTCGATTTCACCTCTTTTCCATGTTTCAACCCGCCTTTGGATGGCCTTAATATTTTCTGCAAAGCTAGCTCTCGGGCGGGTCTTGTTGAGGAAGAGATGTGGTATTAGTGCAAGGACCTTAAGAGAGAATGAGGCAGTGGGTGAGTTATTGTTGTAGTTGGCTATCAGGCGAGTGATTTCCTTGATCATGTCAGTTGTAGCATTGCATTTGGGAGGTTCAAAAAGGTTACTTGAGGACCATCCAACTATTTCATTATATGTGGTGTTCACCCAGGTTACTGCATTTTCTCGGGATTTGCCCATTCAGTATGTGGGACGTCCTTCTCGCACAGACCTTTGAGGCAGTTCTACTTCCTCGTTGTTTGTGTCACTTCCGTTCTGAGGACGTATAATACCTGGATGATTCCCTCTTTCATGCACTCCTCTATGGTGGTCTTCATCCTGAGTTTCATTTCTATTATAAACCTCATGATGTTCCTCACCCCCAACTTCACTACTATTCACTTCCCCATGGTGCTTTAACCCACCCAGCGCCTCCATATCTCTCGCATCTTGGCGTCCATCCCTATCCCTCGCTTCACCACGGGGTCTTTCACCACCACGCATGTCCGTGTGATCGTGTAAATTGTCAGTGACCGCACCATCAATTTCCATGTCATCAATCTGTCGCCTGCCATG
This sequence comes from Coenobita brevimanus, assembly GCF_032717465.1. Taxonomy (NCBI): domain Eukaryota; kingdom Metazoa; phylum Arthropoda; class Malacostraca; order Decapoda; family Coenobitidae; genus Coenobita; species Coenobita brevimanus. The sequence continues at coordinate 36,017,595 of NC_137045.1, read as the reverse complement.
TTGGAAGCGGTGAAGTGCCGCTTCTGGTGGGCTGTGATTCCCTAACACATTCATACAGAAAGGTCCCATCCTACAGTATGTACACGGTGACCTATTTGTTGCACGTGAGCACCTGATACACTCATGCTGCCTACTGGAGCACTGACAATACTGTGGGGTGGCCATGGTGTTAAAGTTTTTATGCTGTGGTACGGTATTAATAATAATAATTATGGCTACTTTTTGTAGTACTTTTAAATGAGAATTAAATATAATGTTACTAGAACTACTATTTTACTATACGAATTTTAAATTAAGGTTTGATATAAGTGAAGAATGTGCTTGTTTTACTTCTGTGTTTGTAGATAAAATGATTAAGTTATGGAGCAGTTTGCTCGTTTTTCTCTAGTTTTGCATTTAAAATACAGACATTTAAAATACAGACAAGATTCGTGAAATCCATCCTAGACAATTTACCTACCAACAAAGCTCCAGGCCCAGATGGAATTCCTCCAATTGTTTTGAAAAAGTGTTCCCCTGAACTTGCCTCTATCCTAGCCAAATTATTCAGACTATGCATACGTACTTCTTTATTCCCAAATTCACGGAAAGAAGCCAATATCCACCCGGTTCCGAAGAAAGGAAGTTCGTCTGACCCCTCCAAATACAGACCAATAGCTGTCACATCTTCTCTTGGTAAGGTATTTGAAACGTTAATTAATAAGCATATTGTTAAACATCTTGAATCCAACAACTTAATTAGTGATAGACAATACGGTTTTCGCCACGAAAGATCCACCATTGACATATTCAATCTCTTAACTCATACCATCCATCAATCAATTGATCTTTTTGGAGAAACTCATGCAGTAGCTCTTGATATCTCTAAAGCTTTCGACAGAGTATGGCACCGTTCCCTGCTGTCCAAACTCCCTTGCTATGGACTAACGTCTTTTGTTCCTTTGATTTCTTCTTATCTTAGTGACAGGAAAATAAGAGTAAAAGTAGATGATGTATATTCGAATTTCCACTCAATTAACGCCGGCGTGCCGCAGGGATCAGTTCTGGCGCCAACCCTATTTCTGGTTCATATTAATGATCTCTTATCTGTCACTCACAATCCCGTTCACTCATATGCAGATGACTCAACACTACATAGTTCATTCACACTCAGACATCCATTTACAAAGTCTAATATCTCTACCTCTCAACTCAGTACAGCCATCTCCATAAATCAAGATCTAGCTACAATCAGTGAATGAGGACAAAACAACCTTGTCTCTTTTAATGCTAGTAAAACTAAATATATACAGTTTACTAATAGACAGATATTGCCAGATTCGTACATTACCTTCAGTGCTACTAATATTCCCATCTCCAAAAGTATTGACATTCTTGGCGTCTCACTTAACAGTGCCCTCAGCTGGACCTCTCATGTCAGATCACTTGCTAAAACCGCCTCAAAGAAACTTGGATTATTGTACAGAGTCCGTAACTTCTTCACCGATGAGCAGTTAGCTATAATTTATATGAGTCATGTGCGCTCTCAGCTTGAATATTGCTCACCCTTGTGGAATGGTTGTGGAGAGGTTGCATTGAGACAACTGGACAAAATTCAGAATAAAGCTGTTAGAATCATTAACAACCCTGCCATTACATATAAACTACTTCCCCTGCAAGTAAGAAGGAATGTTGCCTCCCTTGCATTATTTTACAGATATTTTTTTGGCAAGTGCTCAGACGAGGTTGCGTCCATGGTGCCGCCTCTCCATGCCTTCCCTCGTGCTACACGGGCATCTGGTAGCGCTCATGACTGGAATGTCACTCAACCATATTGCAGAACTTCTGCCTATCAGAATTCTTTCATTCCCCGAACTGCATCTCTCTGGAACTCGCTTCCCCAGAGTTGTTTTCCTCCAAATTTCAACCCACAACTGTTCAAGTCCAACTGTTACAGATATTTTATGAATGGAGGACACCAGTAATCTGGTGTATGGATTTTTTTTTTTTTCCCCATTTATTTTTCCTTCCTCCGTTCTGTTATTAAAAAAATAAAAAAGTTAATATCTAATTGTTCTGTTTTATACTAATAATTGACTGAACTGATAACGATATGTATTTAAAGTTTGATATGAAGTAAAACAACGCTTCTTTGTTCAAGGATTAAGTAGGTGGCCAATTGGTGTAGTGCAATAATGTGGAGCCTTGTTTATTGGTAATGGGTCTTCAGGCGTTAAGGTGTAGGGGTGAGGGTGGTGTGTGGCGTAGCGGCAGTGTGTGTGTGTGTGTGTGTGTGTGTGTGTGTGTGTGTAGTTTAGTGATATTGGGTCTTCGGACGCTATGGTATAGGGGTGAGTGTGGTGTGGTGTGTGGCGTTGGGACAGTGTGTGTGTGTGTTGGTGTTGTGACATGTGATGTGTGATGTGTGGTTGTGGTGTGGTAAGATAGAGGCACCTTGGTTTACTAAGGCACATTGGCATTAACAAGGTTTGTTTAGTATATCTTTTGAATATAAAAGAGAATTTTGAGAGGGTTGAGTAAGTAGTTCTAGTGTGTAATTTTATGGAGTTTACATTAGTCCTATTATACAGATATTATATTAAAAATACTCTTACTACTATTGTATTTAATAATAATAGTGTGCTTAAAACTAGGGTACTATGTTTAAATTTGTTATTTAATTGAAGTTATATTGATTAATTTTATATTAAAATTAAAGTTTTAATTACTACTGTACTGTTTATTATTATATTATAGACTTATCTACTGTGATTGGTTTTATATTTATATGATGAGATTCTATGTATAATATGTTTTATAGTTAGTTAAGAACAGTCATTGTGTGTGTGTCTCTGTATGTGTGATGTGTTTACAATACAGTGTCATCTAAGGTGTGTGTAAGATTCCCTACCTAAATGTTTTTGCATACCACACTTCTATACCACCTGGCTATGCTGGTGGTGTGTATGTAGGTGATTGTTGTATAGTTAGTGGTAGTTGTTGTTATATTTAGTGTTTGATACAATGTTTATAAAGTATTATTAGGTGGTGTGTATCCTAGTGATCAGTGGGTGATATTCAGTGTGTGGTAACAGCTGATGTGGTTAGGAAATGGAGTTAATGCTCCAAGGATAATGGAGTGAGCAAGAGGTGTGTGACAGGCATCCCACGTCTCATTGTTATTTGTGGACAAAGTTAATAATTGAAAAATAGGCTTCAGAGAGGTACTTATTTTGTAAGTGAGGGTGGGGATACTTATATTCTGGGTGTGTGGGGCAGCGCACATGTGGCGGCGGGGTCCCGGGTGGCTGATGATATAATGTATGGTGTTGACACCAGTCCAGATAACCCTCTCAGGTCAGCACCTCGCTCGCTAACGGTCCCTGAACACACACACACACCCTTCCTCCCCCTCACACCGTAGTTATCACAATTTTTCACATTTTACAAGCAATATATAGCTGATATTTAAGATTTTCTTTCACATATGCATCAGTGTCCACTTAATGCTAGAGTGGGTATCAATTTCTACGAACCCATAATCATTTTTACTATGATTTCGAGACGATAACACGGAGCGCCTGGCACACGTCCTCTCACTCCACCACCCAGAACATTACTACTACTACTACTACTACTACCACCACTACTACTACTACTACTACTATTTCTGCTGCTCCTGCTGCTGCTACCGACGCCACCATCGCCAGAACCAAACCCCAATCCACCACAACAACCACCAATACCACCACCACCACTACCAATACTACCACTCCAACACCATTACTACAAATACCACATCCACCAGTACCACCATTACCACCACCACCACCACTAACACTAACACCATCCATTACCACCACCACCACGATCTCCGCTACAATTACCAATACCACCACCACCACCACCACCACCATCACCACCACAACCATCACCACCACCGCTGTCACCACTACCACCAGAACTACTACAAGTTACACATACAACTGCAAATACACCTACAGCAACATTAACTACAGCTACAGCACAAATTAATAATATTCAGTAAAACCACATTTCCAGCTACGACCACAACGCCACAGTTACTTCTATTGCACCTACAGCTACTGGGACAAGTACTGCAGATACTACTACTACTACTACTATCAAGAATAATAATAATAATAATAACACTGATAATAATGATAATAATAATGTCTGGAGATGGTAAAGCCAATCATACGCTTTGAAACACTTGATTATAATTTACTAATAATCAGACGGTTAATTACATCCCTCTGCGTAAGCCCGTTAAAGTAAATATCTGATCTGCAATCTCTCCATCAATTATACTGTTGCTTTGTTCCTAGTCACCACGCATTCTTTTCCAGCAAACAGACGCCCACACTAACACACCCCTCTTCTCACCCTCCCGCGACCAAATGCTTCGAAACCCGCGTAGTGATCAAGTGATGGTGCGGTTTGAGTAACGTGGAAGTAACAGATAAAATAGGACTCAATTTTCAAGTTCCTAGGGAGACTAGACACAGAGCAGACTGATGGTAATTCTGTACATAAATCTTGCTCGGTGTGTCTGTGAGGATTTAATAGCATGATTCTTTGTATTCTCTGTGAATGCCGAGGCGGGACATTAGGTCCCAAAACGTTAGGTATATGCCCTTTTCGTTGATTCATCACTACTGTGCGCCTACGCCGAGCCCTTTGGGAGAAAAAAAATCTAGGAAATGAGACTGCGTTGTAGTGAGAGTTCTCTCCTTATAATTCAAAGACCATGGGTAGATAACATAGCATCATGATAAATTTTCTACTGAACATTACTCCCAAAATACTGGAAGGCTTACTTTTATCCATCATACGGTCGTCTGCTCTGTCTGTCTGATAACTATACTATTCATTTTTACATTCAATATTATCGGCCGCATATTTGATAAAATATAACAAAATTACAGACCAAGTGTTGATTTCTACCTAAATGTTTCTCATTCTGGTTCGCCATGCGCTCACAGCAGCAAAGGTGACTGTCAGGTTTGCTTCCCGTAAACTAATCTCGCTCCCTCAATGAAGGGTAAAGTGAGCATACACCATTTGTTCAGAGGGGCTGACGAGGAGCCTAGACTTGGAGCTTCTGTGCACCCATGGTGGTGCAGCTGCTGCGTCCACCACGGAGCAAAATGTCTTCATATTTCCCTACTCTTCGCCGTGGGCAGGATTCTAAGTCAAACTTGGTGAAGCACTGTCTGTAACAAGGGAGAGCTGGGGTATTGTGCCTATAGGAGTGTCTCACATAAGAATTTTCTTACCTGTGTTTGACGAGTCTGCTCTGCCAAAAAGACCAAGGTTAAGCAACAAAACAATATAAGTTTCCGGTATAATGACACAGTGACGGCATTAGGCACCTTCTGGATATTTTGCTGGTATGAAAGTGCAGATAGAGTGAAAGAGGTCATTACAAGAGTTGGCAGGATTTCTAAGCCACTATAGGGGCCAAATATAGTTCCAGTTTGAGTATAGCCGCCATGTGCGATGAGGCTCACTAAACAAAGCACTTAACCAGGGTGAAATTAAACCTTTGTTGCCTCATGAATGCTGCTGTCCCTAGATCCCCACAACTTCCCTTTGCTGTGATGACGTCTCTCTCTCTTTCTCTCATTTTTGTTTTTTGTTTTTTCTTTTCGACGTCACTTTCTTTATCCTTCTCATTATTTTTCCCTTTCGTGTGTCCATCCATGCACATCTTCCCCATAATTTCATTCATTCCTTCAAACAGTCATCCCTCAGCTTCTATTTTTTTTTTTTTTCTTACAAACCTCTCCCTCCAATCACCATCCACTGCCTCCTCTCCCCTCCTACCGATCCCAAACCACTCTCACCCCTCCATTCTCTCCACTCGCTCTTCCCGCCACTTTCATACGCCCTGGAAACTCTGTAGGGAAAAATCCTATTACGGCCGAAGGGAAGCCTGTCCATATTTTTTTCTTGGTGTGTTGTGGGAATGGGAAGAATGGACGCAGGGGAAGAGGAAGGGGATACGAGAATGTGAATAGAAGGAAGGAGCGAAGAGCAGGTGCGACTATCGTATAAAATGTAAAGAAAATATATTAAAAAAAAAAGGCTGAGAGGACTGAAAGGTATATATATATATATATATATATATATATATATATATATATATATATATATATATATATATATATATATATATATATATATATATATATATATATATATATATATATAAACAGAGAGAGAGAGAGACGGGGGGGGGGGATATGAGAGTGGAGGAAATTGGAGGTAAATAAAGAGCGAAAAGTTTAGAAAATTATTGAGGTTGATGGTGAAAGAGGAGAAAGTTAAAAAAGAGGAAGGAGACAAGAAGCACACATTTCATCAGCAGTTCCTTTCCCTACGTGCACTGCATCATACCTCTTAGGAAGCTGACGTGTAGATCATTGATGTCCCCATGGTCTTTGTCTGTTGTTTAAGGATGTGAGAGACATACAACTGGTATTTTATGGAATGTGTGATGAGAGGGATAAAAATTATAACATAACCTACTTATGAGACCATTATTCATTAAATTCCCATCGTTTCGCACTTTCAAGTTTCATATAATTTCTATAGACTCACAACCATATAAAATTCCTGTATATAGGCCAATGTATATGACGAAGGTTCCACAAACCTACGAGTATGCGCATATAATATATACGGTATTTCTAAAGAAGGAAGTTATATCTTCACACTACTAGCGCGCGCGCGCGCGCGCGTGTGTGTGTGTGTGTGTGTGTGTGTGTGTGTGTGTGTGTGTGTGTGTGTGTGTGTGTGATACTCCAGCTACAGTGTCACAGTGCTCTCGTGATGCAAGTGACCCAGCTACGGTTGAACCTCAGGTTGTGGTAGGCATTTAAAGTTAGTGTTGTTAGTATGTCCAGTCATATGACTGTAAATGCTCGCATTCTGTATGTTCTACCACTGACAAACACACTGTGATACACATGCATAAATCTAATACAACAAACCCTCTATCGCATGCAGCACTCTTCCTGCACTAATAGCACAGGTTAACATCTACAAAATGGAAAGAGTATCCCAGTTATCACTCTTCCTCCAAGAAGGACCAGTCCTGCCGTGGGCCTAATATGGACATGCAAATGCAGATATACCAAATCAGTACTTATTTGAACAACCGTTTTCAAAATTATCGTTGACATTTTTTTCTCATTTCACATAACACAGTCTGCAGGTCTTCACTGCATCGCTGAAGCCGCCTGCCATTACCCAGGTCATAATGGAGAAGAGCCTGCCATCTCACCCTTTACGTCTCCATGAAACGCTCCTAAAACTGATATGTCCCACGCCTCCATCCACTCATTCATTAATTCGTTCTTCGCCTTTTCTGTATTCTATGTTCAGCCCTTTTGTTTATCGTTACCTACCCCTCCATTTGATTTTTTTCAATGTGAAAAAAAAAAAAAACAAGAATTAAGAGCCTGCAATTTTTATCCTTTCAAAAGGAAGAAGAGCCATGGAAATACAAAATCAAGAATAATTCATTTCGAGATGTTTGGACACACTAATTATCCCTCCAGTCCGAGATCATATCTTTGCTTTATTCTTGGTACCATTAGACGGTTTTATGTTGCTTAGGAAATACTAATTAATTAATAGATTTGGTGTAGCCTTCAGCAATCCATTCATTAACTCCGCCAAGGTGTACAGGTGACCAGGTGTGTATAGAAAACACTGAGGGTACCTATTAAATCTTGCATTAAAGATCGACAGAAAAGGGGTAAAAACACGTAGGTGAAGGGGTATTGTTTTTTTTTTTTTCGCGAAGAGTGGTTTTAGCACCATCTTTTATAGAGATATTTCCAATATTCATTATCATTTAACTATCAAAGTTTAATTTTGTTACACATGAACCTTAAGTTACTTTCGTAATCATTAATTCCTCTTCGCCACCCATGACTCATCAACATACCAACTTCCTCTTCACTCTGGTTCGCGAGTGTTCATCGTTCACTCACTCGCTCGAGGCTTCCACTCACATGGGATACTTCCGTGGAGACCTCCAGGCAGTAACTCTTGTCGTAACAAGTAACTCCCAACAAGAAAGATCGCCATTCTCCACTCATGAGTTTTGCGGCCTTTACCTGGGTTGCCTCATTCAGATAACATCCTCTGAGCAGCGTAAAGCTCAGGGAGACGAGCCATGTTCCCACATACTGTACTTGGAGATAGAGTTCAGATATTTTGCACTTAATGAATCTTGATTCAGTTTCATAGAGCCACAGCTTATAATGTACCTTGTCTTACCAGTGATTATTCCTGATTCTGCTAAGGTTCTTACTACCAAAGCATTGTTAATGTCATTGTTCCATCACACCACCCACTCCTCGCCCCTCTTTTTTTTTTATACAATTATGTAAAAAATAAATAAATAAATAAATAAATAAGGGTAATAAGCATATTCAGGGCATCTTGACTTGTGATTTAATTCGATTACTACAGTAACATATCCTGTAATTTACCATAAACTAATAACATTTTTCATTCTATGACAACTAATGTCATACGGTAACAAACACATGCAGTCACGGCAGGTGGTTAATACTCGTAAATTACCATCGGTCGCAACACTATCCTCGTGGCACGCGTGCAGTTATGAGTGTAGTTTGTTTTTACCGCTCATATGCATACTTTATTTTCTGTTTAAAAAAAAATTCTTTTCAGTCTTGTAGTGAAAATATCTCTTTTTTGAGTTTTATTACTTGATTTTCCCTCACATGTCCTTAGTTGACACGGCTAACAAAATATGCCCCTCGTAATGTGGCCAAAAGTATAAGGTTTGCCTCATCCATATGTCATTAACAGCCCATCCCAGTTCAAGAAGTCTTCTGTTTGTTCCGTGAGAGACAATCCCAGGGCGATTAAACTCATTTAACAGTGGCTGTATTTTCAACGCTAGCAGGGCGAAATGCGAGCACCATTAAGGTCTAAAATAAAGCTTGTATGATGGGTTATCTTTCTAATGTTTCATCTTGTATACCACGATTTATTCTTGCTGTCTGACCAGCCCTCTGTATAGATGGGTTGAGAAAGGTTGAATTGTACTTATGTATAGAATGATATGGATTACTGAATCAGAGGTTCAGTGTCATTGTTAAGTGAAACTAGTTTTTTTGAGGTCTGTGTGGTTTTGTTTATATGTACTCGTGGTTCTGAATGATGTCAAAGTTACAGCTTTGGAAAGGGATGTGGCCTTAAGGTTGAGCTGTGGTGTAAGTAAATTAACCCATTTGTGCCTAGTGTCCACAGGATTGGACGGAACTGGGAATTATTGAAAGTTAATAAAGAAGGGAACCCCGGGGTAGCTTCATAACTATGAGCCGACAGGCGAAGGACAGTACGCTTATTACCCTTCCAGTACAATCCCTCACACAGGAACCCTGAGATCTAATGGGTTAAATAACGTCATTATCCTCAATTCAATCACTTCATCGCTACCTTTAGCAATAACTGAATCAATCACTTGTTCAGCTATTAAATATCATTCAGTCACTCCATCACTGTCACTAACACACAATGAAACACTCACTTGGTCCATTTTTCATCTTTTATAAATATAAAGAAATGAATAGATAGAATGACTGATTGATATAGACTGATAGGTAGGTAGGTAGATAGATAGATATATACATAAATTAATGAATGGACAGAGAGATACATAGTTTGATAAAAACAAATAGACACAGAAACCACCGCTTTTACAGAGATCTACATAAATACAACCTTGACCAACACTGCTCATTAATCAATCAGTTAACTTTACATTGCAGTGTACAGATTTGCAACACTTATAAGTAATTATCACCAATTCGTTTAACTGCTGCCTCCATTGCATCAGCCTTTTGTCTTTGGAACTTACAGGGCATGTTTTAAACGGTAGTTGAAAATAATAGGTCAAGTTTTTACAGTGTTTCTCGAAGGGGGTAAATTAGTACTGTAATAACTAATCCATAACGACCCCAAATTTGGTTTTCATTACACTTGGCCATTTTCTGTCTATAAAAATGACACCATCACCATGAGCCTGTTAATTTCATACCCTTTGCACATTCTTGGTACCGCACACTGAGTGATTCGGATACATCAAAAGGTGACATAGAAATAACTATAATAGCTGTGAACATAGAAAAAAAAAAAAGACTTTCAGAGTTGAAATATCAGTATTCTACCTTAGCTCTCATTCAAGCAACGCCTTAGTGTTGGTACTTTAGGCTTAAAAGCTGCATAACGTTACGACAGCCAGCGCCAAATATTCTCACTAGTTAATAGTATAACAACTTGGACATGTAACAACTAAAGCTTTTCTCTCCTACGTATTTATGAAATAAAGTTTGTAATATAATAATTACAATTAGAAACAATTTTCCAATGTTATCAAAATATTTGCGTTTAATCTTGCGTAGCCTAGGATATAAACACGCGGAAAAAAGTTTTCTATGTATTTTGGCTATCATATACAATCTAAGACACAGCTATCATGCCAGTTCCGTCTAAAGAAAATTTACACCGGGCGAAATACAGTGAAAACCCTATCTCTACTAGTGCGTGTTTCGAATGGTTCGATTTTTCCGCTATATATTCGTCAAACTTTGGGAAGATAGTTCTGTCTTAGATTGTACCACAAAATTTTTGTGTGTACCTCAAAGGCACCTGAACGCTTGGCTGTCCTAAATTTACTGGTGTAAAGCAGACAATGAATCTTGTTTCTCTCCTGCGTTTGGTGTTACAGCCAGATTGGAAGCAATGGCCTGGGCGGTGAGTGGGGAGGAGGGACCGAGGGGACGCAACATTAAATTTCATTAGAAAGCTGTGGTGCTGACCCACGGCCATAGCACAGCACCACCCGCACCCACTGTGTTCTGTGCACTGTTACTCTCAGGCCTTCCTGTATACAGCTGGTCAGATATTGGAAATGTCCTTCTCATTATAAATTTCTTCTAACGTTAACCTCCAGTCATACATGCATATGTGTCATGCATCTCGAATGAAAAAGCCTCTCCTGTTAGATTCTGCTCGGATCATTTGGTATGCATGGATATTGAAAGGATCAGGCTGGTAATAATACTCTTCCCACACAATCACTCATTTTTTTTATGTTCCACTTTAATTTATTCGTCCTTGTACACACCTGATAAATTCTGGAACAATATGTTATAGCCTACCTTTACATCTTTTCCCGATATACACAATGTGTCCAGACATCTCCTTTTAATCTTATTATAATTTTAGTTTCACTTTCTTCAACTTTCTTTAAAGGGCACATCTTTCCCAGCTTTTACATTTCTGCCCTTCATTTATTTATGTAAAGATGGACCTAGGTGCAAACTTCCATCCTGATTATGCTGGGATATACAACAATCATATGAGCAATAATGTAACAGGTGCTGGGCTGTGGAAGGTAGAGGCGATTAAATGGCAGACTGAAGGACTGGTAATGTACTCTCTCTCTCTCTCTCTCTCTCTCTCTCTCGTACACAATCACACACAAAATGTATAGGCCGGAAGTGAAGGGAAAAAGAATTTATCCTTCAGAAAAGTGAGAACAATAATTATTATCTAATTAATTCGGGGAAATCATAGAGCATTTTCTCCATGTCAGGTTTTTAAGTATACAGGCTGGTGCATATACAATGCTCCATTTCCATCATGCCTGCCAATATTCGTCTTGTGGGGATGGCTCAGTTAGTTTTATCAGCATCTACCATGAAGCATTTATTTATTTCCTGCACCTCGTACCACAATATCTCCCACGCTAGCCGACTGAGCCGCCCCCGTAACGCATAAGATACTGTCACATGAGTCTGAAATGGAGGGCTTTCTGCGGGTCACTTTGTGTATTGAATTAAGACCGTTGAAATATTTTGGTTCTCGCACTCAGCCTTCCACTCTGCCAACAGCCAGTCCTGCTCCTCCTCTCTTTGTTCTTTCTCTCTAGCTTTCATGTCCTGTTTTCCGCCTGGCTTCAACTTGTCCTTTTAGGCTCTGACTCGTCCACTTACGTCTTTCCCATCGCTTTTCTCTCGCTTTCTCTATTTCTGTCTTCTTGGTAGCTGTGGTACCGGTAGTGATGGTCGTAGTGTTATTGTTGGTATAAGTAGTAATGGTAGTGCTGGTGGTATAGTCATTGCGGTAATAATGTTAGTAGTGGTAGTTAGTGTTGCTGCTAGTTACGAGCGAAAGCAAAAGCCCTTGCGAGTATCTCTTCAAGCAGTTGCATTTTCTCACACATGAGGAGCCCGACCCGGCCCGGCCCAACCCGGCCTGGCCCAACCATAACTCTTGAGAAGCTTATATCTCAGTAACCGCAGGGCCGATCACTGTGTAGTTTGCACCATATGATAGCCCAATTCAATTAGATTTGTTTTTGACAGGTTTCGTTACACCCAGGCGGTGCACGTGGCACGTGACACGAGCCAAGTGCAGCATGTCGAAAATCTTCAAAAGAGGGCCACAGGCCAGACAGTTTGTCGTAAAGACACGAAACTTGATAGGTAGATAGCCACTAATATACTCTAGGCATCCTTCGGGTGTAAGGCGACATTTCAGTGCTTTCGGATATAAATGGCCTTGCTCGTACCTGTACATAAATTGACAAACTGTAAATCTCCAACGTCCACATTACTCTAAAACATCGTTATTAAGACGCTTAGTAATATCATGCCCAATATTGATCAATGACGTGCTTCAAGCCTCTTTGAAGTTTGTATAAGCAAGTTTGGAGGATTGACATCATCTCACCTGAGGGGAAGAGCCGCTAGTGCATATTCACCCCTGCCCTGCTAGCAGCTTCCTGAAGGTGAGTCTCGTTCTGGCCGGTCTGTTGGACTCACGTTGTTTTCCATGAGTCCCTGTTAGCCAAGTAGTATAATTGGTGACCTGAATTTAACTTGGACTATTGTAGGTCGTGTGCGAGGGTAAGACTGAGACTAACCAAAAATAAGTTCTGCCTTAATAACCCTTGTGCAAGCCTTCGTCCGTGTGTTTCTGCAATTGCTCTCTGGGATGTGGCTATTTTGCCGATGTTTGTCAGTCCGTGAATTACTGCCGAAAATCGCAAACTACTCTTCTCCAAAGTTCGCCGTTTTATCCATCTCCTGGTCTCGTCTTTTTCTTTTTCTTTTTTTTTTCCTTTTTTTGCCTAGCTAACGCCAGACAGTTGCATTTAGTTGTGAGTGACTCATCGGAGACTGCATGAATTATCGATATAATCTCACTTTCTTCACTTTCCGAAAAAATTTTTTCTTTTCCTTCTTGAAACTGGCGTGTCCTACTGAGTGCTGTTTAAGCACTGCTGACAGCCGCTACAATAATTGCGATACAAGTCTTTGTCAGTATACATTCTGGGACGTAAACTCATCTAGTATTTTATCTTTTAAACTTCTCACTTTTCACTGCTCTCAGATATAATCAGTAGGTGAGAGATTCGTCAGGTTAACTGCCAATTAATAACTCTCTTTGATAGGGTGCGTCAAATAGGAAAGTGACGGACGTGGACCAAATGTGAGTCAAGAACAGACCAATAGGCGAAATTTTGGACTCTGCACCATGACCATAACATACAGTTAGGGCAGGATGGGCACACCGCCGATATTCACCTAAACCCTTTCAGGCACAAGATATTTTATTTTCGACATATGTAGACTCTTTTTCTTCTTTTTTTATTAAGCTTAGCCTAGAGTTTTAAATTATGATATTCGATGCAGCCATCATCAATCTTTTCGCTACCAAGTTTCTCCTTAAGCTGAATAAAATCGTCTGGTAGTAACAATAATAAAAAATAAAGAGTCCTTCGTTGGGACGAGTTAAAGCTAGGAACCATTTAATCTTCATTATCCAAATATACGAGTATTACTGTATTATTTCCTCTCTCCCCCACCATAAAAAGGATGAAAGAAAAATCGCCACTATACTTCTATATGCACGTCTTCTTATATGTTTGCCTATAACCATACATTTTACTCATGGAAGTGGGTAAGGCACGAACATCGCCCCCATTCTGCTCTGTCCTCTGCCTTAAGGTTTCTAACTTCATCTATCTGCACTCATATCGTATACCACCCAGCTATGTTCTATCACCTCATCCTCGGTGTCCTCTCCGTCTTGCCTCTGCCTAACCCACATACACTTTTTCGGAACCTGTCAGACTTAAACATTATATGCTGCTTATGCCGTGTTTTATTTATATACCTTTTCTTTTGTGTGTGTGTTCACCTTGTGTATTTATCCCGCTCTTCACTCTTTCGCCTGATTTCAAAATTTTATATAAATATATCTATTATCCGTCTACCTACCTATCTGTTTGTTTACCTAAATATAAACTAAACGGTTCGGCTAGTTAAAGCAACATAAGAAGTAAATGAGGAACTTAGAATGCGATACACTTCTTTGAAAATATGAACCTTAAAAGAAATGAGGAGCAGACATAGTAGAATGAGTGTGGTATGAGTAGAGGTTATTGGTTTACTACTATCCTTCCAATGATACGTATCTACATTCTTGCCAGCAGCATGAGATACTATTCAATCCAGGAAAGACTTCTAGCAAGGTTAATGAAGGCCATACTTGTTCAACAGTGCGAAAAGGCACCCTAAAGCGAAAAAAAAGTTGTGTGGAGATAGCATTAATAGTATGGAAAAGACGTCCTGGTACTGACGAAGTTTGTCGCTATATACACGTTGTATGGTAATAAGATGTTGTACAGTGTTATGGAAAGACAGTTCCTCCCCTGCATCCATTGACGCTCTCAAATATAACCTCTTCCACTCTCACCATAACATGAGTTTTCGGCTTTCCTACACATATTACCTCATCACCACGACCACCACCACACCTTCCACTGCACTTATCTACTTTAGGCTCTGGTAATGCTTTCACGAGTTATATGTTTACATGCAAGGCTTGTTTACGTGTGTTGGGGTTCCCGTGTAAACTGTGCGTGGCCTAGAGAGAGAGTATATATTCTAATATTCTCGTGCATGGAATGTGTATTTCAGCTTCTGTAAGACTGTCTGCGTGTGTTAAAGTAATTTCTGTGCATGATCTGATTTGTGTAGTAATGGTTCTAGGGTGCATGTGTTGTCATGAGATGTGTGTTGGGGCAATTGTGCCATGAAGTCTGCTTTGTCAGTGTTTTTAGCACTTTCACGCGAGTGTGGTGTTAGCCTGGAAAAAAATGGCGTTAGCTAGAATAAAATACAACAGTATGCGTAACAATAATTATTATCCAACTCATTTTTGATCTACTTGAAATACACTCAAGTAGTTTCCAAAATAACAGATCAGTTAGCATTGAACATTACTTATATAATAACCAAGTCTGACAGACTATTTTAATTAACTGTAACGTAAGCAGATGATTATGCACGGAGTTATATAAAAGAGCTTCATTTGGGAAATTAGTTTTCTTTTTTCGAAGTTAAGTGAGAGGCCAGACTATTTACAACTTATTGATGGGAAACTGAATCCCTATTACGTTTTCCTTATTGTCCTGACATGGCAATGTTGAAGGAAACTTCTCGAAACTCATGATACAGTATAGGGTTATTAGCGGACACATTTTCAAAAGAAGTCTCCGAGCCAAATACTATTAAAATGGGAAAACTGTATTTATATACCGGACTGTGTAAGACCTGATAGCCAAGTGGCGAGTCAGAATCTTGGGGGAATGTAAAACGTAGGTGAAGCCAAATTTACAAATAAAAAATACCTTGGATGGGATCTTTCGTGTTTGGTGCACGTTCTCCGATTTTTAAGTAAATATAGTCACTAATATAGCTTTTTAAGTTAATTCCAAATATGATTATATATTCTTGAAAAAAAAAAATGTAAAACGTTAGGTTAGGTGAGGTTAGGTTGCTTGGATGAATGAATGCTGTGTTTTCCGTCGGTCTCACCTAACGCTTTCTTACCACTGAAACTGATTATAAAGCAGAGTTCACACAATATAGCACAATAAGTAGCTCATCCATCGACAGGAACCAATGTCTTTACGACTGGGGGAGCATATATGACCAGGTTCCCTACACTAATAATTTCAGACATTGTCATTGTGTGTGGTATCATTTAATGATTTATATACTGAGTTCTACAAACCCTAGGGTGCATGTCCTTAAATGTTATATACAAATAATTTGATTACTGACAAATGATTCATGAAGGGCAACCAAATATATCACTATTGCAAACTTCCATACCACAATCCCCTTTCCTTTAGCAAACACACAGGCAATAATGGATCGCGGAGGAGGAGGAGGCAGACCCCCGAATTATGACATAACTACCCAAACACACGTTAAATAATAAAGGAAACATGACCTACACCGGCCTTATATCTCAGTTTTAAAATTACTTGATTGAAATGTGAAGACGTTCAGAGGGAAGTAATCCATCACTAAACACCGACACAAAAAGTTGTTACTGATCAGCCTCGGTCTGCCTGACCTAACAGACCCAACATACTCAGGCACGCATCCGTCCCTGCAAAGCTGTCCCGTACAGTAAACCAATGTTCCCTTGCAACTGATGGACAGAGAGACGCGGGCAAAAGTGTGGAGGTTTGGTTCCCAGATGGAGGCCGCATTTGCGTCTCTCCACCCATTTAACAGGGGAAACAAAATAGGTTCCACATCACCCTGTTGTTTAGTTATATGGTTACCTCCCAGCGCTGTAAGCGATTTCCTGGTTAATAGGAAAACATTAGGCTTCTCACTCAAGCACAGCCACCTGAAATGGGAAGAAGGTAATAAAAAATACAGGAAGGATAGCCTAGCGAGAATTAGCAAGAGGGGAGGGCAGATAAAGCAATAAAATGATGGTGAAAAATGAAGCAGGTGGTTACCACCACCTACCGACTCACAAATAGTACCCTTTCACAAGAATGTAACCAAAATTATAACTGGATTTTCTCTCTCTCTCTCTCTCTCTCTCTCTCTCTCTCTCTCTCTCTCTCTCTCTCTCTCTCTCACATAAAACCGTCTGTTCGTTTATTATCTTCCTCCCATCACACTTTGCTTCCTAGCCAAAACTCATTCTTCTAATATTTGATTTTCTCTTCCTTTATTTCCTTCAGGTTTTGCGGTTCATATCTTCGACCTCTTATCATTTTTTACCAACGTTATAACCTTCATTTCCTTCCCAAGCAATTTCCCCAGATTTAATAAATCTGGTCCTGACTCTTCGTATCTTTCGCCTCCCCTTCCGCCGTCCTTGCCATCACTGTGGTTTCCCTTCCCGCTCAGCTCATAAACCTGCCGTATCTATCTCTCTGCTAACCTGACCGTCTTGGATTCCAGACCTGACGTCCTTGCCACCATAACGGAATTCCTCTATAATCACAGGAGGATATCCTGACTCTTTCCTGTCTTCCTCTCTCTCTCTCTGTAGGTTGGCTGACTGGACGTTTCTTACTTTTTAAACAAGGTAGCCTTTCATACCTACTGTAGACTGTGTCAATCGCCTGACCAGCCACAGCTAGTCTGTCGCCTGACCAGCCACAGCTAGTCTGTCGCCTGACCAGCCACAGATATGCAGGAGGCCCGAGGAACCTCTTGCAGCAGGAGCACCATGCCAACATCACCAAGGAGGACCTTGAAAGGAACATTGAAGTTCTGGCTAGTGGTAGCGGTAATTGCCAGCTCCTTATAACTGAGGCATTGTATCTCAAGGAGCTTAACCTTCAATAAATGTCTAAGTCCAAGATTTACAAGCATTACCAAGAAGGAGATCTGTAGCAAAACAGAACACAGGCCCAATTGATGACATCTGCAGCCCCTGGAACCCAACAACCATTCAGAGTGCAGGAACCTAATTAAGTCTTATTTCTGTTCCACCACCCAGGTATATAAGGATCCTCACTGACCACTGGAAACCATTCCTACCAAGATTAAAACCCTGTTAAGGTCATCTTTTCGCTGAAGAAGACTCTGGAGAGCCGAAACAAATCCGAAGTAAAACAACTACATAATAGATGACACCACAGCAACCAAGGACATGGCAGCATACCGAGAAATCATTGGTAGGCTTCAAGGAGAAGCAAAACGAGCCACCAAACAACTAGAAAGCATTGCAAAAAAGTTATGTAATGCTGAACTTGCAATAGCAATTTAATAAAGAATCTCTTTGGGAAACAGTGTAATAACAATGTATTGCAGTACATATACACCGTGTAATGTACCATTTTTACATCACGGTCAGTTCCAAGAAAATGCTGTAAATAATTTATCTTTACATGGAAACTACTTGTTTTCAGTGTCTAAAATTAAATAATTATGGTTAAATAGTGATTTATATTCATTCACAGCATTTATTTTAAAACTTAATCAACAGATGAAAAATGGAGATTTCAAAAGAAATAACTGTGCTGACCCATATTCAAACAAAAATTGATAAAATACCCTCACGAGCTTAAAAAAAAAAAAAAAAAAAAAAAAAAAATCTGCCTGGGCGGGTAAGTGGGAAGGTATCCGGGAGCCACCCACGCCAGCCCTGCCATCATCAGGCGATTTAATTCATTGTAAGGATATCTCTTTTAAAGAAAGGGTTTATGAGGGCGGTATGTAGCCTCGCCATGTGGGAAGGTCTGGATTAGGATGAGTAAAGACGCCTGCCGTAGCACAAAAGTAAGACAAGAGATAGCACAGTACAAAATGTGTTAGAACAAAAATCAGTGACTCAACAACACGAGACTGCAGCTGAAAGAAACTTGCCTGTGAAAGCATGACTGATGACCCACCATCTCTGGGGAGCCAACGTGCCATTTACTGGGTAACGAACCGTGAGCGACGCTGCGCCTCCATGGTACACGTATCACAGCTTCAAAATCATTTTTACAAACGAATTTTTGCCTCCCTCATCATGTGAACGACCGTTGTTGCAGAATATCATTTCCACCGTTGATGTTTATTTTCATTCCGCGATGGCCAACACCCTCTCACCAACCCACCTCTTGCTCACACACTGGCCCATACATTCTTATATTTTCTCACATTCTCACTCACACATTTTAATTCTCTTTTTATCTTTCATGTCACTCTCAGAAACTCTAACGTTCTCTGCCATATAGACTCTTAAGTTCCTAAGAGCTCTCAGTCTTACTCTTATCTCTCTTCTCACACTGTTAATCTCTCAGTCACTGTGTTGCATGTTTAACCCCCCCCTCTCTCTCTCTCTCTCTCTCTCTCTCTCTCTCATTTAATCTATTTTCTTTTCTGTTTTCTTCCCACTTATTCTCTACAAAAACTTTCTCACTACTACTCGCACTGTCACACTTGCTTTCACATATTGCCTATCACTCACTCACACACACACACACACACACACACACACACACACACACACGCTAAATTTGACTTATCGAGAAACAGAGACGGGACCCCACAAGCGTAGCTCATTTCCTGTAGATCACAATTAGGTAAATACAATTAGATAAATACACACACACACACACACACACACACACACACACACACACACACACACTCATTCCCGGACTTTTATACACACTCTTACATACCTTCTCTCATATTCCCGATCGTGTTCAGATTTTCATTTCTTATGATTCCGATTCTAAGCATGACTTAACGGCCAATTCCCGTAAATCCAGCAGTTCTCGTACGTACCAGATGCCTTCACCTTTCACCATTTTGGCATAAAACACCCATTCTCGAAAATGAATGAAAGGCACATCTGTCTCATTCAGGACTACTGTACTGGTATTAGCGGGTATGTCTTATGGCATGTCGGTGAGTCTTGTGGATGATCAGTAAAGTGTGCTTAAATAAGTTCAGCTCACTACACTGTTCCCTGCCCCAGCCTAGGATTGTACCCGGCTTATTTCAGACAACCAAAGATCTTTCTCAGCACAGGTACTACATCCCCCAACTCACACTCACTTAAGTAGAATTTTCTCTCATTCACTGTTAATTTTTCTCATTTTGAAACACACACGTTAGCCCTAAGTTCCTTCTTTCATACTCTCACTCATTTAAGCATAGCCCATTATTTCCTCTTACTTATTTCCACGTTTTTTCATCCACGTATTAGTTGACCCACATTTTCATTCCCATTCTTACATTCTTACTCTTTATCTCAAACCGACTGTTTTTCTCTAATCGGTCTACACTAACACTCACCTTCTCTTACTCACACAGTCCTTCACTCACGCTTACAGCTCTGCACCTACTTATTTGTTCTTCTTTTATTCAGTCTCCAATTCACTTCCACAATATCTCGCTTTCTCACTGTCACTCATCACTCATGTCTCTTTCAAGCTCTGTCAGTCACTTATTTTCTCGCACTTCTCCCTACCCTTTCACAGTCTCTCAGTCTCTAATTTTTCCACACTCTTACGCGTACTCACACACCTAACTACCTTAACTGCTCACATGCCTTCATATACGTTCTTCAGTCATTCATTTGCACGTTTACTAATTCACTCTCTCGCCTTTTTAATTGCACTTTCATGTTCACCCACTATCATATGCCATTTCACTCAGTTTCACTCACTCTCTCATGGCCGCATAAAAGATACTCATACACTCTCATTTACTCTCTCAATCACTCACTACACATCTCTCACTCAGTCCCTGTCACTTACTTTCACTTTCTTCACTTTCACTGTCTCTCGCAATTTCACATTCATTTATTTTTTCACACCCATGGAACACCCTTCATTTTTTCATACACACCTATTTCATTACTCCCAATTCCATTCAGTCTTTCACTTTCCAATATATATATATATATATATATACAGTATATATATATATATATATATATATATATATATATATATATATATATATATATATATATATATATATATCAAAATTTTCCCCAAAATTACTGTACTAATATTATAGATTCTGTGTTAATCATCCGAATATGAGAAGGTATGTATTCATCGCCCTCCCTTTCCGCGTCAAAATGATAATATCCATTAGTTACTTTAATCATTTGTGTGCTGCCATTTAGCACAGATGTTCCTAGTCAAATAAGAGTCATATGAGGTCAGTTTAGGTCACATTGGCATTATTACCAACACCCAATATTATATTGCACTTAGAGGCCGACTCCAGACTATTCAGTCCAGGTACTGAAAGCTAAGGTGACCAATCAGTTCCATGAGTGCCATTATGAGAGCACCCAGCCAGGCATCGGTTAGACTTTCATGCAATAATTTCTTGATTATATGGTTACCACCCTATATAGTATATGGCATCCTGGATTCGAGGAAACAATTTGGCTTCTCAATCAGTAAAGACTTACATGAAAGTAACACTGCATCCAGTGAGTGGATGATTGGCAGCCCTCCTACTGTCCTACAAGTGACCCAGTATAGTCTTTACTAATATTAACTGCGTATCTGAAAGTATAGTTGATTTGGCTTTTACTATAAATGATGTGCATATTACTAATCATTGCTAATAACTGCATAATTTTTAAAATGCAGCTTGGCCCACATCATTGTTGATCCGTCCATCTGTTACTGAATCTTTTTCTGCTACATCAGGAGCGTTGAGCGAAGAGGGTAGGTTCCGCAATCCCGACATGTAAAGCGACTGTTACCAGCCTCATTGACCCCTGTGTAACATTAGCTATAAGTGAGATTAACACCGGAATCATGCAGCGAGGAGTAGCGTCGATAATGAATGGCTTAGGGTAGAGGGCCGAGTTTTATGCTGCAGCTGATGCTGTATTGCATACTCATAGCAGACAGTTGTTTTTCACACTAATGCGGATTTTATGAATACCTGTGTGGGTCATGCTTTGAAAGCAAATGTAGATAAGACTATAGTGCTAGTTGTTGCGAGCGAAAAGTAACTGAATGTACTGTACGGGTGGACTGAGATACATGGATTGGTGACTTAAATCATTACGTCAATAGAAAGTCAAATGTAACTTAGTTTCCCTCGTTGGACTTTAAATGTGTCCGGCTCTGGGCAAAGGCTTCAGAGCCTATTTCTCGGGGGCAGTGGCCTATCCCAAGGCCCAGTCCTTCTCCTACACCTCCACATGTCACACTTCGGAGCTAACAACCACCGTTCATATGCTAGGGCCGTCTCATACAGGACTGGTGTATTGGTATTTGCGGGGGTACTTTTACATGTCGGCGGGTCTTCAGGTAGATCAGTAAAGTCTGCATTATGAAATTCAAATCATTAAAATATTCCCTGTCCCAGCCGGGATTCGAACCTGGGTCCATGTGAAAATATGGAATAATATGAGACGGAAAATTCAACAGCAAGGCCAGTGGAACTGAGAATATTAGGAAATGGTGTGGAATGCATAGATTGGATATGAATAAAAATAATTTGATTTGACTCGGTGTGGCAGTGTGTATGCGTAACACACCTGTTAAATTAATTGCAATATATATATATATATATATATATATATATATATATATATATATATATATATATATATATATATATATATATATATATATATATCATCAGCCGTTGAGGTCCACTGCAGGACCGGCCTATCCCTACCGAAGCAGGGACGATACAGCCAGTGTATCTCTACCCAGTGGCTTAGGCTGTCAGTGGCTTAGGCTGTCTGGTAGAGACTGTATGTAGGGTGAGACGTGCTTGTAAGTGTAACTGTAGTGTTGCAGTGGCTTTGGATGTGTGAGTAGTCTGTGAACCAAGTGTAATCAGCCCGCCTTAAGCCGATTGGGTGCAAGCATTCTAGTATGCGACACTGGTTCAACCACAGCACTCCTTATGTCCGCCAAAGTAGCAAGTGGCTTGGTGAACGATTCCTAAAGTTTTTACAACTCTGGCGGAAGGCGAACCCTCGTCCACCAGCGAGCGAAAAGCACACTCTACCACTGTTCCACAGAGGCTCCATACATACTGTATGTATGTATATATATATATTGTTACGGAACAGAGAAAGATAATGTACACATTAAGTGAGAATACTAAAAATCACTACTGTCCCGTAAAGTTCCAGGTTCAAAACAAAATAGTTAGGTAAAATTACAAGTTAAAGTTTAATGCACAAACTAACAACAAAACATTCAGGACTCATAAGGATAATGTAATGGCAAAAAACAGGTTAAATATATGGTTAACTGCAATAGCCTCTATTAACACGAAATTAGCAAGAGTAAATTTATCTAAGTCAGCCCTGATAAAATGAAAATACACTGGGTAATGCTCAGTTAATGCAAGATAAATTATTACAGATACAAAATAGTATTAAAACTGGCTGACAAAATGAATCCCACACAAATTACAAAAAAAACATCACTAGGCCTACAAATCAACACCTTATGATATACAGTACAAGGAAAAAATGCAATAACAGTTATACTCAAATTACACAGCTGCTAGATGGTTGGAGACTTCATGAGCACTCAATAATAACTGTACGGGGGAGGACAGAGATGTGAACAAAATGAGGAGTAGATCTAAGTGGCAATTAATGTAGAGACTGAGCTCATTATATAGGGGCCAGCAGAGCTTGATACAACTTGTAAGAAGGACGTGCAAATGAAGCCATGGGGACAAAGAGTTGACAATCCCGCACTGAACAACAGAAAGGACGACTTACTCTACTATAACGGTAGAAGGGGGGGACTGAGGCAGAACACGCTCGTGATCAAACATGCAGCATACTGTGCGTTAAAATTACACAAAGGATGATGAAATCATAGGCTATGTAACACCTCCCCACAAAGAAAAAGAAATTTACAAAGGAAATTTCTAATTACTCTAAAACAATCTGTCTAAAGTCTAGATAAGCAATCTGCAATAACATTTTCTTTCCCCTTGACATGTTGTATGTCTAATGAATACTCCTGAAGAAGTAGACTCCATCTTGTCAATCTCTGATTTTTATCTTTAAACTTACTAAGGAATTTCAGTGGGTTATGATCGGTATAAATGACTATGGGGTCAAAACCAGAACACAAATAAAATGAAAAATGCTGTAAACCCAAAATCAAGGCCAAAAGCTCTTTCTCAATAGTTGAGTAGTTCTTTTGAGGTGGAGTGAACTTCTTACTGTAATAAGATACAGGGTGTTCAATACCCTGATCATCCTCTTGCAGCAAAACAGCCCCAGCTCCTGTATCACTTGCATCAACAGCCATCTTAAAGGCTTAGCAAAATTTGGAGTAGCGAGCACTGGCTGACTTAATAGGATAGCTTTAAGTTTGTTGAAAGAGGATTCACAGTTATCGGTCCAGACAAATTTAACTCCCTTTTTCAGTAGGTCTGTAAGTGGTGATACAAGAGTTGAAAAGTTAAGAACAAATCTCCGGTAATAACCTACCATTCCCAAAAATCTTTGTAGCTCTTTCCTACTTTTAGGTCTGGGAAGATCACTTATAACCTGAACCTTAGCTGCTGGTGGTGCAACATGTCCATCACCAATTACGTACCCAAGGTACTGAACTTTAGCTTGACCAAACTCACACTTTGATAAATTAGCTACAAGATTAGCCTGAACTAAACGGTCAAGAAATTTACTGACATGGCATAGGTGATCTTTCCAGTTGTCACTGAAGATTAATACATCATCAATATAAACAACACACCCTGCCAAACCCTCTGTTACAACATTCATGAGCTTCTGAAAAGTGGCTGGTGCATTCTTCATACCATATGGCATTACAGAACATGCAAAAGTCTTTCCTAGTGTTACAAAACATGAGATCTCCCTAGCACGTTCAGTCATAGGTACTTGCCAGTATCCCTTTAACAAATCAAACTTACTTATGTACCTAGCCTTTCCGATCTTGTCTATGCAATCTTCCACACGAGGGAGAGGGTAAGTGTCTGTTTTAGTTATCTGATTAAAACGTCTGTAGTCAATGCAAAGCCGCTGTGACCCACCTGGCTTAGGGACTAGAGTGACAGGAGAACTCCACTCGCTCTGACAGGGCTCAATCATCTTGTGGTCCAACAGGTAGCCAAGCTCCTTCTGGATGAGAGGAACTTTCACTGGGTTCACACGGTAAGGAGGCAGTTTAATTGGCTTTGTGTCTCCAACATCGACATCATGCATCAACACAGTGGTTCTTCCTGGAGTGGCACGGAACACTTGCGGGTACTCCTGCCGTAATGCCGAAAACTCCTGCCTTTCCTCGGGAGGTAGATGAGAAAGCTTAGTCTGGAGATCATTCATGATATCAGGATTCTTCCCCAAACTATCACTCAGGCTCATACTGCATGGGAGAGCTTCACTTGCAGACTCGGGTGGAACAGCTACAGTGCAGACTGGATTATTTTCGTCCCGCCTGCGATATAACTTTAGCATGTTGATGTGACATAGTTGCTTGTTCTTTCTACGATCTGGTGTGGCGATGACATAGTTGACATCACTGAGTTTCTTCTCCACGAAATAAGGACCACTAACCTTGACTTGAAGAGGTTGCCCATGAACTGGTAGCAGAATCAAAACCTGATCTCCTGGCTGAAAGTGGCGTAACCTGGACTTCTTATCATACCAAGTCTTCATCTTCTCCTGAGCAGCTCCTAAATTCTCTCTCGCCAGTTGTAAAGCAGTGGACAGCCGTTCTTTTAACTTCATCACATACTTCAGCAGGTTGACGTCATCTTCCTCCGACAGCCAGCATTCCTTGAGTAGCTTAAGGGGTCCTCTTACTTCATGGCCAAACAGTAGTTCAAAAGGTGAGAAGCCCAGTGATTCATTTGGAGATTCTCTTGCAGCAAACACAACGAATGGAAGACCTTTATCCCAGTCTTTCTGATGTTCCAAACAGTATTTCTTGAGCATCGATTTGAGTGTTTGATGATATCTCTCCAACGCTCCTTGGGTCTGGGGATGGTAAGCTGAAGACGTGATCTGGGTGATGCCCAACTCTTTCAGAGACTGCTTGAAAACATTCGACATGAAATTACTTCCCCGGTCTGACTGTACCTCCTTGGGCAGACCAAACTTTGTGAAAAACCCTAGCATTTCCTTAACCACGTTCTTTGCTGAGATATTTCTAAGTGGAATGGCTTCAGGATAACGAGTAGCCATATCAATCAGGGTCAACACATAAGAAAATCCTGAAGAAGTCTTAGGAAGAGGGCCCACAATATCCACCAACACACGGGTGAAAGGCGCCTCAAAAGGAGGAATGGGAACTAGAGGTGCAACCTTTTCGGTCTGATTACACTTCCTCACAACTTGACAGGTGTGACAAGACTTACAATACCAGGAAACATCCCTGAAGATACCTGGCCAGTAGAAGTGTTTCAAAATGCGTGCCACAGTCTTCCTCACTCCAAGGTGTCCTGCCAAACTGGAATCATGAGCCACTCTAATGATATCCTGCCTACAAACGCGAGGGATGACAGCTTGATGCACAACCTCCCATTCACAGTCGGCTGATGCTGTTGGGGGTCTCCACTTCCTCATAAGTACTCCTGACTTTATATAATAACAAGTAGAAGCACCGGCTGACTCTTCCTCACTGCAAGCAGAGTTAGCTAGACCTTTCAACTCAGGGTGAGCAACGAGCAACTCAACCAACTCTTGACGAGACAAATTATCAACACTACAGGGTACTGCCTCATCTGGTGAGTGGTCCAAACTAGTAAGAAAAGTGTCAGCTAGGATAACATCATCATCATTATCCTCTAAATCACCAGTAACTTTAGACTTAGCCCTAGTGACAGCACATGCAGGGAACACATCATGGACATCACAATCCTGGGTCGCAGCCACTGGCTCACTAGACAACTGAGGAGCTGGACACACTTGACTTCCACCAATATCATTTCCAAGTAAGAAAGTTACACCTGACATTGGGAGTGTCTCAACTAACCCAACCATAACGGAACCATTAGCAAAACCAGACTCTAAATTCACTCTGCACAGAGGGACAGAGAAGTAATTATTCCTTACACCTTGTAAGATTACAGTTTCATCAGAGGAATTAACATTAGAGCCTAGAACACTGGTCAGCATAAGGGATTGGGAAGCACCTGTATCACGATATATTTTAACTGATTTCCTGTCATTACTGTCCAGAGGACTGACAAAACCATCAGACAGGAAATTAACATATGAACTCTTGAGAGTGTCACCCACGTTACTGTTCAAAAGAGGAGCTCCATCATGAGAATTTAAGTTACCCCTCAAAGCAGGTTCAGTTAACTCAGTTAAAGAATTCTGGGAACTCTCAAGGGTGGACACTAGACCAATTGACTGAATATTTAAAGACTCCTTTTTGTTCACATCACGCTGTCTCCTGAAACATCTCTCCGTAGTATGACCAAGCTTACTACAATAAGTACATTTACTTTTCTGAAATCTAGAGGTGAAGCTGGTATTTACTTCCTGAGAAACTTCATCTTTATTCTCTTTCCTGTTACCTGTACTCTGAGTACAGGCAACGTACTTACTCTCAGCTTTCCCTTTTCCTCTAGAATATCTCTTGTGAGTGAGAACATATTCATCAGCTAAAACTGCAGCATCAGACAAATTATCTATTCTTCTCTCATCAAGATATAGGCTTACATCTTTATTAACACACCTTTTGAAGTCCTCCAGCAAAATCATCTGTTTAAATTTACCAAAATCAGAATCCACATTCTTAGAATTTAACCACTGCTCTAACAAATCTTCTTTGATTTTTGCATACTCAACATGGGATTGCTTATCTTGCTTGTAAGTTGTCCTAAATTTTACTCTATAAGCTTCAGGAACAAGCTCATAGGCCTTAAGAATCAAGCTCTTAACTACATCATAATTATCAGATTGATCCTGAGGCAAAGATGCATAAGCTACTTGAGCTTTACCGGTGAGAACAGTTTGAAGGAATACTGGCCAATACTTTTTGGGCCAATTAAAACCTGTTGCTACCCTCTCAAACAACTGAAAAAACTTTGTTAAATCAGATTCATTAAAAGGAGGGACAAGTTTAACATTTTTAGCCACATCAGAATCATCAGAGCTAGATGATCCAGTTCCACCTTGTTTCATGCGATACTCATGGTCTGCCTGAATCCTACCAAGTTCAACTTGTGCCTGAAACTCAGCCTCCTTAGCACGAGCCTGAAACTCAGCCCCCTTAGCATTTGCCTGAAACTCAGCCTCTTGAATACGAGCTTTTGCCTGAAATTCAGCCTCTTTAGCACGAGCCTCCTGCAGGGCTAGCTGTAACTTAGCTAATTCAATCTGCGTTTGCTCATTTCGAGGAGTTACATTAAACAAGCTTTCATTAATCATGTCAACAATTTGGTCTTTAGAATGATGAGAGCGAACAGCAATTCCCAATTGTTGAGCAACAAGCTTAAGTTCATTCTTTGTTCTGTTTTCTACATCACACACTGTTTGCACATTTGACAAAAAATCTTTGGCTTCATCAAGTGTAGTAATAGTAGACATCATGAATAAGTAACAGTCACAAAATATCAAGCAATATCCTTATGATAATATCCTGAATATCCTGATGAGAGGTCGCCAAATTTATGTTACGGAACAGAGAAAGATAATGTACACATTAAGTGAGAATACTAAAAATCACTACTGTCCCGTAAAGTTCCAGGTGCAAAACAAAATAGTTAGGTAAAATTACAAGTTAAAGTTTAATGCACAAACTAACAACAAAACATTCAGGACTCATAAGGATAATGTAATGGCAAAAAACAGGTTAAATATATGGTTAACTGCAATAGCCTCTATTAACACGAAATTAGCATGAGTAAATTTATCTAAGTCAGCCCTGATAAAATGAAAATACACTGGGTAATGCTCAGTTAATGCAAGATAAATTATTACAGATACAAAATTGTATTAAAACTGACTGACAAAAAGAGTCCCACACAAATTACAAAAAAAACATCACTAGGCCTACAAATCAACACCTTATGATATACAGTACAAGGAAAAAATGCAATAACAGTTATACTCAAATTACACAGCTGCTAGATGGTTGGAGACTTCCTGAGCACTCAATAATAACTGTACGGGGGAGGACAGAGATGTGAACAAAATGAGGAGTAGATCTAAGTGGCAATTAATGTAGAGACTGAGCTCATTATATAGGGGCCAGCAGAGCTTGATACAACTTGTAAGAAGGACGCGCAAATGAAGCCATGGGGACAAAGAGTTGACAATCCCGCACTGAACAACAGAAAGGACGACTTACTCTACTATAACGGTAGAAGGGGGGGACTGAGGCAGAACACGCTCGTGATCAAACATGCAGCATACTGTGCGTTAAAATTACACAAAGGATGATGAAATCATAGGCTATGTAACAATATATATATATATATATATATATATATATATATATATATATATATATATATATATATATATATATATATATATATATATATATATATATTCTTGTAAACAAAAGAGGGTGAAAGCAACTGCTGTTTGTGCATTATGTAATTTCTGCTCAAAAACTTCCGCAAGAATCCCCTCTAATTTTTAACAAATATCCAACTCAATAATGCATCATCTTTAAACGTACTCGGGGTTTCGTTCTCTCGGGATTTATCTTGGAAAGATCATACTACTTGTCTCATAAAATCTATATCCAAGATACTAGGTGTGGTAATCCGACTCCTTTCGTTTTTTACCTCTGCACAGTTATTGACTTTATACACGGGTTTCATTCACCCCTGTGTAAAGTACAACTCTCATGTGTGGGGAAGCTTCCCACATACAGCTGTTCTCAACAAAGTGAAGTCAAACGCAGTTCGTCTCATTAACTCCTCCTCTTACTGGCTCCTCTCAGTCTCTGTCTCTGTGCCCCACTGTTGCATCCTTCTCTCTTCTGTCTCTGCTTTAGTGGTCACCGCTCCCCTGAACTATCTCTTTGCACGTGGCACCCGGCTAGCAACAAACTCTCATCGATTTTCTGTCCAGCTCTCTAATGGAAGACTTAATCGTTACTCCCAGTCCT
Organism: Coenobita brevimanus; assembly: GCF_032717465.1. Taxonomy (NCBI): domain Eukaryota; kingdom Metazoa; phylum Arthropoda; class Malacostraca; order Decapoda; family Coenobitidae; genus Coenobita; species Coenobita brevimanus. The sequence goes on along the minus strand of NC_137045.1, from coordinate 35,987,657 downwards.
TCATGTACGCAACGGGTCAACTCCGGAACTGTCTCCCTCTGCATTTCCTGCTGCCTATGATCTCCAGTCTTTCAAACGCAGTGCGTCCGTGCATCTCGACCTGAACGGATCTTGAATACTTGTTTTTGCTTTTTCTTGGAGGGAACAATTTACGGGCTCCTGGCATTAGTTCCTTCTTCCCTGCATAAAAAAAAAAATTGATTTTCATTTAGACTTCTGCGTAACTACCCAAATGATGGTGTGTGTGGTAACGTTTAGTTCCTTTATGGGAACATGTTTTTCTGTTTAGTCTGATAGCAGGTTTAGCATGGCATCATTACATAGTGGGAGTCGACACGTGCTGACTCATTCCACCAATGAAGTACCTACTCACCTTCCATCACACGCTCATGACTGACCAATCACACTTCCACACCAGTGCCAAAACACCCCCCCCCCACCCCCCCACACACTTACACTAGTCACTCTCACATTTTCACACGTCTGAATCGCACACCCTCCAATCAGTTACAACCTCACAACTCAGGCGCTCAAACTCCAACACCAGCCCAGTCTTCACTCTCTCACACTCTCACTGTTTCTCATCCTTACTTAATGCACCTTCTCAACAGTCACATCCTTACACCAATTACACTCCTCCAGTCACAGCCCCACACCCTCACTCAACAGCAGTAATACTCTTGTGCCAATCAGACCTTCACACTAATCACAGCTTCACACTAGTCACACGATAATACTAGTTACACCTTCACACTATTCAAAGTATCACACTAGTTTTACCTTCGCCCCGGTCACACTCATCACACTTCACACCAGTCGCACACTCACACTATTCCAGACCGTGACGAGTATTGTGAGAACTCGAGGTAACAAGTGGACCAAATTATTACACAGGAAGAGCAAAGTTAACGAAATTAAATGGACGAGAGAGAGAGAGAGAGAGAGAGAGAGAGAGAGAGAGAGAGAGAGAGAGAGAGAGAGAGAGAGAGAGAGAGAGAGAGAGAGAGAGAATAGTAAAGCGGAGCGTCTCTGCGTAAATGTTCTGGGACGAGATAGGATGTAAAGAGAGGAAGCACACCAAAGGCCACCATGAATACCGTTCCCTGTATAAGGGTAATACAGTTACAGTTTTATTTACACGGTTTAGGCGCATAATAAATAGTATCCCCTACTGTGACAGCGATACTCCAGGACACTTAATTCATTATATGAGGATGGTTAGTTTACTTGCAGGTTAATTGCAGATCTGATCACTAGTTGACCCAAAGAGCAAAGGAGAGTTCTTGTCAAACTAGGAGTGTGCGTGTGTGTGTGTGTGTGAACGATGAATTGTTGTATGATATATGAGTGAGCTAAAGTATAGGTGAAAGAAATGAAGCTGCTGCGTGTTCTGTAATGAATATGCATTATAATAAGTGATTGTACTTACAGGTGTAGAAGTAAATTCGTTAAGCAAAAATATATTATTATCGTAATATGAAGAGCAACTGGAATCTTGCCATTTTCATCCTTTCCGCTTTTCATCACCTTTTTTGTTACTTTTTCTGTATGTCGGTCTATCTGTAAGTCCGAATGCCTGTTTTTCTGTCTGTCAATTTGTCTGTTTATCTGCCAACCTGTTTTCCTGTCTGTCTGTCTGTCTGTCTTCCCATAGAAATTCGTTAAATTATTATATCAGGCAACTTGCATTCGCCTACAATACTTTTTTCAGTTCCTCTTGTTTTCACTCTTCCTTTCGTTTTGTCACTCCGTCCATTCCTCCTTCCCTCCCTTCGGATCGTTTCTCTCCTCTTGTTTGCTCTCTTTCCTTTCCTCAAATCGTCTACTCCACACCTCTCTGTTTCTCGTCTCCTTCTCTTCCTCGTTTTCTATTCTCACTGAGGCCTTGAATCAGCTTTGGACCCAGGGGAAATTACTCATCTTATCTTCTTTTACGAAAGAAAACTAACAAATAAATAAATAAATGAAATCGCACCACTCGAACCTCCTCAAAACATCTCACGTCATCTGTGCACTCTCACACCATCCCCCTTACCCTCACACTATCCCACACACTCCCACTCTCACATACTTGCCCATACTACACTGCACATCCGCAGTACAAACCTACAAAGTCTTACCCAACTCCACACTCTCTCACAATACCTCGCACACACTCACACTGACCATACTACCATTCACACCTGCAACACTATTCCACATCTCCCTATTCTACCTCACAATCTTCACACTTCTACATGCCATCGACGATTTCCTTACACTAACTCACACATTCGCATCATTCCATACACCCTCACATCTCCCACAACTTCCCTCAGTCTGCCTTACATACTCACACCACTCCAGACACCCTCGCACCACCCCACAAGCCCTCGCACTACATCACACTGTCTTCGACTACCCCACACCCCCTCACATTGCATCACACTCTCCCACACTACCCTACATATCCCGAAAGCTTCTCCACACCCCGCACACACCTGCCACACACTCTCACACTACCCCACAATCTCTCAAACTACCCCACACCCTTCCACACTACACTACACACCCCATCGATACGCCACACTCCTTCCTAACACCTCCATACCCTTACCTCTACCACACACCCTCACATTACCCCACAGTCCCTTACACCCCACTCTCACACTGTGCCAGACACCCTACACACTACCCAAAATTCACATTACCACTCTTAGCCTGAAGCTATCCTATACCTCCTTGGATTGTCTCATGCACGTTCGAGCTCCTTCACTCTAGTTAATGTCTCAAATGACAGGTCAAGGAAAGCTATTCACAAATGAAAGGAAGAGAGATACAAAGAATGAAACCCCTCTGATTGTTTATGGCGCTGGGTCTCCTAGAGGATGCCAAGTATTGTTGCACACAGTTCGTTATTGTCCTCATTGTCATCCTGGGACGAACAGTATTCGTGGGATCTGTACAGTGAGGAGTGAGCGACTGCCCAGTGTACACCCTAGGTCAGTATTTTAGGGTCCCGATGTCTCTTGATAGTTCAGGGTAGTTGTCGCTCCTAGACATTACTTCGTCAAAGGGTGGAAATTCTTCAGTGACTAAATACGCCTGCTGGTCTTTGAGCTGTCATTGTAAGGGACGGAGTCCACAGAGGAGTGCGGACACTGCAAAGCGGTGAAATAGGAAGAAGAGCCACAGATGGGAGCAGCGTGAGAGAAGGATAAGATGTGGTGTGTCAAGGGACGTCGGGAACGTCGTGGAAGTATAGGAAGGGAGAGATGGAGCAGTTTGGACGTGGGAGTATGAGAGGGAAACACAGTAACCGTTGGACGTATGAAAAATAGTTGAAATAGCTTCTTCTTTTTTTTAACACTTCTGCTTTTCTTCTAAATCCCTTCTATATATATTCCCCTTTATCTCAAATACCATTTCAGAATCTTTTGCTCCCTTGCGGTTCACGGATTATTTTCAGTACTCTACATTCCAACAGACTGCTTCATACTCAGTCACAATATTACTTAACCATGCGCTACGTATCACACTCCCTCTCGTTGTCACATTCGCACCTTAATTCACAGAAACCCATTTCGCTCAACGTATCCTTCGCTGTTTCACAGTCAGACTATTAATATTGTTGCTGTTTAAGATTTACCCTTTATAAAGAGGGGACCCTGCCTTCTATATATCCCGGTCAGTGGTTGATTGGACAGAACTTAGTGACGATGTAACTGAGAACTGCAAAGCCTGCTGGGTCTGTTTTCGGGGTGCTGATGATGCAGTCTCCATGGTCAGTAGTGAACTTTAGGCAGTGAGTCAATCAGGATGGAGAAATTGGTTTTCAGGTAGAAATCTGGCGTTTTCTCGAGATCTTCATCAGTGATGGAGGCAAGATGAGCAGCAGTTTTCGCGTCTAGAGGTGGTAGGACGGCGGAAATGCGACTCTTGAGGTCAGGAGGCTCAGGGAGATCAGTTGGTGGCTCAGGTGAAGGGTCAGCATCTATCGGAGCAGGAGGTGGTTTGTCGTGCTTCCTTCCCCTGTTGTTTCTTCTTTTTCCTCACAGTCGCTGGCAGAGGAGGTGTTGGTGAAGCAGGGGAAGAGCCAGGACACACCTCCATGTCCTCGTCTGCTGTAGGAGGAGGAGCAGTCGGTGAGGAAGAAGGGGGAGAGGCAGGATGCTCGTGGATGTCGGTTTCATCTGATGATATGGAGTCTTAAGGCGAGTCGGTGGTAGGCAAAGTTGGGTTGTAGGTTAGTGTAGGCTTAGGATGATCGCTGGGTGGGCTGGAGTAAGGATGGTCGTCTTGTGGCATACAGATGGAGGGCGGAGGGGACGGGATGCCAGCGATTGCCTCTTCAGGGATTCAGATGAAGATATTTGGCAGAGTATCAACACCACAAGACGTAAACCGTTTGCAGAAGGACTTGGATAGGATGTACGAATGGAAGATTGGCATATGTTGTTCAGCGTTGGAAAATGTAAATGTCTACACATAGGATATGGGAATGGGCAACATGCACACGAACAGGGAGACCAAGAAATTACAAGTGAGGAAAGTGAGAAAGATTTGGGAGAAAGCATTCGCAAGTCACTGAGCCCGTGTACACACATAGCAGAAACAATTATTAAAAGCCAACCAAGTGATGAGCAAGATCAGACAAACTGTAGAATACAAGAACAAGTGAAATATAATAAAACTGTATAAATTCTTGGTAAGACTTCATTTCGAATATTGCCAGCAGGCTTAGAGGCGGTTAAATCAACAAGACATCGACCATATTGAAAGGGTACAGAGAAAAATGGCAAAGATGATAGCAAGCTTGAAGGATGAACCATATAAAAACAGACTGAAGCTTCCTGGATCAGTGACGTTTGAAATGAGAAGGCTAAGAAGCGATTTAATAGAGGAATTCAAGATAAGGCATGGATTGGAGGGACTGTGAATGAATGATTTGATGGTGGTGGTGGTGGTGGTGGTGGTGGTGATTTTTCAGGCTCATCATCCGAGTTCGTCTGCATAATTCTGCTAACGGCATCAGTATTCCTTTCCTATATCCCAAACAATTTAGTTAGAAAATAAGCAAGAAAAAATATAGCAAAAAAAATGCGTTATTCTCGAAAGTCTTCCGTGAAAAAGGGAGAGGACGGCTCAAAATCATTCGACCGCATCTTTGGAGTGTGGAGGGCCCGCGAGGAAGAGGAGTTGAAAGAGGCGCGTAGACTGGAAGAGCTTGAAGAGGCACGCAGACTGGAAGAGCTTAAAGAGCAGCGTAGACTGGAAGAGCTTAAAGAGGCTCGTAGACTGGAAGAGCTAAGAGAGGCTCGCAGGCTGGAGCTGCTGAAAGAGGCTCAGCGGTTTGAAGAACAGCGGTTGGAGGCACTGGGAATAGAGACGCGGCCGACGGAGGGGGCCACGGAGGCGACAAAGGAGGCCCGTATGTGGGAGCAGAGGGGAGAGGTGAAGGCGGAGCAGATCCCGCCCCACTTTGCCCCAGGGCCCTTCACCGCCCCTGCTCCCAAGCCCCACAAACGCACCAAACCCCCCAAACATTACCCGACTCCCCAACCAAACCACAAGCCCACTCCCCAACCCCCTACCCATCTCCCCCCAAACCCAATTAACCCGCCCCAAAACTACCCACTCCCTCCTTTTCCTCCTCAAACCTACCTCCCTAACTATCCTCTCCCAGCCTATCCCCCTCTACCCTACATTCCCCCCACCTATCCTCCTCATCCTTATCCCCTGCAGCTCCATCCTCCCGAACCCTACCCTCCTTATCCTGATCCTACTCAAACGTACTTTTTCCCGACCTACCCACCAACCCAAACCCCTCCCGTCTACCACCACCCCAACTATCAACCCCATACCCCTTCCAACCCCTCCACAGAACCCCCTACCTCTTCTACCCACTCCACAAAACCCCCTACCTCTTCTACCTCCTCCCGAAAGCCCGAAATCACCATCTCCTCCACGCATACCCCCCCTTCAACCCAGTCCAAGTCAGACTCTGTCACCTGGCAGGTCTACAGCCCGTTTGGTCCCTTCAGGTACATCTACTCCAGACCAGACGGGGGAAAGATTGAAATTTACATCGACTACAACGGAAGGGAGATCAGGAGGAGGGAGTTTGATGCGCAGGGCAACGAAATTTTTCAAGAATCCATATCGCTCACACCTTCTCCCTTCTCCGGCGGCTCTAGTAAGATGAGCGACGGAGGCAAGAACGAGGAGGAAAAGCAGAGTGAGGAAGAGAAAAAGGAAGGTGTGGAGAGAAAGGTGAGTGTGGAAGAGGAAAAGGTGAGTGTGGAGGAAAAGGAGAGCGTAGAGGAAAAGGTGAGTGTGGAAGAGGAAAAGGTGAGTGTGAAAGAGGAAAAGGAGAGTGTGGAAGAGGAAAAAGAAAGTATGGAGAGGAAGGTGAGTGTGGAGGAAAAGGTGAGTGTGGAGGAAAAGGTGAGTATGGAGGAAAAGGTGAGTATGGAGGAAAAGGTGAGTATGGAGGAGAAGCAGAGTGTGAATGAGGAAAAGGTGAGTGTGGAGGAAAAGGTGAGTGTGGAGGGAAAGGAAAGTTTGGAGGAAAAGGAAAGTTTGGAGGAAAAGGAAAGTTTGGAGGGAAAGAAAAATGTGAAGGAAAAGGTGAGTGTGGAGGAAGAGGTGAATATGAAGGGAAAGGAAAGCGTAGAGGGAAAGGAAAGTGTGAAGGAAAAGGAAAGTGTAGAGGGAAAGGAAAGTGTGAAGGAAAAGGAAAGTATGGAGGAAACAAAGGTGGAACAGGAAACGGAGAATGAGGAATTGGAAAAGGTGAAAAAGAGGAAAAAGAAGAGAAAGATGACGGAAGAAGTGGAAGAATGGTGCGACGAGATGGAGGAAGGGAAGTCAGTGGATGACGAGATTGAAGGATATGTGGAAAAGGGTAAGGAAAGTAGGGAAGAGATACAGGAGGGTGGAAGAAGAGAAAGGAGGAGGAGGAGAAGGGTCAGGAGGAGGAGGAGGAGGAGGAGAAAGGCATGGACTGATGAGGGGGAAGAGGAAATAAATGGTGGTGGCGAAGAGAGAAAGAGGAAAAGGAGACGGCTTGCTGAGCATGAGGGAATAGATGATGGTAATGAAGAGAGAAAGACGAAGAGGAGACGGCGGCATGAGGGAATGGATGATGGTAATGAAGTGAGACAGAGGAAGAGGAGACTGCTTGCTGGGCATGAGGGAATGGATGAAGGTAATGAAGTGAGAAAGAGGAAGAGGAGACCGCTTGCTGGGCATGAGGGAATGGATGAAGGTAATGAAGTGAGAAAGAGGAGGAGGAGACCGCTTGCTGGGCATGAGGGAATGGATGAAGGTAATGAAGTGAGAAAGAGGAAGAGGAGACGGCGGCATGAGGGAATGGGTGATGGTAATGAAGAAAGGAAGAGGAAGAGGAGACGGCGGCATGAGGGAATGGGTGATGGTAATGAAGAGGGGAAGAGGAGACGGCTTGCTAGGCGTGAGGGACAGGAATGGGAGAATAACTAGGAAATGGCGGAAGTGGAGGACAGAGAGCGGGAAAAGTCGAGAAGGAGGCCGCGGCGAGTAGACAAGAACTTTGATGATTCATCTGTGTGAATCATCTGAGATCTGTTATTTACTCTCAAGGCACGACGCTCACAGACATTAGCAAAACTCTGCACTAGTCTACCAAGTTCTTGTGCGGTATTTGCAGAGCGTAGCCTACATCATCATCAACATACAACAAGTTTGAGATGTTTCATCAATTACCATTCATTACTAACTCCATTCGTCTCTCCATTACTCGTGTTTTTACTTCTCTCATCAGCCCATCCATATATATATATATATATATATATATACAGAAGAGAACGGTGCCATATTCTGTCGAAAGCTTTAGAAATATCAAGGGCTACTGCATGAGTTTCTCAATGTAGGTAAATTGACATGGATGGTATTCGTATAAGTTGGGAGACTGAGTATGTCAATGGTGGATCTTTCGTGGCAAAAACCATATTGTCTATCACTAAGTTGTTGGATTCAAGGTCACTACCTTTGCGCCAGTACACACGCGCTCCTCGATTACAGGTAACACTAAACGTTGCCTCATCAGACCTCAACACTGACAACCATTGGTCCTCACCCCAGTTAAGGTACTTGTTAGCAAAGGCAAGCCTACGAAGTCGCTGGTAACGTGTAAGAAGAGGCTTCCTCACAGGCCTGTGACGTGTAACCAAGTTCATGGACTCTTTGAGACACCGTGCGCACTGAAACCTCACCAAACACTTCTGGGTTGCATTCCTTAATTTTCCTTGCACAAACACCAAACTGCGTCATCAGAATAAGCGATGAAATTCTTCAAGAAGTTGAAAAATATATATATATATTGAACAACCATGGGGACATCACACAACCTTATCGCACGCCCACATCGATCATGAACCATTCACTTAGTTCCCCATTTACCCTTACACATGCTTCCTTACCAATATAATAACTCTTGACGGCATCTAGCAACTTACCATCTACATGGTACATGCGCAAAACCTTCCACAATCCTTCTTTGTCTACTTTCTCGTATACTTTTTCCAGATCCATGAATGCCATAAACACCTTGTGGCCCTTCTCACAAGCCTTCTCCAGTATCTGTCTCACAGCAAATATTTGATCCACACATCCTCTACCACTCCTAAAGCCACCCTGTTCATCACTCATTAGGACTTCTGATATATCTCTTACTTTATAAAAATTCTTCCCTATACTTCTCTATTACACTCAATAAGCTTATACCACGATAATTCTTGCACTCACTTCGCTCACCTTTATTATTTACAGGGGTACAATCACAGCCATTTTCCACTCTGCTGGCAGTTTCACTCATCCATGCCTTTTAATATATCTCCAACGAGCACTTCATTCCGCTCTCTCCACTTGACTTAATCATTTCTGCATACATCTCATCAACCCCATTCTTTTAGCCGCTTCACGACGTTCTCCACCTGTGCGAGTGTCACGTCTCCTGGCATTGCATTCCTTCTCTGCACACCCCCAAAATCAATCATGTTTACGCTGCTCTGCTCTCTCTATTCCCATTCATTAGACTTTCAAAATATTCTTTCCATTTGGCCCTTACTTCATCTCCATGGCCTAATAATCTACCACTCACATCATTCACACTTTCACATTTCTTTCTGCTGTCACTTCCACTTTTCCGCACCTCTCTCCAGATTAACTTCCTATTTGCAGAGTAATTTGCATTCATTTTTCTTCCTTGATCATCATTTGCCTCCTTTTTCCTCTTCACCAATCTCTGCGTGCTTCTTGCTCTCAATATGGTTACCTCCATTGAACCCCTGTTAGTCAGGGAGCTGGGGGGTGGTTTGCATGCATAGGAGAGGCAGAAAGTTATTCTTCAGATTCATCACGTATACCATCTAAGGTTCAGAAAAATCTTGCGTAGACATCTGGGTGAGTGGTCGATTTCCTGTAAATGGCCCTTGAACTCGACATGTACATGCGATAATTTTTTTCGCCAAAAATGAAGGTATAATAAAAGACCATATGCCTCTATCTCTGCTTCTAATTCACATGAAATTATCCTTTTGGTGTCTAAATATATGTTTTTGAGGTCAAGGAATTCAGCTATGTAGGTTTAAATGTGCCTAGACTTACAGAAATGCATAAAAAATGGAAAAAACAATGTTCACCCCAAAATACACGATGTAATGATAATTTTACTCTTTAGATAACTCACAGTTCTTAAACAACTAATTTATACACTTAAAAATGGCTCAGTATTTCAAGACCTAAATGAATGACCTTCAGTATATTTAAAAAAATATCATATGTTTCTGCTCAAGGCATAGGAGAAATCAAACCTTAACTATAAATAAGCTCTGAATCATCATTATAGCTTCTTTAACAAATAGATGGAGAATGTTTCATGTCTTCAATTTATGTTATGACATCTATTAGAAGTAATGTCCACATGGCTGATTGCTCTCTTGTAGTTTGCACTCACAAAATGCGCAACAAGATGCACCATTTCTTCTGCAAGAACACCTGGCAGTGGCACATATCTTCCATGAGCAACGGACTGTGTATTGCCCTGGAAAGGGTTAGCACAAGTTTCAGGCAAGAGCAAGTCATCATCAAGCACATATCCAAACAACGTTTGTTCCAATTGCTGTGTGGGTTGCTGCAGAAGTGTCACAATTCTGTTCGTGCCAAGAAAGGCTCTCAATATATGAGCTCTTACAGCTTTTGTAATTGGTGGCAATTTCAGTGATCCTTTGCTGTAAAAATACATATGTGCTCTGAGCTCATCCAATGTTTGACAGTTGAACCCCTTCTTTAGTACTTGAACAAGGTACTCCTCAGCCTTCGACACTGTTTCTGAAAATTTTGGTTCAACCATACAATGACCAAATTCCATCAAGTACCTTTCAGGGAATGCTTTCAATGCTGCATACTTGGTGCCTACTTTGCTGGTGTAATCACATCCTGTCAATGTGTGCACTGCAGGGAGAAGTTTGCTAATTTGTCCAAGATGAGCAGATATTTCATGTATGGGTATGAATCTAGTGGTGTCACCTACACTTCCTTTGCCCAAATTTCTTGCATACCCTTTGCATGGAGGATGTTCCAGTAGTACACCAGAAGGATAATGATATCACTGTCTGAGGAATGCACCACAGTCTGTGTTATGTTATTTGTAAAGTTTGCCAGGTGTTGTATGATTTGATCATCTGCCTCTTTCAAATGGGATTATAGTTCAGGCATTTCCACTGATGTGCCATTGAGATTGCTTAGACATGGTTTGGCACCTTTGATTTCACCAAGGACTATTTGACGTCCTTCTGTGTTTGTGATGTTGTTGACAAGAGAGTGCACCAGGGCTTCTAGGTTTTGTTTGTTTTGTGATGAGCTCCAGAAGTTGTCCATGTCAACAGGTAAAGGGCTATTTTCTTTTATATTATTCAGTTCAGCTGGACATCGTGTCATACGTCGTATTCTCTCACGGGCTTTAGCGGAGTGAAGATCGTATGAATCAGACACAAAGACTATTCTTCCGGCAGCAGAACCAGATCTTTCTGCGTATGCTATGACTGATTTGCACAAGTCTCCAAATGTATTGAGATATTTTGATTTCATTTTTCGAATGACAGTCATAACATCAATGACTGTACCTGACTTCACATTGTCTTCAAAGTTTGGTTGTTTTGGATATTCTCTGGTTAAACACTGTCAATCTCATGAACGAGATCACTTTTCTAGGTTTTCGTCATTAAATAATTCTCATCAAACAGATACTGCTCAGAAGTGGTATCATGACATAAAATAGTCTCCACAGGAATGTTTCTTGCTCGTGCTATGTCTACTAGGTGCTGATATCGAGAATAATCCTTTTTCTGTTTCTTCCCCTTTTGGATATTTAAACACCAAAACAATAATTCCATGTGAATTAGTAGCAGAGATAGAGGCATATTGTCATTCATGATTCCTTCATTTTTGGCAAAAGAAAAAAAAAAAAAGTCGCACGTACATGTCGAGTTCAACGGCCATTTACAGGAAATCGTCTACTCACCCAGATGTCTACGCAAGATTTTTCTGAACCTTAGATGGTATCCTTGATGAATCTGAAGAGTAACTTTCTGCCTCTCTTATGCATGCAATCACCCCCCAGCTCCAGGACTATGTCATGGAACTACTCTAACCACTTCTCTCTCTTTTTCCCCACTGTTCTCTTGACCTCCATCCCACCATGCCGTACCTTTCTTCTTTGTTGTTACTCTTGCCACACCACACACCGCTTTAGCATTCCTACTAAGCAGTCCATATATGCATTCCACTGGCTGTCCAGATCCATTTCATCCCAATTCACTGATTCTAACTCCTCTCCTATTCATCTGACATTTCTTTGATCCTCAGATTCTCGACTTTCATTCTCCCTGACTGCTCCTTTCTCTCCTGGTCCACCTCACTCCTCTCAGCTTGATCTTGAAAACTATCACGGTAAACAAGAGGGGGGGGGGGGTAGCGTAGTGAAAAGTAGTATAGTGGAGATATCAAAGCACAATAAATTATAACAAAAATCGTGGTGAGACTGGCAAAACTAAGAAAGGAGGAACAAGAGAATAAAAAACTCACCCTCGTGGTGAAACTGTAGAAAGACTAAGGGTCGGTTTCTCGTTCCTTTAAGTGTTTTATTTTCAACTTTTCCGGAGAGATTTATTTACCCTGCCACACCTTAATATTTTCGTTCTTGTTAAAGATGCAAAGTGTGTCGATATTAGATGAATTAAGTGGTATACAAGAGGATATTTAAGTGTCATATGGACCTTAAGTGAGGAAGACAAAAAAGTCTTAATATACCACCAAGGTCTTAGGGAAGTAGGGAGCGCTAAGAATTTTAACCAGGTAATGATGAATATAATAAGAATTCCTAAGTATACACATCAATAATTCTCTTAATGATTCGTATTCTCGTCGGGTAAGGAGACTCCCTAACACCTCTTCCTTAGCGATTTATTTTTGAAGACGGCTGATTAATATTACTTCGTATGTTATTGATGCACAGTATGGGGATATTGGGAGAATTTATAAAACACACAAGAGGACATTATGGTGTAATTGGAAGGATTTATGTAACACAGAAGAGGACAGTAAGGTGTAAATGAAAGGATTTATATGAGAAAGTGGAGCGCAATAAGGTGTAATAAGCAAAATAAATCGCCTAGGAAAAGGTGTTAGAGAATTTTCTTAACCAACGGGAATACGGGCCATTAATCTTAGAGGTGTGTTGCTGGGTCGCCAAAATATACCAAAAACTTAATGTGGCTGCCAACACCTAGGGTGAACAGACTGTGGCAGGTACATCGTCTTTATTCCCGTAGACATCTCAAATAACTTAACTGCACTGTACAACCGACAAAAAAAAAAAAAATATTAATTACCTAATGCTTCACTCTAATATACACAGATACTCAAATTGGACGAACAGTTTAAATGAACAGTCATAACACGGTATAAACACTCATCGATAGATTACTGTAACTTTGTGGCTCACGGAAATGTTAAGTTTTATCTATGCTCCTCATAAACACTAGCAGCAACAGCCAGTCCTCACTCAGTGCCTCCCAACAAACGTCTTTCTGATGCTTCAGTGCACACTCAGCATGTAGCAGGATGTTTCGTATGAACTTCAGATCTTAACTACCCATGGTTAACAATTTCTGTGAAGCACTGGGTTTACAACAGATCCGGCAAATCTAACAAAACTGGTTTTGTGGGTTATGATGAGTTCGGGGTGTGACAACGTGTGGATATGAGAATGAGAAAAGAAGTGGTTTGTGATTGCAGTGATGCGTGGAGTGTGATGATGATAGAATGCAAGCATGAGATAAGACTGCATGGCTTGTGTATATAGTGTGAAGTGCCAAAACCTATATTTGTGTGCTGAAAGAAAAAATGGTTTATGATGTGTCTGACGTAAGAGGCTGAGGTGAGAGCTAGGGGCTGGATCAGTGAATAGGATGAGGTATGTGGGATTTCAGGGGGTGAATGTTTCGGGTGTGTGCGGAAAGTAGGGTAATGTTCAAGGAGTCTGATTTTAGGCAAAATATTAACTGCTGTTAAATGTGAAGTTTATTCCAATGACTATCCCTCATGATGCATACTTACTGTTAAATTATTATACTGATGTGACATATGTAGTACAATTCAATAAAGAGAAGACTATTAATCCCAACCTTTTGTGTGGCTGTTGTCTTATCTGTCTCTTGCCAGATGTCGCAACCTGGAAGAGGCAGCCTCGACATAAATGTGCTGCAGGTGTTTCTGTACATAGCAACAACTTATTTATAGGACACCCAAGCTTCTCATATATATTATTGTGCTTTATTTGTGCAGCTTGTCTTTGCATTTTTTCTTATTCTCCATACCACCTCACGCTCATGCATTGTCCTAGTCAATTTTACACATTCCCGTGTCTCTGCAGTACAAGACGAGACATCTTTAGGATGTTTCCTTTTAACCCTCATCAGTCTCAAGGCAATGTTCACCAATCTTTTGTTGTTGTCCGTCTCTTCCTCCACGCAAGTATTTCAGAAGTATTTTGCATGAACACGTCTACCTATCAAATTATGTCTCACAAGCATCTTCCACCTTACACCGCAGTACGATGTTGCTGGATCAGTTACATTGCAATACCGTTTTCCTAAATCTTACATTCATTTTTATATTTCCCTTCACTGCTCTTAACCCAAATGCCATCTTCTTTTTTGCTGCACACTTTCCACTATTTCTTCTTCAAAACCACCATACTTTTTTCAGAACACTACCTAAATACTTGAACAATCGCACATTTCTTATTTCTCTCAACAAAGGGCTCTCTTCTGTGTCTATTTCAAAAACTATCTCCTTGCTTTTCCCTACATTTAACGAAAAAAAAAAAAATCCCTTTTTTCACTCACAGCATCTAAATTTCTCCACGATTTTGTAATTTACATATACTTTCATCAATGCACTATTTGCTAACAGGAGTGTACGTTGTTTCCGCTTTTTTTTTTTTTTTAATGCGAGGAAGAAGGAACCAAAGGCCATGAGCCCGCAATAACAATTCCCTCCAAGAGAAAAACAAAATACAAGAGAGAGCCAAATTCAAGATCCATTCATTTCGAGATGCCTGGACACACTGCGTTTGAAAGACTGAAGATCATAGGCAGCAGGAAATACAGACAGAGGGAGACAGTTCCAGAGTTGACCTGTTGCATAAATGAAGGACTGGGAGTAACGGTTAACGCTTACATTAGAGAGTTGGACAGAAAAGGGATGAGAGTTTGCTGCTAGATGGGTGCTACGCGCCCGTCGTGGAGGTGGAGCAATGCATGCAGACAGTTCAGAGGAGCAGTGACCATTAAAGTAGCGATAGAAAAGAGATAAAGATGCAACAGTGCGGCGAAGAGATAGAGGTTGAAAGGAGTCAGTAAGAGGAGGAGAGTTAATGAGACGAAAAGCCTTTAACTCCACCCTATTGAGAAGAGCTGTATATGGGGAGCCTCCCCACACATGAGAGTTGTACTCCACACAGGGGCGGATAAAACCCCTGTATAGAGTCAACAATTGTGCAGGGGTAAAGAGAGAACGGAGTCGGCTTAGCACACCCAATCTCTTGGAAGCAGATTTTACAAGAGATGTAATATGATCTTTCCAAGATAAAGACCTTCGTACAGTACTCCGTCCATGTATGCACTAAACGGCGGCGGTACGACACACTGCTTTTTTCAGCTCAACATCCAAGCTGAGTCTCTCAATTGACGTATCATTCACTTTCGTAATAACTTATCTTCCATTAAACATGTGCTGGATTGCTTTGAACAATCAACGTCCTCATCTTTTGTGTGAAGTACCATCCACTATGTTTGCCAACTTACGTTACCCCATCTATCTATCTATCTATCTATTGCCAGACGCCTCAATCCCGTTTGGGGTGGCCACAAACAAATCGCCTCCAAGTCGCCCTGTCCCCCGCCATTTCACTGCCCTGCTCCCAACTCACACCCCCCTCTCTCATATACCTCTCCACCCCATCCCTCCATCTCATCCTCGTTACCCCATGCTGACTTTAAATTTCCAAATTCCGTCTGATTGTAATCCTCTTTGGTATATATTTCATCATTTAATAAATCCTTTTTAAAATTCGTATCGCTTCTTTTTCACTTATCTCCCACGAAAAAATTAATTTTCCTTTCTGGTGCAACCAACATTTTAATAACGACATGCAGCTTCTCTTCTCTCACTTCACCGTCTCCCTTAAATACTTTCTTCAACACTATCTAACTTTTACTTGGAGATCTCCTTTGAACACGCAGGCTTCTGAGAAAAAGATTTTTGCTGCTGGTAATCTTCATATATTGCTGTACCTCTTACCCCCCCTCCTGTGTGTGTGTGTGTGTGTGTGTGTGTGTGTGTGTGTGTGTGTGTGTGTGTGTGTGTGTGTGTGTGTGTGTGTGTGTGTGTGTGTGTGTGTGTGTGTGTGTGTGTGTGTGTGTGTGTGTGTGTGTGTGTGTGTGTGTGTGTGTGTGTGTGTGTTCTACCGAGGGACACTCATTCGGGAAAGGACTTCTTGGAACATGAAATAAGAGAATATGAGGACAAGTAACTGAACGTACAGCTTTGCATAACACCAGGGTCGGTTATCGGAACAACATTAAAGATATATACAGTCCCAAGCATACAGTGGAGAGTGGAGAGGAAGGTCATTGGGCACTGATAGATAAGTATACTACAATCGTCCTTAGTGAGTTATCTGGAAGAGTGTCGACCACGTATTGACTGAGGGAGCTGGGAAAATGTGTAGTGGTTCTGGCACAAGTTGGAAGACCTGGATGGAAGGAAGTGTTGAAGGTAGAATTATCGAAGGAGATCAGTGAGATGAGATACCAAGAAAGAATGTGAGAGAAGTCAGAATGAAACATGCACGTGCAATAAATGACCCAACTGACGAAACCTGATTATTTTCACTTTGGCCGGAACAAAACAGCTTATTTTTAAAAAACGAATAATAATTGTATTTCGAAAAGGAATTTTATGTCTATGGCTAGATAAAGGATAATACCACAGTCAGCCAATACATGCTATGATATGTTCCACACATCACCTCTCCTCCCATTCCAATTCTCCAGTTAACTTATCCTGTAATCATGGTAGTGTGTGTGTGTGTGTGTGTGTGTGTGTGTGTGTGTGTGTGTGTGTGTGTATCTCTCTCTCTCTCTATATATATCTATCTCTCTATCTCTCTGTCTAACTATCTATCTATCTATATGTGTACGTGTGTGTGTGTGTGTGTGTGTGTGTGTGTGTGTGTGTGTGTGTGTGTGTGTGTGTGTGTGTGTGTAAACCAAATGATTACAATTTTATCCCATTTTTACCACATTTGGTGGAAACAATGAAGATGAGGGGCGGAATAAACATATAAATATATTTTGTTTAGAATACTAGGTCAATGGTCAAGGCCACAGGGCTAGGTCAAACACTGAACCAGGAAAAGCAAAGCGTTCTTTTTTCGATTTACACCAAATTTTGGGAAAAAGTTGACGGTGAGGCAAGAATGGAGTGATTCAGTTGTGAGAACAGTCTGTCAAAGGTGAAGGTCACACAGAAAGTTTAAAGTTCAACTTGTGTGTGTTTATAAAAAAATAAAATTCGATTTCAACCAAACTCAGTGGTAATACTGTGGGCCAGCCAAGGAGTAAACCGCTTATTTTGCAATAGGTCAAATGTCAAGGTCACAGTGGCAAGGTCAACATAATTACTATCCTGTCTATACTAACTTTGTGGAAGGGCTGAGGATAAAGAAAGAATGAAAGAGTTCTGTTTTGAGAACAAGCCGTCAGTGGTCATGGTCACATAGAAAAATCAAAGGCCACGGTCACAGGACAAGGCTAACTCAAAAAGAATTTTGATATGATTTCAACCGAATTAGAGGGAATGGTTGAGGGTCAGGCACGAAGAAAAGGATTAAGTTTAGTGAATAAGTCAGAGGTCAAGGTCACAAAGCAAGGTCAAAGTTCGACCCATGTGATTGTGATTGATTGATTGTGTGTGTGTGTGTGTGTGTGTGTGTGTGTGTGTGTGTGTGTAGAAAATAATCAAAACTTTTCTGGTTTGATTAGCATCAAAACTGGTGGATGAGTTGAGGGTCGACTTTTTTTTTTTTTTTTTTTGTACACTAAGTCAATGCTCAAGAACACAACGGAAGATCAACTTAAGCGTTTTTTAACTCCAATATTAAGTACCCATTATGCGTCACGTTAAATAAAGGATAGAAGTGTTCGATTCTGAGAATAATCAGTCAAAGGTCAAGGTTACAGGAAAAAGTCAAAAGTCAAGGAGCGTGGGCAATGTCAGTTCAGATACAACGATGCGACCTGAGACAAAGTTAGTGGAAGGGTTAATAATTAGGCAAGAATGACGTAAGTCCATTTTGACGGTAATCTGCTGAAGGTCAAACGTGGAAAAGTAAATGTTCGGTCCTTAGACTACTTGCTGGTCGCGGGTGTTGCATTCTATGAGTTTGTTATTATTTTTTTTTTTAATATGTTGATCAGTAACTTCTCTGGCATATATAAAATAAACTGAACTGATCATTTGTCGTATAGATATCCATTTTCTTTTTTTATATCCTGAAAAAAATATTGTTCTTTTATTGGGTTCTGATTATATTACCCCATTAGTCGTTTTTAGCAAAAGAACTAAAATATATATGTAAGTTATGGAAGAACTTAACTAATAAAACGTAAAGGTTCACAGGGATATCACGGTATATAAGTAATTTATGGATGATTTCTACAAATCCATAAGGTATTGAATTCTGTATAAATTATGTATGAAAAGAAATATGAATCAAATGAACAGGGCGCTTTGAGACACAATCACAAAACATGTCCGTGTAACATTAAGAAGCAATACATTCATAGTGGTTTATATTGCCATTTAATTTAAACCTAGCCCAACTCTTCTCTCCCTGATTAGGACAGGCCACTCCAAGTAACATTCTTTTCATAATCATCATCATCATCCTCTCCTGTTACCCGCCAAAAATAGGCTCTGATCCAATGTCCTTTAATACAGAAAACCATTTAATAAGTTGGGTGATAACCATACAGCTATCAAGTAGACGCCTGGCGGTCTAGCTGTGGCCTATAAAAATCTAAATCTGATGGGCAATACAGGTTTATTGCCCACATCATGCCGCCCACGGGCTAGCAAGTCCTTATATGCGTTGCTAGTGCCTGGACTGACAACCCTAGCTAGGGTCAGCGTGCTCCTAATGGATCAATATAGTGCTGGGAAAATAAATAAATAATATAAAATCGCAGGACAAGCGAATATGAAGAAGAAGGATGCTGTCTGGCGTTTGAGAACGAATGAGGAATAAGAAAATCTGGATACAGTGAAGGTAGAGTATACCCGGCTAACCTTTGCTTGTAATTATTCATGGCAGCTTGTAGTGGCATTTTCACTATTTTTTTTTCGTTACATACTGTGAAATATTATGCTACGCAACAACCTCTCGCAAATCCTGGGGGAACTATCGTCCCTGGTCAACGCAGCACACAACACGCTGTGACAAATTTCACCACAAGGAATCGCCCATCACTGGAATTTTGTTGGCCACTTAAAATGATATAGCAGCGGCACTGAGGACGCTGGCCATTACTTAATAGTTTATGGCACCCGACATTATGTTAGGACCGCGGGCGAGGCAGGAAGGGAGACAGGGTAAGAGAGTCATAAGCTAGACGGCATTGCTGTTACTCGTGCGTACCGTGACGCACATCATTTAATTCAGTGTAGAAAACTAGCCACCAGATAAACAAGAGACCGTAAAGATACGTCTCAACTGCATTTTCTTGTTAAAAATAAATAAAAAAAAGTATTTCATCCGACCATCCTTGTCATATTGTAAAGTCTTGTTCTGCAGCTTTATGAGAACATGACACGTCTTAGTTAAGCCAGTTTAAAGATTACTGGCATCACACGGCCTTGGGACTGAGCAGCGGAACTGGAGTTGAAAAGAAAATGGAAATGAAGTTTATATGTACAGAGCGATTTTTATTGCAGTTTGTTCATACGTGCTGTGTTTTACCTTCCCCAGTGAGATGAAGCCCCCAAACAAGAGAAAGGTTCTTTACATTAGGTTTTTTTTTTTTTTTTTTTTTTAAATAACAGAACGGAGGAAGGAAAAACAAATGGAGAAAAAAAAATAATCCATACACCAGATTACTGGTGTCCTCTGTTCATAAAATATCTGTAAGAATTAGACTTGAACAGTTGTAGGTTGAAATTTGGAGGAAAACAACTCTGGGGAAGCGAGTTCCAGAGAGATGCAGTTCGGGGAATGAAAGAATTCTGATAGGCAGAAGTTCTGCAATGTGGTTGAGTGACATTCCAGTCATGAGCGCTACCAGATGCCCGTGTAGCACGAGGGAAGGCATGGAGAGGTGGCACCATGGACGCAACTTCGTCTGAGCATTTGCCAAAAAAATATCTGTAAAATAATGCAAGGGAGGCAACATTCCTTCTTACTTGCAGGGGAGGTAGTTTATATGTAATGGCAGGGTTGTTAATGATTCTAACAGCTTTATTCTGAATTTTGTCTAGTTGTCTTAATGCAACCTCTCCACAACCATTCCACAAGGGTGAGCAATATTCAAGCTGAGAGCGCACATGACTCATATAAATTATAGCTAACTGCTCATCGGCGAAGAAGTTACGGACTCTGTACAATAATCCAAGTTTCTTTGAGGCGGTTTTAGCAAGTGATCTGACAAGAGAGGTCCAGCTGAGGGCACTGTTAAGTGAGACACCAAGAATTTCAATACTTTTGGAGATGGGAATATTAGTAGCACTGAAGGTAATGTACGAATCTGGCAATATCTGTCTATTAGTAAACTGTATATATTTAGTTTTACTAGCATTAAAAGAGACAAGGTTGTTTTGTCCCCATTCACTGATTGTAGATAGATCTTGATTTATGGAGATGGCTGTATTGAGTTGAGAGGTAG
The DNA here is from genome assembly GCF_032717465.1 of Coenobita brevimanus. Lineage (NCBI taxonomy): Eukaryota > Metazoa > Arthropoda > Malacostraca > Decapoda > Coenobitidae > Coenobita > Coenobita brevimanus. The sequence continues at coordinate 35,967,132 of NC_137045.1, read as the reverse complement.
AGATATTAGACTTTGTAAATGGATGTCTGAGTGTGAATGAACTATGTAGTGTTGAGTCATCTGCATATGAGTGAATGGGATTGTGAGTGACAGATAAGAGATCATTAATATGAACCAGAAATAGGGTTGGCGCCAGAACTGATCCCTGTGGCACGCCGGCGTTAATTGAGTGGAAATTCGAATATACATCATCTACTTTTACTCTTATTTTCCTGTCACTAAGATAAGAAGAAATCAAAGGAACAAAAGACGTTAGTCCATAGCAAGGGAGTTTGGACAGCAGGGAACGGTGCCATACTCTGTCGAAAGCTTTAGAGATATCAAGAGCTACTGCATGAGTTTCTCCAAAAAGATCAATTGATTGATGGATGGTATGAGTTAAGAGATTGAGTATGTCAATGGTGGATCTTTCGTGGCGAAAACCGTATTGTCTATCATTAATTAACTTGTTGGATTCAAGATGTTTAACAATATGCTTATTAATTAAAGTTTCAAATACCTTACCAAGAGAAGATGTGATAGCTATTGGTCTGTAATTGGAGGGGTCAGACGAACTTCCTTTCTTCGGAACTGGGTGGATATTGGCTTCTTTCCATGAATTTGGGAATAAAGAAGTACGTATGCATAGTCTGAATAATTTAGCTAGGACAGAGGCAAGTTCAGGGGAACACTTTTTCAAAACAATTGGCGGAATTCCATCTGGACCTGGAGCTTTGTTGGTAGGTAAATTGTCTAGGATGGATTTTACAAATCTTGTCTGTATTTTAAGTGGGGCAATTTCGGGAGAATCAAGTTCCAGTACTGAGACATTCTGGCTGGTATCATCTATGGTAGAGTTTCTTGCAAAGGTACTAGCAAAGATATCTGCTTTCCCACGTGGGTCATTTGTAATATTGCCATCTGAAGATTTTAGTGGGGGAATGGAAGATGACTTGTTAAAGTTATTATTGAAAGAATTAAGAGTTGACCAGAATATTCTGTTGTCATTAGGGTTGTTAAGTAGTTTTGATGCTTGCTTTTGAAGAAAGTTTGATTTAGATAGATTTAGATAGATAGATAGTGAGATAGATAGATTTAATACAGCTTTTGCATGATTTCAGCCATCGTATGTAATGGTCTATACAATGTAACTTTAAGTGTTTCATAATCAGGTCTCACTGATTTGTGGCTTATCTCACTCGCTTCATTTAATTTTCTTGATGGTCTGGCCTCCTCCATGGATCACTTCTTTCCAGTTTCCTTTGTTCCTTCCTCTGTCACCTTCTTCCACTTTTTTCTCGGACTCCCCTTTCGTTTCCTTCTCTCTGCTTCTAATTTTTTTTATTTTTGTTTTATTAATCCATCCTGACCTATTCTATTCAGGGATTTATGGCCACTGCACATTTTATTAATCCATCCTGACCTATTCTATGCAGGGATATATGGCCACACCACTTTACCCCACCATGGCTTTCATTTTCCATCATGCAATATCTGCTTCCACACTTTTATCTCTAACAGTTACTGTCATTTTTTACCCTCTCATCACATCTTATATTAAATATGATCGTTAATGATGGAAAGTGGCGGGCTGACTAGGGGAGTGTATGTGAGTGTGGTGGAAGGAAGAGGGGAAGAGGGAAATCTACGATGTAACTGGGGGACGGAGTGGAGAGATATATGAAAGAGAGAGTGGTGTGAGTTATGGAAAGGTTAATCAAATTTCAGAGGACAAGGCGACGAGGAGGCAATTTGTTTGCGGCCACCTTTTATGGGACTAAGGCCTCTGGCATTAGAAAAAGATTTCATATCCAACAATTTCCCAGTACTTCAGGGTCGAGTTAATCTGCTGCTATTTCCACCACAAAATAATTCAAACACTTCAGTTCCCACAAATCATTACTATTCAGACTTACTTTCATATCATTTTCCGCCGTGTCTCTCTACTGCATCTCATTACAGTACTCCTCACATTCAGTGTCACATTCCTTCTCTCTCACACACTTCCAAATTCATATACTAACTGCTGAAATTTGCCACCTACTTCTGCAGACAATACCGTGTCATCTGCAAACAAAATCTAGCTTAATTCCCAGTCAGTCCCTCTCCCTAGGTTCCTCTGTCCGATGGAAAGGATAGTGGAAGGACTACATTGGAAGACAGCCTGATCTACCTGGATGATGTTATCATTTTTGGCAAGACCTTCAAGAACGTACTGGAGAGGCTGTCTGACCTTTTCGATTGATTCGGAACTGCACACCTTACGTTGAGCCCCAGGAAGTGCTGCCTGTTCCAGAAGGAAGTCCAGGTTTTTGGCCACATCGTGAGTGATTCAGGAGTGTGAACTGTGAGTAATTCAGGAGTGTGAACTGATCCTGAGAAGATTGCTGCATTACATAATTGGCCAGTGCCAGCCATTGTATGGAAGCTGTGGAGCTTCCTGGGTCTGTGCTGTTACTATTGCTGATCTGTGAAGAACTTTGCCACCGTGGCAACACCACGACACTAGCTTACAGAGATGGGGCACAAGTTTTTGTGGAGTGAATCAACTGTGGACTCTTTCAAGCGGCTGAAAGAGGCTTTGAGTGGTATATCGGTGCTTACGTATCCAGCTCCCTCCAGACCTTGCATCTTGGATTGTGATGCCAGTGATGTCAGGACTGATGTGTGCTCTCCCAGGAAGATGATGATACAGAGAAAGTGGTGGCTTACTACAGTAGGAAACTCAATGCAGGGGAGAGGAACTATTGTGTTACTCAGAAGGAACTGCTAGCACTAGTGAGAAGCCCAACCTATTTCCACCCTTACCTCTACAGGTGAAGCTTCATAATCTGTACCTGCCATGTTGTGCTGAGATGGCTGAAGTCTCTGACGAAACCTAAAGGACAACTGGCTCGGTGGATTGGAGGGCTGGTGCAGCATAACTATATGATGCAATATATCATGAGGTGAATTAAACACCTCTAAGAGTGAGGCCTCAGTACTGCCTCGCTACTGCGAGTGGGGCTGTAAGCTGCCTGCTCTGCTGATGGCCTTCATGTCTACAGTTCATGAGGCTACTGGATACTTTCGGTGAAGATGATATTCAGGCATGAATTGAGACTGCCAGTAGACGTGAAAGGCCCCCAGAGGAAGGTCTCCCAAAGGATGCCTGCGAGTTTGCCAGAAACCTGGAGAAGAGAATGAATGAGGTGCACTATCAGTTTTAGGGATGCTGAAGTTCTCCAATGAGGTCATTAAGAGGGGGTATGAAATGAGAGATAGCCACATCAGTTTCGGGGTGAGAGACTGGGTACGGCTCTACAGTCCCCAGAAAAAGAGGGCTCAGCCCCCCAAACTTCAATGTAATATTCAGTATTTGATTTGACAGGGAAATATTTTGTCTCTATAAGAGTGAAGACTAAGGTAAAGGCCATTAAAAAAGATAATGGAAAAGCGTTTATAAAATCGCAACCGAACCCACTCAAGCGCAGGGATTCACTGAGAACTAACGATCGATTCAATGTCGTAACTTACATTTGTTTGGATAGAAAGAAGTGGACACGGGATGGTACTGTCTTCTCCATTTCGTTCTTTCTGCTTAAACAAATGTAACCTAAGACTATTATTTCCTCTTAACGAAGTTTTTCCCCCCGTTGGGCAAACAAGAGACAAAGGATGAGTCTTTACTCTTGTTTCCTTGTGTGTGTGGTAAAAAAAAAAATAGTTATAGGAGAATATTGATAATAGAATTATGTGACTGGGACCCACTGCAAGTTTGTAATAAGAAAGGGTGGGCTACAGGTCCTCATCCTGACAGAACGAGGGAATGACAGGAAAGAATGACAATGGACATAATTCTTAACCAGGGATTGCAAATGGAACGCCTGCTCCCTAATTTCATTCAATCACTACTGAATCCCATTAAAAAAGGGGAAGATCGACATCGTTACCTTATATTATACCTATTTAAGTTATATAGAGTCGGATTTTTCTTATTTTTGCATTAGCTTTCTCAGTATGACCTATATGGATCTTGATTTCAATTACCTTGATAGATTTGAAGCAGCTGGAAACTGCCTGAAATCCCTTAATGAGTATAATGTTATCTTTAAGAGTATGACCTGTCTTCATTATCTTACATCATTTCCCACTTTAATATGGGGTGGATGCTGAGGCTATCCTAGTTTGATTTGCCATTTTTGTTGTGGCCGGTTTTACAGACAGATGCCCTGCCTGACCCTAACCCTCCTGATTAACCCGGGCTTGTGAATGGTTGGCGAGTAGAGGTAGGGGAGAAGATGAGAGAGAGAAGAGAGAGATATATGTGAGCAGGAGAAGGGAGGTTAAGAGACTGGTGAAGGAGAGTAAGAAAAAAGTGGATGAAGAGTTTGGGAGGAATCTGAGTGTGAAATGGAGGGAGAGTAAGAAATTGTTTTGGAAGGAGGTAAAGAAAGTAAAGCAGTGTGAAAGGGGAAATAATAGGGGAGTGAAAGATAGGAATAATAGATTGTTGGTGGAGAAGAGAGAGAAATTGAGGAGATGGAAGGAGCACTTTGAGGATTTGTTGAATGTAGAGAGTGAGAGCAGTGTGAGTATAAGCGGTTGGGGAATGGCTGGGAGAAGAGGAGATGAGAGGAGGGAGGAAGAGATCAGTAGGGCGGAAGTAGTGGAAGCAATGAAGAAAATTAAGCTGGGAAAGGCCCCAGGAATTGATGGAGTGTGTGGTGAAATGCTTAGGTATGGGGGTGAGATTGTTGTGGAGTGGATATGGAAGTTGTGTAGATTGGCTTGGGAAGGGGGAAGGGTTCCAGAGGACTGGAAATCAGGTATAATTGTTCCTCTGTACAAAGGAAAAGGGGAGAGAGAAGTATGTGGTAACCATAGGGGTATTTGCCTACTTAGTGTGACTGGTAAAATATATGGTAGAATACTCATTGATAGGGTTAGGCATATGACAGAGGAGCTAGTTGGAGAAGAACAAGGGGGATTTAGAAAGGGAAAAGGGTGTGTAGATCAGATATTTGTTCTAAGATGTTTAGTGGAGAAGTATCTAGAGAAGGGAAGGAAAGTGTATGCTGCCTCCATGGACTTGGAGAAAGCTTATGATAGAATAGATAGGCAAGGTATATGGAAGGTATTAAGAATATATGGAGTGGAGGGGAAATTGTTGAGTGCTGTGAAGAGTATGTACCAGGGAGCTAGGGCTATGGTGCGAGTGGATGGTGAGCTGAGTGAGTTCTTTGATCTCAATGTGGGACTGAAACAGGGCTGTGTGATGTCTCCATGGCTGTTTAATATATATATGGATGGGGTTGTAAAGGAGGTGCAAGGTAGGGCAGTGGATGTGGGGCTGGCCCTAATGAATGAGGGTGAGATTTGGAAGCTTCCGGTGTTGCTGTTTGCTGATGATACAGTATTGTTGAGTGAAGGTGAATGGGAGTTGCAAGGTTTGGTGACTGAATTTGGGACAGTGTGTAGGAGGAGGAAGCTGAAAGTTAATGTAAACAAAAGTAAAGTTATGGTGTTTGAGAGGAATGAAGTCACAGAGTGTGCAGTGAGGTTGGATGGTGAGGATATGGAGAATGTGGATGCATTCAAGTACTTGGGTAGTGTGATGAGTAAGGATGGAAGTTTGGGGGATGAAGTACGTGAAAGGGTACAGCAGGGAAGGAAGGTTGTTGGTACACTGAAAGCAGTGATGAGAAATAGGGAGGTGAGTATGGAAGTTAAGAAGTCACTGCATGATAGTATTGTGATCCCTACCCTGACGTATGGAAGCGAGGCGTGGACCTTGCAAGAGGGGAACAAGTCAAGAGTGAGAGCAGTTGAAATGAGTTACTTGAGAGGAGCATGTGGAGTGACATGGAGGGACAGGTTGACGAATGAAGAAGTGAAGGAACGTTGTGGGGTAGATGTGGATGTGGTTGAGAAGATTAGGAGAAATACACTGAGGTGGTTTGGACATGTGGAGAGAATGGAGAATGAAAGACTGACTAGGAGGGTGTATGTAGGTGAGGTGGAGGGAGGGAGAGGGAGGGGTAGACCGAGGATGAGGTGGAGGGATGGAGTTGAGAGGTATATGAGGGAGGGGGGGGTGAGTTGGGGGGAGGGTAGTCAAATGGTGGGTGACAGAGTGACTTGGAGGCGTTTTGTCTGCGGCCACCCTTTGCGGGATTAGGCTTCGGGCTATAGATAGATAGAAATAGATTGTGGCAGGCACTGTGTTGAACTGTCTTTCCCCCCCCCCAGTGGCTGGAGGAGTGCTTTTAATCCGACCGCTGTAAATGGACCATTTTAGTATCTCCCTGTTCAGTCGAAGCAGCACTCAAGTTTGCCCACCACTATAGGCAGCACTCCACGAACATTCTCATCCTCACCCTTGACAAGCCACCACCACCTTTTCCGGCTGGGACTGTAAATTAGGTGGGTGTCAGGAAAGGCAGGAGATGAGGTGGCCAGGCTGAATTCCTTCACTCCCTCCTCTTCCCTACTCTTGAAAGTCCACCAGGTCAGAAGGATCTTGGGAAAGGTGGGGAATGAGGTGGCCTTGCCTATCCTTCTTTGCACCCTCCTCCTCCCTACCCGCGAAGAGTTACCACCTCTTTTTTTCGGCAGGGGCACTGACCCAAGAGAGCTCGGAGAGAGGTACTGGAACGTTATTAATTTGACTGCTGCTAGTTGGCCCTTCAAGTGCAGTTGCACCTACGTGTATCTAGTCTAGCCCTACTAGATCTAAGCAATAGGCTACTCAAGCCTGTTCACCACTGCAAGGTAGCATTCCAGGAGCAAGGAGTATGACCAAAATGCGTGATATAAAATGGCATGCAGATTAGCCATTTCCTCTCCTCAGAGGCGAATAAATTTGGGACTGGCCTATATAATGGCGTACACAGTTTTAAAAATTCGACCGAAAAAGATCAGTTATCCCTCAAAAGGAAAAGTTATATCGAAAACTTACGCACAAAGCAAAAAAAAGTTACATTTATCATATTATATATCGAGAGACTTCCCTGCAACGTCCACAGTTGATGTGACTTAGTATTTATACCTAAAAGTGTTCTGTCATGTAACCGTTCAAGCTTCAGTCAGTAGTTTCTCACTTGATTCGCTGTAAACATAAAACTTTTATAGGTCACCGGAAGCGGAAAAATGAAACAGCGAAAACAGTTTTAATCGAGTATATCAGATACAACTGACTGGATAGGTGTGTTGGCCATCCGTTGTTTAGGAGGGTAAAATATACCAGAAATGTGCAGATTTTGACCATCAGTATTCGCATTAATATCCCATTTATATGCAGAATGAAAATGCAGCGTCAGTGCTGTTGGTTATGTAAAATATTTCCGCATTTGTAACATCCAACCAGCCTATCCAGTACGTTGTGCAGGGCGTAAAATTGTGAGAGAGAGAGAGAGAGAGAGAGAGAGAGAGAGAGAGAGAGAGAGAGAGAGAGAGTGTGTGTGTGTGTGTGTGTGTGTGTGTGTGTGTGTGTAAGGAACGGATAGGCTCATCAATTCGTTTATACTACAAAATGAAAGGAAAGAAAAGGCGGCGGCAATGATAAGGAAAAGTGAGAGACCCATGAAAATGAGGATTGGTGATGATGAAGGGGATAGGCGTGGTTAAACAGTGTAAGCACATCCGAGGCAAACCAGAATTTAAGCAAAGAGTGCGGAAAATATTATAAGCACTAAGTAAACAGCTGAGGTACTTTTTATTTGCAAAGACATGGAGGGTAAGACAACAACAACAGAAACAACGACAAGGACGAGAGACAACCTATACTCTTTCAGCTAACACAAGACTATATGACTCTGAGGACAGTGAGTTATTAGAGACTGGTGGTGTTAATTTACTCCAGAAATTCCCAACTGGTTCTCCTTGATTTATGTTACATGCACTGACGTGTCTAATTTGCGGCATACATTCCAAAGTCCATTCTTTGAGGGTCAGCAATCTTACGTGTCACAGGCCTAAGCATGTCACTAATTCGGCGCTACCACCCACCGTCCATACTTAATACATGCTAGGACTGTCTCATTTAGAACTGTTGTAATGGTGTTTGCGAGGATGATTTTTGGATGTGTGAAAGATGATTTTGTGAATGGTTCGTTAAATCAACATTTCCTCTAATTTCGATCACTTTCTTCTCCGTCATTATCAGGGAATTTTGGTATGATGCTTAACATATTCAGGCTTCTATGACCCATTATAATCTAATAATAAAAGGTCTGGGTATCATTTGCTATACATCAATCGAATTCTCTTGACCATCAGAGGGTTACAGATGAAAGCATTATCACTTTCAGGCTCCGGTGAATCGCTCTCAGATAACCAAAGTTGTCTGGGGTTGCAGCACAGGTCTCTCTCTCTCTCTCTCTCTCTCTCTCTCTCTCATTGAGTGTGTGTGTGTGTGTGTGTAGGGAGGAAGGGAGTGAGGTGGCGTGCAGGCGAGAGCAGGCATATCATACCTAATAAAACATTGATATGTGTAGATATTTGATAAGATTTAATGCCGAATGGAGCTGAAAGCCATAATTTGTTGGACGTTATATCTATAGTAAATGTAACTTTTTCATCACAAGCAAGTCCTATATACTGTACTATATTCAGAGTGATCCATACGATATTTAATCCTAAGTCAAAGTCCTCTCTGTACACCGTATTTTAGCTAGCGTCCTCCCTTACTTCCCCAGCTCACATCAATGTGTGTATCGAAATTTGTTCAAGCTAAGTGGTGGTGGTTCAGACTTAACATCTCAGGATGAGAAAGGATAGGAAACACTAGGTGGTCCTTGCGGTGGTGGGGCTAACTGTGCATAACTTCTGCTGATATAGTGGGTGTGAAACCTCACTGAAACTTTCGGTCATATACTTAGAAACTGTTGTCTTCCACAATTTTGCGATCGGCTCCCTCCACAAGTAGATACACCGGAGAGTAAAGAGGGTGACAACAGGGGATGAGGCTGGAAGGAGGGAGCTGGTGAAGCTGAGAGAATGAGGCAGAATAGTGGTACAAAAAGAAGGGAAAGGACGCAGAATAAGAGAGGAGGTAAAGGCTGATAAAAAGGAAAAGCTGTTATGAATGGAGAAACTTATTTTCAGAAAAGGCAAAAGGGAGGAGACGTGATTTTTTAGTTAAGTAAAGGGAGAAATTAAAGGCGACGCTGATGGTATGTGGAAAATATGAAGAGGAGGTAAATCAGAATGATATTTATGATGGAGTAGTAGACAAGAGGAAACGGCAGAGTACCAAATGAGGTTTGAATACAGTGAAGGAGGTACTGACCAAGAGAGAGAGAGAGAGAGAGAGAGAGAGAGACGTGGGGGGAGGGGAAATCATTAATCCCTTGAATGACATAGGCTTTTCCATTACTGAATAATATTTTCTGTGCACCTGATTACAGTACTTTTTCAAACTGTCGCCGTGGTGCCATTTATTTATTTATTTTTTTCATTGTTTTGTCAGTCTTCCAACTCTATTTGTCTGTAATTTGCAATGCATTTCCCCCTACATATTCAGAAGCATTCGTCACCAATTTCGAGCAATATTCTTCCCCTTTCCCCTCTCCTCTGCCCTCACCTCGTGTGTACACCAATGTCCCCTCTCCCCCACCCCACTTAACCGGCCCAACAGAACTTCGCTTCCAAAGTCCTCTCAATGGATTGCACTTTTTTCTGCAGAAACATTTACCCAATTACCCGGGGTCTTAACTCTCTCAAACACTTAGCACTCCTTCCACTTATGCGAGACTTCATTTTATGCAATGAGAGAGTGGGAATTTCAGTAGAGCTGCTCTTGTCAGGTTCTTTTTCACCATTTAATGACCAGGAGCATTTAGTATTTCTCAGGCTGCAAATACTTCAGTGTGCAGACCCTCACTATTCATCACACATATAATATATATATATATATATATATATATATATATATATATATATATATATATATATATATATATATATATATATATATATATATAATATATATATATATATATATATATGAGTGGCATTACGTGAACAATAAACCCCAACCATCCCTTGGATATAATCCGACAGGTTCAATCGGGTTGGAGCGCCTTAATTACCCACTAAACAACCAGGCGCCATAGTTTGGTTATATAGTTACCACTCAGCGTAGTATATCGTTTCCTTGTGTATAGGAAGCCATTTAGCTTGTCACAGTGTAGAGTCACCCGTAGACGGTAGGAAGAGGGAAGAAAGTAGGAAAGAAGGACATAAGAGGAATGAAGGAAAGTGAGAAGGAGGAGAGGAAAGAACAACCCCCGAAGGCAGCATTTCATCGAGTGAGTGGATGACGAGCGCCCCCTCGCGTTGGTAAAAAAGACGATAATAAAGACGTTGTCACACAGGCACATAGTCCGATCGCGTAGATTGGGGAAAAATTAATAATATCCTCCTTAACTGGACTATAATCTTGGTGTAATGTTTCTCGTCATTGCCTGCATCTTGTCTGGTACTGAGAAACGGAAGACTAGAATATAGCCTAATAAAACGGGTACTCTCATTCCAACTTTTACCCCAACCTACACCATCGAACAATTTTAGTCAGAATTAGTTAGATTGTGAGCGACGTGTGACGAGGTCCTAAGTCACTTACCTTTACTACTAATGAAAATAAGGGTCAGTAGGGTTCGGTTCCATGTCCTAGAGTATGTCACTAATCAGCCTTCAAAATAATGCCACTGCAGACACCAGCAAGTTTACTCCCATGATCTAGCTTGTCGAGGCTTATCCCCTGGCCAGCCTCATAATGTGTTTGGACTGGTATGTACAACTGACTCGTATCTTTTCAGTACTTTCCAACTTTAATGGACACCTTTAACTTATGGCAGTGAATGTAGAAAAAAAGGTAACTATTGCCTTACTAGAGATTGCTTCTGTCTCCTCAGTCCAAGGCCTCTCTCTCTCTCTCTCTCTCTCTCTCTCTCTCTCTCTCTCTTTCTCTCTCTCCCTGAAGCACCATAAGCTCGTCTGGGAATCATTAACTAATTAAAAAATTTAAGATGTGAAAGACATCGTTTAACTCAAAAAGCTAATGGATATTATTTCTCATGTTGACGTTATGGATGCTGAACAATATGAAATGCGAATAGGACTGGTGAAACAACTAGCACTTAATACAATACACATTATATTATATCCTCACACGTCCTAACTAGTGCATCTCGCTATGCCATGAATCATACCTGCATAAATTTTCAGCGTGACGAAAGTTGCATAGGGATAGTTACCCCAGAAAATTTAGGGGCACAATTGAGCTATGGAACCTAAGAAAATTTCCTTCCTTTACTCCAGGAAAGAGAAAGGAGTAATTGGGTTATTAAACTCAAGAGAGTGGATTCCCAACATCCCTTCCTTTCCAGAGTGTCTTTTACCCGTGGGAGGCAGCAGCATGATACATCAACATAACACAGCAGAGGTGGCAGCAATGATATCATCTTCCATACACAATGACAGGCGGGGAAAGAGAGGGAAGTGGCGATAGCTGCGCAAAGGAGGCTGTACACCCGAAAGCATTAATTTCTTCTCTCCCTTGTGGCCGGAGTAGAGGCCAGTAACGACCAGGCCATTGAGCACCCCATACCCACCGCCCCTACCCCGACCCCAGTGTAAACGTTGTTGGATAGATATGGAGCGTCCAAAGCTGGCGATGTTATAATGTGTCAGTACTGTTTTCATAGACAATCAACATAAAAGTATGGGTACGAGAAAGGCTATCTATCTATCTATCTATTGCCAGACGCCTCAATCCCGTTCGGGGTGGCCACAAACAAATAGCCTCCACGTGGCCCTGTCCCCCGCCATTTCACTGCCCCGCTCCCAACTCTCACCCCCTTCTCTCATATACCTCTCCACCCCATCCCTCCACCTCATCCTCGGCCTCCCCCTCCCTCTTCCCCCCTCCACCTCACTCACATACACTCTCTTCGTCAGTCTTTCACCCTCCATCCTCTCCACATGGCCAAACCACCTCAGTGTGTTCCTCATAACGCTTCCTATCACATCCACATCCACACCACAACGCTCCTTTATATCCTCATTTGTCAGCCTGTCTCTCCATGTGACTCCACAGCCTCCTCTTAAATAACTCATTTCCACTGCTCTCACTCTTGACTTGTGTCCTTCCAACAACGTCCAAGCTTCACTTCCATACGTTAGGGTTGGTATCACAATACTGTCATGCAGTAACTTTTTCACTTCCATGCTCACTTCCCTGCTTCTTATCACTGCTTTCAAGGAACCAGCAACCTTTCTTCCCTGCTGTACCCTTTCAAGCACTTCACCCTCCAAACCTCCATCCTTACTCATCACACTACCCAAGTACTTAAATGTACTTACATTTTCCAAATCCTCATCATCCAACCTCGCTGTACATTCACTGACTTCACCTCTCTTAAAGACAATCACTTTACTCTTCCCTACATTCGCCTTTAGATTCCGTTTCTTACACTCTCCCAAACTCATCCACCAACCCTTGAAGCTCTCCTTCGTCTTCACTCAACAACACAGTATCATCTGCAAACAACAGTACAGGGAGTTTTCAAACACTACCCTCTCTCACCAGGGCCACTCCAACATCCACTACCCTACCTTGTACCTCTTTTATTACCCCATCCATGTACAGATTGAACAACCATGGAGACATGACACATCCCTGTTTCAACCCAACCTTCAAAGAGAAAAATTCACTCAGTTCACCGTCCACACGCACTGCAGCCTTAGCACCATCATACATACTCTTCACAGCATTCAACAACTTTCCATCTACTCCATATATTCTTAATACTTTCCACAATCCTTGTCTATCCACCCTGTCATATGCTTTCTCCAAATCCATGAAAGCCACATACAACTTCTTTCCCTTCTCTAGAAACTTTTCCACTTAAGATCTAAGAATGAATATCTGATCTACACAACCTCTTCCCTTCCTAAAGCCTCCCTATTCTTCTCCAACTAATTCCTCTGTTCTTTCTCTAACTCTGTCAATAAGTATCCTACCATACACCTTTCCCATTATACTAAGAAGACAAATGCCCCTATGATTACCACACACTCCTTTTTCCCCTTTTCCTTTGTACAAGGGAATAATTATACCTGACTTCCAATCCTCCGGGACTCTACCTTCCTCCCAGGCCAATCTGCATATTTTCCACATCCAGAGAAGAAAACCTACAATATATTATGTGTTAATGTCTGTATATTTACATCCTAGGTTATAATGTTACAAATAAGTATAGTATAGTATAATAAACATCATCTGTTGAAAGATAAGATGTCTATTCACATTCATTCTCGCTCCCACCTCCACCACCCTTCTCTCTGGGTTTCTGTTTCCACCTCACGCCTCACTTACCCTCTCGTCCCCCATACCCACCCTTTATTAACCTACATAAACTAAGATAATGAAGAAATGATATGTCACGTATTTGTCATAAAATGAATGGATCTTGAATTTGGCTCTGTTATCTTGTTTCTGTTTTTTTCCAGGAGGGAGTAGTTTGCAGGCCCCTGGCCTTTGGTTCCTTCTCTCTTGAATTAAAAAAAAAAAAAAGCACCTCTGTATTAAGCACCAAAAAAATCAACAACGTACAATATTTCTGTATACCAGCCAACTATTTCATCCTGTTGTAAGCTATTACGTGACATGCACACTGCAAATTGGACATTGTGTTAAAAGGACATACATTTATTTACCGTTAACACAGGTTATGTGTGGTTTTGGACGTCCACATTCATAATAACGTGGCAATTTACACTTTACATTATAAACACATAAGGTTTATGTCCCTGTCATTACTGCATTAACCAAATGAATCGAGGAAGCACAGACTCTCTGCTTTAACGAAAATATTTCGACCTCTTGTCACAACAGTGACACGATGTCATTATGTATAAGATTGATCCACATTCCTTTAGAATTTGAAATAATAGAGCCCAGAAAAAATTTAAGACGATTAAATTCTCACAAGGTAACATAGTCAGGCTTTCTCAATTAATTACTACTCAAAGCGTAAATCTTACACTTTTATTTGCTTTATAACAGGACTGAACATAAATGTCATTAGGTGAGAAAGAGGTTTGGAGGGGGAAACAAGAAGGTATGCCAGTTTACATCGTGCCTCAGTACTGTTGGGACGTACCGTACATTGTAAAACTGAGAGTAGCTTTTGTACTGGCCTGAAGTGCATTGTATGAGTTTATTTTTTGTGGAAGTGTTCATTGTACAGAATTATGTGTTTCAGAGTCAGATGTGGTTCATCTGGAAATGGTTACACGAGGTTGTGTTAACTGTCCGGAATGTTTCTGTTACATCTGTGGTGAATTTGTCGGAAGGAAACAGCAGAAAAATATTACGGACTTTGTCAATAAACCTGTTATGCATACTTTGGAATGAATCTTTAAGCCCGGGGTAAATCATAGACTCCCCACAAAGTCTGGTCTATTTGTGTTAATGAACTTTGGGATTGGGCAAAATGAACAAAAAAATGTTTTTGCCTTGATGTTCCAAGGCCTGAGGAGCCGAAGAGTCACAGCGACGGCTGCTACTTTTGCACATGGAATCTTAAAAATTCAATACTAAGAACAGAAACGATATCCTTCATCCAAACCTCCCATCTGCCTTATGATCTGTTGGTCATGGACCAGATATACCTTTCCCAGTATTACCTTAGAACTTTGAAAACATAAATTGTAAGTCTGACCGAGAAAGCAGTGGCAACTCTGATGATTTAGATTCCAGTGTGATAGCGATAACAGACCAGAGTGATGTGAGGTGTTCCATTCATATATAGCTCCTCTTCCTTAAAGTCGAAGTTGTCGAACCAGAAATGAGCCAGAGAATCCATGGCTGGGTAGATGTTTGGAGGTATGGAATCAATGTGATCTTTGACCTGGCCGAACAGTGGGATCAGTTCCTCATTCACCCTTAAGAATGATACGCTGTGACCGAAACGACTAAATAATGTGATGATATCTGTTTAGCTAGTAAGATGCCAGAGAGTTATACCCAAAAGCAAGTGCTTGAAGGTGGTCAAGAGTCCGTTGGTGACAGCACACATGACACTCATGACAATGACTTGAGAAGACGTCCTTTGGTTTTCCCATCAATGAGACCTCCTTTGTTTTTTCCAACAATGAAATACTCAATGAAATGTAACTATAGAGGAAGCAAGATATTTGAATACTGTGCCTGGAGGAGGGATATATGGCAGCTCATCCGAAAACTTGGAGAAAAACATAATTATTCGATGGAGAACGAGACCTGCTTCCCCCCACAATCTAGTGTCGGAGGCAGCACCGGCAAGTGCTGCCTTTTGTAGGGCAAATATACTTTTCTCAGTCAATGGAAAACGCCTGTTATCTCATGTCACATCCTCATGGTGAACTATGCATTCGGTATTTATGTGTGTTTAGCGATGCTTCTTCGTGAGATTGAATGGCTTTCTATTACCTATACAGTACTTACACTGAATTATAAGGAATTATCAGTACTGCTGCCACAACACATATACCACGGATTATTAGAAAAACAAATCATTACAAAATTATTAATAAAACTAATTATTCCATTGCTCGACTGGTTTTGGGCAATATAAAGATTAACATTTTGGGGCATGTGTCATCGGTTATCGAAGCTTCAAATGATTTTAAACCTTAAAATAACCATTTCAACAGAATTTTCACGAAGAATTATTAAAGTACATAAGTCACCTACGCTTTAATGCCTACTGGCTGAGGAGTGGTGTTGTATTTCATGTTGGCCCCTATCGGCCAGTGGCCATTTTGATTATCTGTTTACTGTCACTAGCTACTAGAAATCGCATGACTAACAATATATTTCTTCAAGCCTAGACATAATATAACTGGTAAAAATGATGGCAGGTATAAAGAAGAGGGAGGGGGAGATTAGGGGGTTTCAGAGCCCTTGTACCATATCCGGTTGCTTGTTACAAAGAAATTAATGGGCTTTAAAGTTAATATCCTGCTTGTCATTATGTAAAGTACCACAGACAGAGCAATGACTGCCAATATGTCATAATAGAAATAGATCAGATGCCCATATATAAAGCTCTCAGACACAAAGATATGTTTCCCACTACACTGTTAAGCACATGCCTTGTTAATCCCCTTCCCCCTTCCTCTGATTTACTACTGTTATCTCTGCAACATTATTTAGCTGTCTCGGTTAACAACACATCAGTCTGGAAACATTATTGCTCATTTTCTCCATGGTAGGAGACAAATACAAACCAGCATAAACATTAACAGTAACATTTTCTGTCAAGAATTATGGATAAATACTGCTCTTTGCTACAGAAGCTTTTGTATTCACATTCTTAAGCGCATATCAGCAGTGTATATTTCGTTCAGCGCTTTCCACTGCTACCCTGGGGCCTCTTCACCTTTCATGATTACCAAACTTACTCTCTCGTCCAAATCCTTCTGATCAGGCAAAAGAAACAAGGCAAACGCAAAAATGACTGGATTATTGACGACCAAGAATCATTATTTCTGAACTGGAGCATAATCACAGGTAATGAATTTATTGTCGCAAAACTTAATACATGCTTACATTTTTTTTTTTTTTTTTTATGTGTCCGACTCTGGGCATAGGCTTCACAGCCTGCTATCAAGGCCCAGCAGTCCTCCTACATACCATACACCTCTACATGTCACCATACACAAATGGCTTGATTTTCTTCTGTATGTGTCACAGCCACACAAGTCAAAATTACTTTAGAATGGAAAATTGTATATATGTGAGGGTCTCGCATGTGTGTGTGTCATGCTGTGAGGGTGGAGTTATTTTAGAATTTCATGCCTTCTTGTTCTCTACCAAAATAAAACACTACTCCCACCTTACCCCCCAAAAAAGATGTTTAATCTAAGCATAATATTACCACGGAGCTCAATACTTAGCCATTCCCATTCCATTCTGATACTTCAATCTTCCAAACTTACGATTTTTTTTTTTTCTGGTCTTTCAGTCCTAGACGGTACGTCCCGTTATTATTTTTTCCCTAATAGGTGTAGTGTCCGGCGGTTTGAAGAGTGGATGAGAGTCTTCTGCTCTGATATATTTTCTCTTACTCTACTGAGACAAGGGTACAAGTGTCAGGTTACTTTAAAGGCCGAACCATCCCGTAGGAACTGTAAGTTCTGCTCTCTCTCTCTCTCTCTCTCTCTCTCTCTCTCTCATTTGGACCTTTCCCCCTTCACTTTCTCCTTTCTCAAGATGGGCCCCAGAAACGAGAAATAGACGAACGCCTTTGCTGGCAGGACAGAATTATTCGTTCAGGAGAAATTGGGGTTATGAGTGAGGACGGAGGGTGAGAGAGAGAGAGAGAGAGAGAGAGAGAGAGAGAGAGAGAGAGTGGGGAAATGGAGTAGGCAAGTTAGAAATTGGGAAGACGAGGGAATGTGGAGGATAAGCAAGGAAAAAGAGAGGGAAGAATTGAGAGAGAAAGGAGGGTGGATAATAGGCGAGGGAGATGATAGATAAGGAAGAGGGGAAGTGAGGGGAGATGGGAGGCTGGAGAGACTGGAAAGAGGAGAGCTGGAAGAGAGAGGAAGGGGATGAGAGGAATAATGAGTGGGGGAGGAGGTGTAAAGAGATGATAAGGGAGGAGAGGAAAAGGGAAAGTGCCCTAAAGGGAGGTGAGGGACTGATAGGGTGGGAAACGGTTGGGGTGAAGGAGAAGGGAGGTAGGAGAGGGAAGAGAGGTGTAGGAGAGTGAATGTGGGGGAGAGGGAAGATGAACGAGAGAGGAAGAAGGGCAGAGGAGAGGAGATGGAAAAAGGTGGTGGAGGAGAGGGTAGGCTGCGAACAGGTGAATGGAGGGAAGAGAGAAGAGGAGGGGAAATGGTTAGTTGAGAAACAGTGTAGTTAGGGGAGAGGCCAGGGGAGGTGCTGGAGAGATAGATAAGGGAGAACAGTAGTAGAGGGAGACTGAGGTAAGGGGGGTGGAGTGAGGTAAAGGGATAGCAGAGGGGACGGAGGTATGGGAGAGGGGAGAAGGGCAAGAGATGGCAGAGCAGGACAGAAAAATAATGGCAAGGTAAGTAAGCAAAGCAGGAGAGAAAGGTAAGGGCGAGGTACGGTACATGACAGAGATAGCAGAGGGGGAGGGAGGTGAGGGGAAAAGGGAGTAAGAGAGAAGGGTAGTAGTCAGTGAAGGAGTTAATGTGAGAGAGAAAAGTCAGAGTTTCGCAAGTCTATCAGCTGTGCCTAGAAGGAATGAAACCTAAAAGTGTTCAACTGCCATTGATTAACTGGCTGGCCTGTCTATGTGTCATTCTCGAAATACTGACGAAACTACGAGGGTGTAACAGTATATTCATGTCTATATATATATATATATATATATATATATATATATATATATATATATATATATATATATATATATATTTCGGTTGAGGAGGCATTTTAACAACTTTCTTCTGAAATAGTGTCGCGCACTATGAAATCTTGAGTTCATTTGACACGCCAGCCGCTGCATCAGTTGATAATTTAGCTTTTTCAGTTCTGACCATAAGAAGAAATTTTAAGGAAATAATTTCACATATTCTGTGTTCCAAAGAGAGAGAGAGAAAAAAAAAATGGCTAGAATAGTTTCGCCACAGGTTTATGAAGACAGTCTCTTCTTGTTTTTGAAAGGAAATATATACATACTGTATCTAGCCGGTTTTTGGCCCTTGTTTCTTTCATTCTACCACACACACACACACACACGCACACACACACACACACACACACACACACACACACACACACACACACACACACACACACAGCCTTCATGAATGGAACAATAACTGACAAATGGAATTTTATTTGGACAAGTGTCATGTACCAAAGTTTGGTAAAAGTGAGAAAAGACCAGACTGGGATTATTAGTTAGGAAGATCAACCAATATCAGGAAGGGAGAAGGACCTAAGAGTGATTATCAGTTACAGACTATCTCCATCTGACCACATCAGTGAGAAGGTACGTAACATATGTATATACTGCTTGCTAATATGAGCATACCGGTAGCATTCGCACATACCAGTATAAATGAAGACAAGCTGACAAAGATAATAACATCATTCATCAGACCAATCCTGGAGTATGCATCAGTAGTCTGGAATCCTCATCTCAAAAAACACATACATAAGACTGAAAAAGTACAAAGGGTCTCTACAAGATGGGTACCAAGCTTAAGGGATCTAAGCTACGAGGAAAGACTAGAAAAACTGAATCCACCAACACTATAGGAGGGAAGGAAAAAAGGAGACATGATTATGCTACATAAAAGCGTCTCAGGGAAAGAGATAATTGACATTAAAGAATATATAACCTGTGGGGAAGCATCAGCAAGAGGACACTGCAAAAAATTACATAAAAAGGGAGGGGATAAAGACGGAAGGAAATTCAGTTTCCCAAATAGAGCAACTGATCAGAGGAATGCACTAATGAATGAAATAATGTGTGCCAAAACTATTCATAAATCCGGGGATATGCATGATTAAAATGGATTAATACACGGGACAGTACGAACTTGACTCATTCCTGTAAAGGTACAATTAGGTAAGAACAATTAAGTAGGTAAGAACACACACACACACACACACACACACACACACACACGCACACAAAAGGCAGACATAGAGAAACAGATTCATTCACGATGATATAGCTTTTGCAAAGAATAAAGGAAGGGAAAGGATGAGTGGAAATAAGACCGGGAGAGAGTCATGTGCACACGAAAAAAGACATGTGTTATTTTGACTGTATAGTGGGAATATATGAAAGGAAGATGGCAGTATACCCAAAGAAATTGATGTTTGAAAGGAGAGTAGGAGATACAAAATATTATCATTAAAACTGACGTTTTCTTCCTTTACCGAGAACGTATAGAGAAAACGACAGCTATCTTCTCAGCAGTAACAACGCTAAAATTGTTATGCCTTATTCCTGATCTCCATCAGCAGTCAGATTCTGTTGCTGCTTTTTTTGGCATAAATTTAACTTACTGTCCCATCTTCCTTAAAAATTTATCAGGGAAAAGTTCTCATAAATACTTCTTACCCGAAAGGTCAATTAATCATATGTGGTGGAGAAATAACATCATTTTCATAGTTAACTTTAATACTTCAAGTGCATCGGGGGTGCGACGAAATCTTACTTTCTCCAGACTGTCTTAACGAACTTCGGTAAAATATCTGGGAGTGAAGTTAATTCGGAAATTTACCCCTGCGCTCAATGTAATTCAAGGAGCATAAAAAAAATGTTCTTGTGGATTTACATGGGGAGACGGACTGACAGATGAGGAAGTGAAGGAGCGTTGCGGTGTGGATGTGGATGTGATAGAAAACGTTAGGAGAAATTCACTGAAGTGGTTTGGCCATGTGGACTGGATGGAGATAGGGTTGCCAGGTCTCCGGTTTTGGGCCGGAGTCTCTGGAAATTTAGCAGTGGCTCCGGTTCTCCGGTCAGACACTGAAGATCTCCGGATTTTTACTGATTTATTTATTTATCTCTTTACTTATTAATCGATACGTGGTATTGGAATATACGTCATCGACTTTTATATTTCTGTCGCTGAGATAAAGTGTAAGGAAATCAGTGGACAATGATTATAGGCCATATCAAGGGAGTCTGGATAACAGGGAATGGTGCCACATTGTCAGAAGCCTTAACGATATCAAGGGCTACTGGATGGGTATCTCCATGTTTGTCAATTGGCTGATCGATGGTATGAGACAAGAGATGTAAAACAACCGTGGTTCTTTCGTGGCGAAAACTATACGATCCGTCACTAGTTAAAATGTTGGGGTCAGTCGTTTAACGGTCCTCTTATAAATAACAATCTCCAATACTTTACCTTGAGAACATGTGATAGCTGCTGGTCTGTAATCAGAAAGGTCAGAGGAACTTCCTTTTTCTTTGGAATTTGGTGGGTATTGGCTTCTTTCCAAGAATCAGGGAATGAAAACTACGTATGCATAGTCTGAATAATTTATCTAGAACAGGGGTAAACTTTGGAAAACACTTTATCAAATTAACTGGAGGAATTCCATCTGGACCTGGCTGGTAAACTGTCTAGAATGGATTTCACGTATTTAGTCTGTATCTTAAGTAGAGCAGTTTCGGGAACTCTGCTACATGGACGTTCTGACTGATTTCCTATAATGTAGAATTTCTGGCAAACGAACTAGTAGAGATGTTCGCTTTTCCACGTTGGTCTTTTATAATGTTACAATCTGAAGACTGTAGTGTGGGAATGGGTGATGGCTTGTTAAAGTTATTACTGGTATTAAAAGAATTGCGAGTTGATCAGAATATTCTATTGTCATTACGATAAAATTAATAGTTTGGATGCGTCGTTGTGAAGAAAGTTTGATTTTGCAAGATTTATTACAGCTTTTGCATGGTTTCTAACAATTTGAAATCGACTGAGGGATTTCGATGTTTTGATTTTAGGTAAAAGTTATATGCTATGGACTTTTGGATCGTTGCTCTGGCACAGTTGCTTTCAAACCATTTTGGAAAGGCTGATCTATTAGTGAATTGTTGACTGGGCATGAGCAATTCCATACCAGCTTGTTTTAAGTCATCAATGTGGGAATGAGTAGAACTGATGTCAGTGGAGAAGAAGGATAGCCATGGAATTCCAGGATGATAAATTCTAAATCCATCCCAGTCTGCCCTGTCAAAATGCCATCTGGTCACCCTGCCTGGTTCAGAACGGGCAGGGTTGGGACAAGAGACTAATGGGGGCTTTGATGAGACTGTGGTTGGAAGATCGAAGTGGGGACAGTGCCTCTATCCTGTAGTGATCTGGGTTATATATCAGGAATAGTTCCAAGAGATCGTCGCTACAGTCAGGATTATCTGGGATTCTGGTTGGTTGCGTGAGATTAAACGATTTTGCAAATAGTTCGCGTTCTAGACCAGTATCGTCAGTCCTGGCAGAATGCAATAAACATTCTACATTATGGACATTATAATCAACCAGAACGGTAACTTTAGTGGTATGGGTGAGGTTAAGATTGGTCAGCTGTGTGGATATGGAGTCAAATATGCTAGGTTCTGAAGAAGTATTGGGGGATGGATAAACTACACAGATATATTTGGTAATATTTAGGGAATTTAGTTTGTATAATGAATAATAAAAGTTAGCTGAAGTGACGGTCAAAATAGTGTCAACTGTCTATCCAGATTTGATGTAACAACAGGTGCCACCCTTGTTACGGAAGTTTGTGAGATGGTAACCAGGAAAACTAAATGGGGGTATGTCAGTAGAGCGAGACATTTGGGTTTCTGTGATGCATAAGACTAGAGGGGTTACAGATTGAAGGAAAATGTGAACTGAAATTTAATTGGTACTAAAACCACGGATGTTAGTAAAATTAGGGCCAAATCTGCACTTTTCCACTGACAAGCATGAGTGATTGCAATAATTGCTGTTGACACAGTCACTCGATTGCGACCAGGAAGACTCTGTGCTGTCAACGTTACCCTGCCAGTTGTGGCAATCCAAGGTACCACCGAATTTGCTGATAACACTGCTGCAGGAACTGCTAAGATGGAAATATAAGGCGTGATGTCTAATGAACCTGAAGTGTGGAGGGACAGTTGGAGGTAGAGGAATTATGTGAGTATGCTGGCCTACTCTTTGTGTTACTGAAAATGTTGGAAATGTTCAGCAATGGAAGATGGTTAGGAACTGGTCCTGAGGGCTGGTGAAGAGAGCTCCATCTCTCCCTCAGTGGCGTATTCAGGATTTTTGCCAGGGGTGGCAAACACTTGAAAAATTTCCCCACGATATCTGTCACCACAAAGTTTCCTAGACTTGATGCTTTATGTCATTTGAAATAAACTTACATCATGGATGTGCATGGCGGAATGGATGGGCCAATGAAAACTCGAGATCTGGCGTGAGTGTCCCGAACAACACACTTTCACACATTCGTGATACTATCGCTTTTTTCTATTTTCCTTTGCGGTTTTGCATCTCTCTCTCTCTCTCTCTCTCTCTCTCTCTCTCTCTCTCTCTCTCTCTCTCTCTCTCTCCACGTAGCACATATGTGTAAATTAAAATTCGCTGCCGTACCCACCCCCCGTCTGGTATTCTGTTTTGTACTACTGCTGTGGTGGTAGCCGATAGAAATTCTGTTTTCCACTGCTTATTCTTTTAGTATGATTCTCATTGGCTCAGGCATCAGGGGTGGTGCATACGTCAAGACTGACCTAAATAAATACATCTGGTGGGATTAACCTCTCTTAATCCTTGACTCAGGTGACCACTTGATCTGCCCCGCTCAGCAGGGAATGATTATCATATCACCTGAACTGTACTGTACTGTATAGAAAGGATTTTTCCATTATGGAAAAAAAAAAGAAAAATGATGTAAAGCTATTCATCCTGAAAATTTTTCCACTAGAAAAGTGGGGGGGGGGGACAAAAGATACTTTGTCTCCCAGGCTCCAAAAAGTGGAGGGGACACGTCCCCCTGTCCCCCACCCAAACGAGGCCCCTGGCACACATATTTATATCTGCTTACCTTCTAATATGTAGTCTGAGGTGATCAAAATAGCTTCAAGCAGTCTTCAAAAATTCTGCTTGCTTCAGTTGTTTGTAACAATAATTGTGCAGTGTTTGTTTGCAACTGGCTATAGGGTGAGAGGATATGGCTACAGGGTGAGAGGATGTGGCTGAGGGGACAGGAAGGCCATTTTTACACCTCATCAGGATTCAAGTGCAAAATATTAGAGCTCTAATATTAACCACATACTCTTAGGTGATAGGGGAAATTGTTAAGTTATAACTGGTAATTTTTTGTCAAGGGTTTTATCATATTTAGTCTAGCTTTCAGTTTCTATCTATCTATCTATCTATCTATTGCCAGACGCCTCAATCCCGTTTGGGGTGGCCACAAACAAATCGCCTCCAAGTCACCATGTCCCCCGCCATTTCACTGCCCTGCTCCCAACTCACACCCCACTCTCTCATATACCTCTCCACCCCATCCCTTTATCTCATCCTCGGCCTCCCTCTCCCTCTTCCCCCCTCCACCTCACTCACATACACTCTCTTCGTCAGTCTTTCACCCTCCATCCTCTCCACATGGCCAAACCACCTCAGTGTGTTCCTCATAATGCTTCCTATCACATCCACATCAACACCACAACGCTCCTTTATATCCTCATTCGTCAGCCTGTCTCTCCTTGCGACTCCACAGGCTCCTCTTAAATAACTCATTTCCACTGCTCTCACTCTTGACTTGTGTCCTTCCAACAACGTCCAAGCTTCACTTCCGTACGTAAGAGTTGGTATCACAATACTGTCATGTAGTAACTTATTCACTTCCATGCTCACTTCCCTGTTTCTTATCACTGCTTTCAAAGAACCAGCAACCTTTCTTCCCTACTGTACCCTTTCAAGCACTTCACCCTCCAAACCTCCATCCTTACTCATCACACTACCCAAGTACTTAAATGTACTCACATTTTCCAATTCCTCACCATCCAACCTCGCTGTACATTCACTGACTTCACCTTTCTCAAAGACCATCACTTTACTCTTCCCTACATTCATCTTTAGATTCCGTTTCTTACACACTCTTCCAAACTCATCCACCAAGCCTTGCAGCTCCCCTTCGTCTTCAATCAACAACACAGTATCTTATGCAAACAACAGCACAGGGAGCTTCCAAACACCACCCCCTCCCACCAGGGCCACTCCAACATCGACCACCCTACCCTGTACCTCTTTTATTATCCCATCCATGTACAGATTGAACAACCATGGAGACATGACACATCCTTGTTTCAACCCAACTTTCAAAGAGAAAAATTCACTTAGTTCACCATCTACACGCACTGCAGCCTTCGCACCATTGTACATACTCTTCACAGCATTCAACAACTTCCCATCTACTCAATATATTCTTAACACTTTCCACAATCCTTGTCTATCCACCCTGTCATATGCTTTCTCCAAATCCATGAAAGCCGCATACAACTTCTTTCCCTTCTCTAGAAACTTTTCCACTAAAGATCTAAGAATGAATATCTGATCTAGACAACCTCTTCCCTTCCTAAAGCCTCCCTGTTCTTCTCAAACTAATTTCTCTGTTCTTTCTCTAACTCTGTCAATAAGTATCCTACCATACACTTTTCCTATTATACTAAGAAGACAAATGCCCCAATGATTACCACACACTTCTTTTTCCCTTTTTCCTTTGTACAAGGGAATAATTATACCTGACTTCCAATCCTCTGGGACTCTACCTTCCTCCCAGGCCAATCTGCACATCTTCCACATCCATTCTACTACTATCTCTCCCCCATGCTTCAGCATTTCACCACACACTCCATCAATTCCTGGGGCTTTCCCCGATTTAACTTTCTTCATTGCTTCCACAACTTCTATCCTACTGATTTCTTCCTGTCTTCTCACCTCCCTCCTTCTCCCAGCCATTCCCCAGCCACTGATACTCGCATTACTTCCATCCTCTACGTTCAACAATTCCTTAAAGTGTTCTCTCCATCTGCTCACTTTTTCTCCCTTCTCCACTAGTAATCTACCATTTTTATCTTTCACTCCCCTGCTAACTTCACTTCCACCCTGTCTTACTCTTTTCAACTCTTTCCAGAACATTTTCTTACATTCCCTCCACTTTACACTCAAATTCCTTCCAAATTCCTCATCCACTCTCTTACTCTCTCTTACTAATCTTTTCACCTTTCTCTTTCTTTCTACATATAACTCTCTCTTCCGCCTCTCAACTTCTTCCACGCCCCTATTTCTCATCCATTCATTGTATGCTTTCTTCTTTTGCTCCCAAATAAATATTTTTGGAAATAAATAATATTGTTTAATATGTAAATGGTAAAATTACGAAAACTGTATTGTCATACAAGAACTATGCCAAAAATCCCTTTCAGCACTTCCCCAAAATTTTCCCAAGGGGGCAAATTGCCCCCCCTGCCCACCCAGTGGCTACACCACTGCTCTCCCTGTCACTAGCTTGACATCCTCCTCGGGGGTACCTCTCTATTCGACTGATGCTAGAGTCTACACTCTACACCTATAGTGTAGTAGAAGAACCAATATGATACTTTACCAAGGCAAATAAGAGTATACTTAAACTTATTCATAAATAAACAAAGGTTCTTGATGAAACTCTGTTAACATGGGGTCAGTCAATTCAGCTACAGTATATCATTACATGAAGGCTTCATTGTTGAATTTTTCATATCCAGTAAAATAACACAACGGACATCTTCGATATGCACCCTCACCCCTACAGTATTCTGTATATTTTATGAGGAAGGTAAGATTATTGTCTGGTTCTTATTGCTAATGTTGTTGATGTTGCTCAGCCCTGATATGCCACCCAACCTGAAGCTAAAGACTAAGGCTGGGTGGTGTCCTGGATGATGTCCTGATCAGGGTGATGTCCTACAGTAGCTGCATGAACTCGATCAGCATTATTTAAGGATGCCACTGACTGTCAAATGTTAGCTTGGGGGTGCTGTAGGATAGTGTTCCAATCAAGGTGTTGCATTGTCCTTGGTGTAAAACCAGTAGGTAGATGTGTCTTCATTGTAAATTCTGGAGTGTCTGGAGGTGGGATTTTGTTGAAGAGGGTCTGGTAATATTCGTGTGGTGTTTCTCTATGAGCCTAGTTATGCTTTTTTACTCAACACAGGGGTGTTGTGTGATGGTAGAGGCTGTAAGTAGAATTAGATGCCTCTCATCTCATGATATTCCATAACAGGGAGGACTTTAGTTTCATAGTGCGAGCTGTAAGAGTGATATTAGAACAGTCGGTGATGATGCATAAAGCGTTGTTCTATATGATATGCAAGTGTAGCGAATGTTTGAAAGGATGGGGCCCATTCCAAGGAGGCGTAGGGCATCATTGATATGATGTACTGTTTGAAGAGTAGTTAGATTTCCCTTCAAAAAGTTTGTTCCAATATGTCCCCTGAGAGCGCTCAATCTGGGGGTGCACCACCTCTCAGTGTCTTGTATGTTGTCGTTAAAGGTAAGTCCAGTGCTGCATATCACTTCAAGGATCTTAATGGAGGCTGTATGTAAAACAGGTGCTTTGGTAAGTGTGTTGTTAGTGGTGTATCTGTACTCACGTTTATTGCTGGTGATGTAAGCGTTGTAGTAGATTTGGCTGGAACGATCATCATTGTGTTGTCCTCGACCTGTGCCTGAGGTGCGTTGGGGTAGCCATTTTACAGTGTACTAGGTATGTCTTCGATGTTGTGTGAATGTTATGGTATGGTCATCTGCATATGAGGCGATGTTTCTGGGTTACTGTGAAATGGAATTATCATGCATGTACTGTATAGGCTGGAAAGTGTAGGTGAAAGGACAGAGCCCTGCGGAACTACGATACGGTCTTTTCGCTTTCGTATGAACAGGCCGTCTTTGTAAAACTAACTACCAACATTTTTTGCGCAGTCTGTTAGTGTCGTATTTGCAGCTACTTCAGCACGACACAGATACGACACTAATACTTACACACAGACTATTTCTGCTTGAATATGTGCATAAGTATTTATGTATATGGTGTTTTGCGTTGCCTCTGTGTCTCATACTTATGGCTATTCCAGCACGACGTGGGTACGCAGTCGATCAGTAATCTTGTATTATGTACAGGGATTGATCAGTGAGATACACACTAAGTCAGTCAGTGACACAGTCAGGGACACACCTTGGATAAGGCCGCCCTTGTTGGCGCGGCAAAAGACGCTCTTGATGCCAGATGTCTCTCGGTTAATCTTATATACAGTATGCTGTTTATCTCAATAGGCCGCCACCGTGGTCTCAGTAGGTTGCCGCAGGAATGTTGACAGTTGTACAGGGATTGCTGGGATCCAAACTACTGACCCTTAAGTCCATGTCCCCTCAAATCTAGTCATGCCAGGAAGCAGCTGCCATAAAACTAACATCAGTTCTTATTGCAGGTTATCATTTTATTCTTCACTGAACAATTGCTGGTGATCCACACTAACAGCTTCATCTGTGCTATAACAGTGTAATTGATTTAACTAATCAAATCACAAGAAACTTAAGATGTATCTAAGACTTACCAGTACACCGCGCTTCAGTTATTCATCAATTATTTGTTTCACCACAATTTAAGTTTATGTCAACAAAGGCTTATCTATGTACAAAATGCAACAGCCAAAACGTCGATTTGACGCAAAAGATAAGCACTCATTGTACATTTAATACTGAAATAAATACAGACATGTGCTAGCGAACTAGAAAGTTAGATGGACACACACACACACACACACACACAAAGAATTACACTTTCCTGTCTTTTCTTTTTGAAACAGTGAACAACCTATTTAATAATGTACTTCAGTCACTTCTCGATTTTATGTGTCTCCTGTTATTATTAGCACCTCATACAACACAAGTTTTATGCAACACATGACACACAGCAGCAAAGTACACTGTGAAATCGGCGATCACTTGCATCAAGATTTTTGATCGTGAGTACGGGGTATCCTAGCCATTATTATAAACTAATGATCTGCCAGTAATGTGCATGACAACATACATTCGAGGTTATACTGAAACAGGTGGCAAGAAATTGTGGCTGAACATTTGTGTGCATGACAATGAAATATATAGGTTATATTGAAAATGCTGGCAAGAAATCGTGGATTCGTTTCCTGTATTTCAGTACAAGACTGAATTCGAATATTTGCCTGCCACTGTCATCGCATTGTCGGCGATACTGGGAAACATGTGAATATCTTAAGTTTCCCAACAAATGGTGAAAATCCTATATCCTTCTTTCACTTAAACAGTGTGGCATAGGTTTTCAAGGAATAGGTTTAAAACGTTCTTTTAAATACTGTGTATATAGGCAGTGCAGTAACCGAGTCAAACCAACCCAAAGCTAGAGAGGATTTGATGAAAATTTCAGTGCAAAACCCATCAACACCGTATATGTATGGCCTAACTAGAAACCACACGCCAAGTAATCTCTTCAGGCCAAGCATAAGTTCTGTTGGCTTTGTGACGTACAGTATAAGCTCTCCAGTTGGCTTGACACTGTTGTCAACTTTTGTGGGCAGCATTTCTGGCTCCCTTAGTGTTAATTATGTACCTTTACAAACTAGTTAATATCAATGTAAAATCATTATTGACTATTGTTCCTGTTGAAAACTTGTTAACTTTCCTGCCATATGTTTTGGGTAACAGTAGTAATGGTATTCCCTGTGGAAAAACATTAAACTAATAAGGTTGTGTGTAGATACTTCATTTTTTTGTTTTTGAGGGTAAACATTACACACAAAAATTTGGTATGGTCACGCGCAATCCCCTCTACTCTATGCTGGTAAATATTTATGTGGAGAACTTTGCCAATAATTTGTCGACCACAGAAGTAGAAAAACATAGTTTGGCCGTGATCTCTTGGCATTCTGTGCTTTTGACCTAACAACCTTCCCACTGATAAATTTAAACTTCAACTAAATTCCTTTGCCTTATACATAATGATTACTCATAAAGTGGAAATGAATAATAACTACCCTTCTTGCGTGTAGAGGTCGTCAGAGATAAATATTTGTGTTCTGAAGACTAAGGTATACAGACACCTAAAATCATGATGTCGTTTGAGCATTATTATTATTCGAATCATCATTTTAATGAAAAAAGACCTGTCTATCTGTATCTGTCTGCTGTCTGTCTGTGTCTGTCTGTCTCTGTCTCTGTCTCCGTCTCTGTCTGTCTGTCTGTCTGTCTCTCTCTCTCTCTCGTCCATCACGCAAAGTTGAAAACCGGGACAAAGTGGGAAGGAGTTAATCTTCATAGCGTATTTTTTTCTATTATCTTGCAACACTTTCCTACTTGCATGCTGATCATCCTTCGACAATACTGTTGGCTTAGCTGGCTGTCGAATTTGTAGGGGTTATACAGCCTACTGGTATCTCACCGGGTGTGAAATCTCCTATTATGATCTTGTCACCTTCCCTCCGAAAGCATACACCATTTTGCTGTAGCTGAGCAATGAAACAAGGAATAAACAGTTGGTGATGTCAGTCACAGGGGATTTCATTTTTCAATTAATATACAGTATTATTCATCTTGATAAGAAAAATATAGTATGATCAAAAATGACTGAGTAGAGTTCAAGTCAGCCAGCAAGTCACAATTAAAATAAGAGAGGCAAAAGCATAAAATATCAAAATCATTATAATAATAAACGAGAGTGTATCTGTAATATGGAGCTCAATTCTTTTGTCATTTAGTGCAAATAAATATTACCAAGACATATATGGTGCTAATAATACCAAATGAAAATAAAAATCATATACCCAAACCTTAAAACGCTAAGCAGGTTACAGAACCCTAATATCTGATGATAATTATATATTAAACGCCTGTGGTTACTTATGGTCAGCCTGCATCCTATACTAAAGAATACATTCAGCAACCAAATGGGAGGGCCAAATACCTTCCGTCACTGTTAACTACTTCAAAACCCACCACAAAAAACCGGGCGTCTGCATCATATTTCTTGATTCCATATTCAGGCATACGAACCTAATACAATTATACAAAGGGGAAATGGTAAGGTGTCGAGCTTGGACCATAAATGGAATGGTTCTGAAAGAAGAAAGTATGAATAATCGTTTATGATATTTTTCTATCTATCTATCTATCTATTGCCAGACGCCTCAATCCCGTTTGGGGTGGCCACAAACAAATCGCCTCAAAGTCGCCCTGTCCCCCGCCATTTCACTGCCCTGCTCCCAACTCACACCCCCCTCTCTCATATACCTCTCCACCCCATCCCTCCATCTCATCCTCGGCCTCCCCCTCCCTCTTCCCCCCTCCACCTCACTCATATACACTCTCTTCGTCAGTCTTTCACCCTCCATCCTCTCCACATGGCCAAACCACCTCAGTGTGTTCCTCATAACGCTTCCTATCACATCCACATCCACACCACAACGCTCCTTTATATCCTCATTCGTCAGCCTGTCTCTCCACGTGACTCCACAGGCTCCTCTTAAATAACTCATTTCCACTGCTCTCACTCTCGACTTGTGTCCTTCCAACAATGTCCAAGCTTCACTTCCGTACGTTAGAGTTGGTATCACAATACTGTCATGTAGTAACTTTTTCACTTCCATGCTCACTTCCCTGTTTCTTATCACTGCTTTCAAGGAACCAGCAACCTTTCTTCCCTGCTGTACCCTTTCAAGCACTTCATCCTCCAAACCTCCATCCTTACTCATCACACTACCCAAATACTTAAACGTAATGATATTTTTCATTACACATTATTTTGGGCAGAAATCTTTTACTAAATTATGATAGACAACTAATATATGATGGAATAATGCAATGTAGAAAAGGTGGCCTGTATATAAGACGAATTGAACTGTGTGTCAGCTCGTTATAACGGCTGGAGAAAGAGTATGTGTTGATTGTGTGGCAACTGGCTAGTGTCTGCTCGCCTCAGCTTGTAGGGAAGTGTTGGTTATCTCGCTGCCGCCTTCGAAACCCAGTGAGCTGCTAATATGACGCTGCTTTGTTCCGAGAAACATTATTTACCGACTGCCTTCATTAATTCTCTAGTATACAGTAAGGCATTTACCCCTAAATTTTTGATGTATCAAGAAAATACTGCAAAAAATGTTACATTTTTTTTTCATTTACACAAAGATTAATTGATGCAATAATCTGGACTCATTCTACTAAATGTCACTTGTACCGTACTTACAGCAACTAGATTCCAGTCAGGCAGTAAATGGATTACAACAGTCTGTCGCAAAATCAGCGATAGATAGGAATCTTTAAGAAACTTGCTACGTAGGGTTTGATCTGTCTTAATATTTTAATTTAATGTGCGGGATTCTAGCATCGTATTATTTGGCCCATTAAAGCAACTTCACCTATCCCCACACTCTAGCTAGAAGTTATCACTTGATCCCGTTTAATGTTATTAGCATCAGTATATGTTCATCTGATAAAAACTAATTTTCTTTTCCGCCACTCATGACGTTAAGAAATCGTTACTATGGCAATTAGTACATGGGTAACACATCGACCGGTGACACCAAGCTTATCTGTCATCAAGTAAGGTAAGCTAAAACTTAAATTAGTGTGCATTCACAGGATGAAGTAACTATTTTAAAGATTCTTCTCCGATGCTTGAGGAAAGGAAATATATCATTCTTTCTCCTTCCTTTTTTTCTGATAGGGTGACTAAAGGAAAAATTAGTGAACCAATACTTACTCACACTTTTAAATTTAAGTCTTTCTGAGGGTAACCTTTCAGAGGAGTGGATCCATAGCACAATTACCCCCATACCCAAGTCTAATTCCTCTAACTTTCATCCTGTTCTTCTCACATCCAGGATCTGAAAATCCAACAAGAAAACCTTTTTAGGTAAGGACTGCGATCTTGTTCGGTTCTCTCTTCATCTCTTTGGGGTCCTACGAGCTTGCAGCACACACACGTCCCCCTCTTGCGCTGCTTTTTGTGACCTCAAAGCTGCCTTCAGTGCCACAAACAAGGGCATCATCTTGGATGAACTTACCTACCTGGGTGTCTCTGGCCACCTGTTTCTGCATGAATTTCCTACGAGAATGGAGGAGGAATATCAGTGCGATGATGTTCGTTTGGGATGAGGGCGGACTAGTCTAAACGTAACACCAACGAAAAACATTACCCTTATTGAACTTGTTGAAGCTCCTCCCACATGCGAAGTAGTGGCCGTATTTGAACATTTTGAATCATAATGATGGTGCATTCTACTGGTACTAAATATATTAGGACTAAATGAACAAGATGCGAGATACAAAACGATAAGATAGACTGAGTGTATGTAGTTGGTTCTGAGGACCAGACCAAGCTGGTCTCCACATCAAACAATGGAAAGTGACCTTCATTTAATTACCTCTAGCTTCTCTTATGGACGACAAAGAAGCCACGACTCTAAGGTATGGTGAAGCTAAATGCTGTTTTCTATTGAAAGAAAATGTTTAGTCTTCATGAAAGTTACCAAGATAGAATTTTTAAATATAGGCGAAAATTGCCGATTTTCCTCTAGCCCTGACAGTGCCAAACGATGCCCAAGGTCAAGCTGGAGGGGTTAAGAAGCAAATCTAGTATCAAGATCATTTGTCTGCTTTATAAGAACGATAATTAATCAGATAAGAGCTCAAGATTAAACGTTTCGTTCTTGTTTCCGTACGTAAATTTTGAGTATTGTTTTCATAAAATTATTCAGTCATCAGTTATCCAATTCCTCTTTGCCCAGTCAGAAACGTAGGAGCCTGGAGCTACATTTAAGGCGAGGTTGACCAACCTGACTTGCCCCTGAGTTACATTACAAATACTTCCCAAGTACCCTTTGGATGCAAATCTTCACGAGCCCCATCGGATTGGATTGCCTTAATCCATTAAACCACCAGGAGTAATTTGGTGGTATGGTTTCCACCCACTGTAGTAAATGGTTATCTGAACTACAAGAAACCATTTGGCTTGTGAAAGCATACGCACTGAAAAGAAGAAAATGGGTTGTATAGCTGAAGCAATGAATACAGAACTTATTCACTTACACCTTCCCAGACGAGTCCCTTCAGGCCAATGATGCCGCGTACATTATTTTGAGTCAATGAGCTACCATCAGAAAACTTGACAGAGTAGGTATTATCGTTGTTCCAATATCCCTCCATACCCAAAAGATAAGTGCCAGGTGGACAATTAGCTGTTGGGAAAAAAATGGATATGCCATTATTACCTCGCCTGGACGGAGTCCGGCGAGGTATTGTTTCTGGTCGAGTGTGTTCGTTTCTTTGTTAGCATTATTACGGAAAAACGGCTGAATGAAATTACATGAAACTTTCAGGATATGAGCACACTGGTCTGAAAAGAAAGTGATTAAATTTTGAAGGTAATTGAGTGAACCTGAAAGGCCAAAATCAAGGTCATGGATTTTCCGAGGGCTATAACTTGAAATTAGTTGAAGATAGAGATATATACTACTATGAACATAAAGCAACTCGTAATATAGACTTTCATTTGGCACCAAGAGCTTTGTCCTTGACTGATCTTGAAAGGTCAAACTCAAGGTCACGGATATTCAGGGGGCTATAACTCGAAACCGGATGAAGATAGATATTTGCTGTTAATAACATATAGGAAGTCCCATATAGGTTTTTAATTGGTACCATGACCTTTGGCCATAAGTGACTTTGAAAGGTCAAACTCATGGTTACGGATATTCAGGGGACTATAACTCGAAACTCGTTGAAGATAGATATTTACTTTTATCAAGACATAGGAAGTCTCATATAGGCTTTTATTTGGCATCATGGCCTTTGACCTTGAGTGACCTTCAGAGGTCAAATGCCAGATTTCTTATTTTAAGAGGGAATAACTTTAAAAATTTTGCACCATTATCTTAGACTTTAATTGTGTACCCTATTGACACTAAATGGCAGTAGCCATTCAGTATTTAACAGTATTAACAACTACTGTCGGTCAACGTTTGTTGTGCCTGACACCACATGTAATATTATATCCTGCTTTTGGACGGAGGTCATACATAAAGGTAATTTTCAACGTCCATCATTTCATTAATGTTCCAGTAGATGGTGTTGCACACACACACACACACACACACACACACACACACACACACACACACACACACACACACACACACACACACGCACACACACACACACACACACACACACACACACACACGCACACTCATGTCATCATTAGTTTCCACTACATATATTGCTGGCCAGCTCATGCTGCCCTTATTGCTGGTTGGGTTTTCTTGCTCAGTTTCTTTCTTTTCATCTTTCTTGTTTAATTGCGGAAGGCAGTTCTACCCTTCAGAATTTACCGATTCAGACCAAACTTGAACACAATGACCAGCCCATGGTCTAGTGTGTCGGCATTGTTTTGGTTGCTAGGTATCTACTCGTTGTCTAGCAACTGCCGAAAAACCGCCTTTTTCGTATTTTTTTACGTTTAGAGCTGTAGAATCATTACTAGTGGGCAAAGAAAGCTCTGACTTCTGTTAATCTTAAGGTCATTCCTTACTGGAAGTTTGCCATCCATTTTCCTCTCCCTCCTCTAGTTTTCAAATGGTAACCACGTGAAGACTGGCCTCACTGTCCCCAGCAACCAGCACCGGTTTTCAATAGTACCCCCCTAGATCCCCACCAGCTCAATGGAATTGAATGAAATTTTGCATGCATATAGACATTGGCTAGTACTACAAGTTTCTATCGTACACCTACGTACTACATGGGCGAGGCGATGGGTCAAAGGTCATCAGAAGCAAAAATGGCAAAATAGCTAATATCATGACTATGCCTGCACGAAATGCTAAGGTTCCAAAGATGATTAAGTCAGGACCATGATTCTTGGGAGGAATATTGCACTGGAGTACCTCCATACAAAAACGACATCCATTGATGAAACACACTTCCAGTCGCTGGCAGTGCCACCAATAATTTGTACCTTAGGTGGGCCATTCTGCAAATTTCAAGTCTACTTCCACAGTGGGTGGATGAAATCAAACGATACTTTGCATGCTTATAGACGTTAGTGAGTACTACAAGTGCGCTTTGTACATGCATGACCTATATCTCCCAGGTTAGGGTTCAAAGGTCAAGTGCAAAAAAATATGAAAATAGCTAAAATCGCCACTATGCTCGTGCGAAATGCTATGGCTCCGAAGGTTATTGACCTAGAGCCATGATTCTTGGAAGGAGTATTGTCCAGGAGCACCTTCATACTGGACTGAGTATAGGTCCCGAAACTTACTTCCGGTCACTGGTAACGCTATGTACAGGCAGGGTTGAGAGTGGTGTCAATATTACTGTTCATACCGACACTAACTTCCGGTTGCTGACAAAGCTTGGTCTGCTTAGAGCTCTTCATCGTCGCCTACCGACTTGTCATATATTACTTTGAGTTGGAGATGTGTAATGGAAGAACTGAAGGTGTTTTACGAGCACTGGTGTAATTTTTTCAATTACTTTTTTATTTTTTTCGTTATCAGACTATGAGATGCAAATTCATATTTTCGTGGTCGTCATAAACTTTGTATCCATTATTAATGTAATTAGTAATGATTAATTTTTCACTCCTCTACCCTGTTTCTACAGTCCTCATCTGTATTGCTATATGCATCAGATAATGATATCGCATTTTCATACCACGGTCACCTATTACACAATGTTTAGTCTTTATACGTTCTCAAAAAACAACAGAAGGAGCATGATGTACCCAGTGGTATCAGTAAAGACAAATCAATACAAATCAAAACTTACAACATAACACGAAACGTACTAAATATTTACATACACTTCATGCCCCTGCCTCGATGAAATACCCAGTCCCTTACACCGCACTAGAGCATCCATCCATCCATCATCCATCCAACCCTTTTTTCCCCGCCAAGAGAACAGAAGCCCGCAGCTAGGCTGATCAATCTCGACATGTAAGATAAGGGTGGCCAGCACAGGCTGAATCCGGGTGGAGCATCTAAAGCCACTAAACCACCAGCTGTCATTTGGCTATATGATTACTATCCCACGTCGTAAATGGTTTCCTGCTCTTAAGAAATCCTTTACCATGTCATTCAGTGGTGGGTCATTCCAAGACAATTCAAGATCAAGTGAGGGGGTGATGAGAGGTCCCACCTACCCAGACCATGCAAAGCAGAATAATAATAGAACAAGAAAGCACTCAGTGAGCGCAAACCTCCGCCAATGCTATTGCCAATATAAGGGATCAGGATCAGGATCCGTGGGGATATTGTGTGTAATACATAGGATCCCGATCCTCCCCCTTAATCAGTTGTTCCTTGACCCAGGGCCCACTTTTCCACAGAATTTTATTGAAATTCGTTGAGAACATTTGGAGATATTGTGCGGGATACATAGGATCCGCATCCGTCCCCAAGTTTAAACAATTCTTTCTTATTCCATGGCCCTCCCTTCCACAAAATTTCATTGATTTTCATTGAGAACTTTCGGAGATATAGTGCAGGATATTCCGGATCAAGATCCTGATCCGTCCCCAAATGTAATAATTTTCTTTTGTTGGCCCATGACCAACCCTTCCATAAAGTTTCATTGAAATTTATTAATAACTTTTGGAGATATAGGCTGGACAAACAAACAGACATAGGTTTATACATCACCTTCTCCAACTTTGTTTGCGGAGGTAATAATGCAAAAGGCACGTAGCAGCAAAACACACGGGCACAGAATAGCGAAGGGCCACTCACTGAAGATTTCCACACACTATAGGAGGCGGCCTCCCTACGCCAGACATTCAAACCATCGAGATACTAGTTCATGATCTCTCGTCTGACTTTCGCTCTGTTGAGCACCACCTCTCCTCCTCTAAACCTCACCTTCTCTTTCTAACTGAGACTCAGCTGTCAGAGGCAACTGACAGCAAACCCTTTTCTGTATCCTCCTACTTTCTCTATACTCATTTCAAAGCCAAAGGTGGCTGTTGTGTATATATATGCAACGACTTATCTTGCTTTCATGTTCCTGAACTCGATTCTTTTGAATTCTCTACACTCTGGCTTCGGCTTTCCTGTCATTCTCTGACTAAATATATCTGTGCTGTTTACTTATCCCCTAATTCTACTGACTACCAAAAATTCTTCGACTATCTTACTTCTACGATGGAACACATTCTATCCATTTCTCCTTTCTCTGAAATCTCCATTCTAGGAGATTTCAATGTTCACCACCACCTTTGGCTCTCATCTCCTTTCACTGATCCACCTGGTGAACAAACCTACATCTTTTCTATCCTTAATGACCTAGAGCAGCTTGTACAGCACCCTACCCGTATCCCAGACCGCCTTGGAGAGAGCTCCAACATACTTGACCTCTTCCTTACAACTAATCCTTCTGCTTACACTGTTAATCTTTTCTCTCCGTTGGGCTCCTCCGATCACAACCTTATCACCTTAACCTGTCCTATCACTCTGGTACGGCCTGTGGACCCTCCAGGGAAACGTCGCCTGTGGCATTTTGGAGCCGCGGATTGGGAGGCCCTTAGGCAGTACTTCTTTGATTTTCCCTGAAATGATTATTGCTTCCATGGCCGGGAGCCATCTGAGTGTGCCTTGCGCATTACGGAGGTTATTCTTTCGGGCATGGAAGCATACATTCCTTTCTCATATCCTTTGACTAATGCAAGAAAGCCTTGGTTTAATCACGCTTGTTCTAATGCTGTCCACAACAAGGAGATGGCCTACAAAAGGTACCAGAGCCAACCCACCCCTGAATCACATCATCTTTGCGTTTCTGCCTGGAATCGTGCTAAGTCTGTTCTTCGCTCTGCTAAAAATAATTTCATCCGTACTAAATGCTCTCAACTCTCCAACTCGAATTCTTCCCTCTCCTTCTGGCACCTTGCCAAAAACCTTTCTGACAACTTTACCTCATCATCCTTCCCTCCTCTTTTCTGCTCTGATGGTTCTGTAGCTATTTCTTCTACTGATAAAGCAGATCTCTTTGCACAGACTTTCTCCTCCAATTCTACCTTAGACGATTCTGGTGCTGTTCCTCCATCACTTGCCGCCTCTGACTTCATCATGGGTGACATTAAAATGTCTTCAGTTGATGTATTTTCTGCCATCACTGGCCTCAGTACTAACAAGGCATATGGGCCTGATGGAGTCCCTCCTGTTGTTCTCAAAAACTGTGCTTCTGTGCTTACACCCGACCTAGGCAAACTCTTTCACCTTTGTCTGTCAACTTGTACCTTTCCTTCTTGCTGGAAGTTTGCTTTCATTCAGCCAGTCCCAAAGAAGGGTGACCACTCCCAACCCTCCAACTATCGTCCAATTGCTTTAACGTCCTGTATTTCCAAAGTTTTCGAGTCAATTCTCAATAGAAAAATTTTAAGGCATCTTTCCTATCACAACCTTCTTTCTGATCGTCAGTACTGGTTCCATCAGGGACGCTCCACTGGTGATCTTCTCACCTACCTTTCAGTCTCCTGGTCTTCCTCTTTTCGGGACTGGCGAAAGCTTTGCCATTGCACTTGACATCTCAAAGGCTTTCGATCGAGTCTGGCATAAATCTTTAATTTCCAAACTGCCCTCTTACGGTTTCTATCCCTCTATCTGTGCCTTCATCGCTAGCTTCCTTTCTGGTCGTTCTATAGCCGCTGTTGTAGACGGCCATCGTTCTTCTCCTAGATATATCAACAGTGGTGTTCCTCAGGGCTCTGTCCTATCACCAACTCTCCTCATTCTATTCATCAATGACCTTCTAAGCTGTACATCTAAC
The DNA here is from genome assembly GCF_032717465.1 of Coenobita brevimanus. Classification (NCBI taxonomy): domain Eukaryota; kingdom Metazoa; phylum Arthropoda; class Malacostraca; order Decapoda; family Coenobitidae; genus Coenobita; species Coenobita brevimanus. The sequence continues at coordinate 35,927,802 of NC_137045.1, read as the reverse complement.
CCTATCCACTCATACACTGATGACTCCACCCTTCACCTTTCCATTCGGTTCACGCAACGTCCATCTCAGCAGTTACTTCAACAAACAAGGGATGAGGCTATGGCACACCTAATGTCTGACTTGGCTCGTATCTCTGACTTGGGTAACAATAATCTTGTTGTTTTTAATGCATCAAAGACTCAGTTCTTACACCTATCAACCCGTCAAATTCTTCCACAGGTATACCCACTAATGTTTAATAATATTCAGCTTTTTCCTGCATCATCCTTGAACATGCTTGGGGTTTCATTTGCTCGGGACTTATCTTGGAATGATCATATTACATCTCTTGTAAAATCTACTTCCAGGAGATTGGGTGTGCTAAGCCGACTCCGTGGTTTCTTTACCCCTGCACAGTTGTTGACTCTATACAGGGTTTTGTCCACCCCTGTGTGGAGTACAACTCTCATGTGTGGGGAGGCTCCCTACACACAGCTCTTCTCAATAGGGTGGAGTCAAAGGCTTTTCGTCTCATTAACTCTCCTCCTCTTACTGACTTCCTTCAACTTCTGTCTCTTTGCCGCACTGTTGCATCTTTATCTCTTTTCTATCGCTACTTTAATGGTCACGGTTCCTCTGAACTGTCTGCATGCATTCCTCCACCTCTACGACGGGCACGTAGCACCCGTCTAGCAGCAAACTCTCATCCCTTTTCTGTCCAACTCTCTAATGCAAGAGTTAACCGTTACTCCCAGTCCTTCATTTATGCAACAGGTCAACTCTGGAACTGTCTCCCTCTGTCTGTATTTCCTGCCTCCTATGATCTCCAGTCTTTCAAACGCAGTGTGTCCAGGCATCCCGAAATGAATGGATCTTGAATTTGGCTCTCTCTTGTATTTTGTTTTTCTCTTGGAGGGAACTCTTATTTCGGGCTCATGGCCTTTGGTTCCTTCTTCCTCGCATAAAAAAAAACTTCCTATAAACTTATTGCACAATAAGAAACCTAACTAAAACCACGAATACTTTTACAAATTCCGGGATGACTAACATGACTCGGTTATTAGAAGACATATAGTAAACACGAGAGACATTCAGAAAGAATTTAATACTAAACAGTGACAAGCAGTCATCACTTTCATTAGAATCATCTCAATAGCCAGTAAGGAAAACGCAAATCCCTAATGGCAACACCTAAAGAACCCTATGCGTACTCAGGAAGGCCTGTCCGGCTGCATGTAGAGGTGGCCTGAATGTGGCCTATACAGGCCTTTTGCATATGGCTTGCGCTGCCTGAATGTGGCCTTTTACAGACAACATAACCAGTGATGACAGCCTTGGCCTCCATAATCTACACATGTTCAGTTTTGCCTGAACAGGCCGGTTTCTTCAGACAAGTGGACCTGCCGACCTGAGCATGATGGGACCCTTAAAGCCTCCGCCTTAAAGTAACTTCCGACACCTAATAAAAGGAAATAAACAAAGCGGATAACTCTGCTGAACCCAAAGGAATGAAAAACTTTGAACAACCTAAGGGACACCATTTATGAAACAATCAGAACTTCCAAGCGAGATAAAACAAATAAACATTGCGAAGACTCTAGATCATAAAACAAATAGCAGCAAATACTCTACATACACACATCAAAAGCTCATCCCCAACTGCACATGAAGCTTTACTGAACACCAAGGGAACTATCTCCAACATAAAGGTACGAACAAACAACATTAAAAACCATTATGTACACGCATCACTGTGGCAGAAAAAAAAAAAAAAAACACGAGTCTTCGTAGCAGTGCCCTCACCTAAATAAATAAATAAATCCATCCATCCATCATCCAATCCTACATTGCCCCATGAGGAGCGTAGGAGTCCGGGGCTAAGCAGTTGGTCCCGACATTTAAGATGAGAGTGACCAGCCTCACTCATTCCTGAGTGGCATTACAAGAGCAATCAACCCCAACCATCCCTTGGATATAAACCTTCACCGGCTCAATCCGATTGGAGCGCAATAATTACTCACTAAACCACAAGGCGCCATAATTTGGTTATATGGTTACCACCTAGCATAGTAAATGGTTTCCTGGTGTACAGGAAACCATTTGGCTTGTCACTCAGTGTAGAGTCACCCACAGACAGAAGGAAGAGGAAAGAATGAAGGAAAGAAAGACAGAAGAGGAAGTGTAAAGTTACCCATAGGCAGAAGGACAAGGAAAGAATGAAGTAAAGGAAGACAGAAGAGGATGGAAGGAAAGAAGGATGGAGGAGAGGAAAGGGCAGACACCCGACAGCAGCACTATATCGAGTGAGTGGATGGTGAGCGCCCCCACCTACCACAATATAAATAAATAAGCATGTAAAGAATAAAATTAGAAAAATAAAAGCACCAAATCATCCCTCTGTGCACCTCATATGAATTTCAGATATTAACTGTGAGTACAAATAACTCCAGAACAATAGGACCAGACCAGGTTTCTAACATCTACTTAAAACACCTTGGCCTCACAGCGACAAACATCCCCACTAAAATATTTAACATTTCTTGAACTCGTAACTAAAACCCTAATATCTGGGGAAAAAACACAATCATTCTCGCATACAAGCCTAGAAAATTATCGGGTAGTGTGTCATCGTATTGACCAGTGACACTGCTTTGTATACTGCTCATTCAGAGCGATCAGTGCTTGTGGCTGTCTCTGAAGTCGTCTCGGTTGTGGTAGACATGGCTGTTATCCCAGTGGTGGTTGTGGTCGTGAAGGGATCAATGCTTTTCGTTGTCTCTGAAGTCGTCTCGGTTGTGGCAGCCGGGGCTGTTATCCCAGTGGTGGTTGTCGTCGTGAAGAGATCAGTACTTTCGTCGTCTCGGTTGTGGCAGCCAGGGCTGTTATCCCAGTGGTGGTTGTGATCGAGAAGGGATCAGTGCTTTTCGTTGTCTCTGAAGTCGTCTCGGTTGTGGTAGACATGGCTGTTATCCCAGTGGTGGTTGTGGTCGTGAAGGGATCAGTGCTTTTCGTTGTCTCTGATGTCATCTCGGTTGTGGTAGATATGGCTGTTATCCCAGTGGTGGTTGTGGTCGTGAAGGGATCAGTGCTTGTGGTTGTCTCTGAAGAAGACAGGCTGGTTTTAATTACAGCATTTAAAGGATAAATTTCTATAAATACAGTGTAAGCAAAGTTAAACGAACATTGCATGATGGAAATTATGAAATAACAATGCATTATTGACTTTGTCGCTTGTTGTTGTTGTACTAGTATTGTTTTTACCCTCCACCTGACAAAGTCACAGGAGGGTATTGTTATCAATGGTGTTCATCTGTAGAGTTGGGCTGCTGGGCATAGAGATTTTTGTTTCCCGGAGCAAATTTCTGAAAGCATATGATAGAATTGATAGAGAGGCTTTGTGGACTGTCTTATGATTGTATGGACTTGATGGTAGGTTACTAAAACGAGTGAAAAGTTTTTATGTAAAAAGTAGAGCGTGTGTAAGAGTGGGAAATACTGTGAGTGGTTGGTTTCCAGTGAGATTGGGGCTGCGGCAGGGACGTGTGATGTCGCCTTGGTTGTTTAATATTTATATGGATGGTGTTGTAAGGGAGGTGAATGCAGGAGTGTTAAGTGGAGCTCCGAGTCTGGTGAATGTTGACGGTAGAGACTGGAATCTGAAGCAGCTGCTGTTTGGGGATGATACTGCCCTGGAGGCTGATTCAGATGAGAGATTGAGACAGTTGGTAAAGGATTTTGGAAGGATGTATGAAAGGAGGAAATTGAAAGTAAATGAGAATAAGAGTAAACTGATGAAGTGTACGAAGTTGGTAGATGATAGGAGGATGAATACAGTTTTGAACTGTGAGTTGCTTAAGGAGGTAGAGTGTTTTAAGCATTTAGGGTCACATGTTGCTGTGGATGGAAAAACAGATGCAGAAGTGAAGTTTAGAATAAATGAAGTAGGAAAAGTGCTGGGAAGAATTAAAAAAGGGTTTAGATGTCGTTCGCTTAGAATGGATATAACAAGAAGGCTGTATGAGGGTGCTGTAGTACCGACTGCATTATATGGGGCTGAAACATGGAATATGGGTGTAGCAGAGAGAAGTTTGAATGTAATGGGGATGAGGTGTCTTAGGAGTATGTGTGGAGTGACCCATATGGATCGAGTGAGAAATGATGAAGTGCGGAGGTGTACTGGAGTTGTTCGGGAGATGGCTGATCGAGTTGAGCAGAGGGTGTTGCGATGGTCTGGGCATATGGAGAGAATGAATAATGAGCGATTGGTGAAAAAGATAAGTGGATCAGATGTGAGAGGTGTAAGGTTGAGAGGAAGACCACGAATAGGATGGATGGACAGTGTGAAGAGAGCACTGGATGCAAGAGGGATGTCTGTTGAGCAAGGAAGAGTGGCTGTGCATGTTAGAAATGAATGGAGAGAAACTGTGAATGAATAAATGATGACTCAGCCCTGAGAGGATATTCTCCGGCATTTTGTTTGATCAGCTGATCACATCAGGTGCGGGCAAGGGGATGGGTCCATTATGATGTGGCAGGGGTAAACCAGCTTTGCTGTCGGGCCATGCTGCAGATGTCACTGATTGCACTGCGCAGTTGACCCTTGTGTGGTGTAGGGTGGTGAGGATCTGTCCTTTCTCCTGTTTGGGGCTAAAATGAGAATGAATGTGTTTGAGTGGATGACTAAATTGGGAGTGTGTCGTCCTGTCTCGGCTACCTCCCTTTCCTTGGTGGAATCAGCCTAGGTATATAGATTGATAGATTAACTATAGAGTCATGAAATTTCATATGGTTATATGTCTTTTAGTGAACTGGCGCCTTTTCTTAGGTAGACTGCTATGTCTTCAGTAATTGTTTAATAATGAAAAATTTTAAAAAAATATTTTTTCTCAGATATTTCAGTGCGACGCGCTGTCTCTATGTTATACAGAGGAAGGGAGGGGGGGGGTGAGGGCCGTTGTGAGCTTGGTTAGAGGTGCAGAGAGGTGAGGGGGTATGTGCTTGGCCAGATAAGGGTTGCAACAGCGTAGAGTTGATGATAACGATGGTGGTGGTTGTGATGATGGTGGTGTTGATGGTGATAATGATGATGATGATGATAGTGGTGGTTTTAGTAATGGTGGTGGTGGTAATGATGATGATGGTGATGGTGGTAGTGATGATGATGGTGGTGATGGTCGTGATGATGATGATTGTGGTGGTAGTGATGATCGTGGTGGTGGTGGTGGCGATGGTGGTGGTAGTGATGATGATGGTGGTGGTTGTGGTGATGATGATGGTGATGGTGGTGGTAGTGATGATGGTGTTGTTTTTTTTAGCACACTTCCTTCCATATCACTGATTATATTAAGTTTGAATGTCTCTTTGTTATACAGGAGGGGGGGGGGAGGGCCGTTATGGGCTTGGTTAGGTGGGCAGGGGCTTGGGGAGGGGGTATGTGCTTGATCAGATGGAGAGTTGCAACAGCACAGCGTTGCCTATGTCTCCCTGGAGATATACAGTGCACATCTTCAAAAAACGTAACCCCCACTTTATTTTACCACCCAAAGCAGCCCCACTCACATCTGTTTTTTTTCTTTCTCACAAAGGAACGCTCAGTAAATTACTTCCTAGGAAATCAATGTCTGCATTATTTATTACTTTTTTTTTTTTCAAAACTTTAGACTGAGCGTAATTTGAATCGATACTGAGCCAAACCGATCTAATGGACCTGAGTAGACGTGAAATCACCTAAAGTTAAATAGCACTGCAGGTTCAGCCTTATTAAAGTTGAATACTATGGTACTGTTCAATGGTTATGACATCCTAAACTGTGTGCTTATTGTTCGAGCACACTAATCGAGCAAGAACCCTGTAACATACAAAGTAGCCGGTGCTGAGGCACACCACCAAAACGATTTTTTTTTTTTTTTTTTTTTGGGGGGGGGGGTTCTGTAAAAGCTACAGCTTTTACCTCAACACAAGTGTTGACGCAGTCACTAACTTGATAATGCATCGTATGAAGTGATGTAAGAGAATTTTCCAATCTATCTATCTATCTGTCTATATATATATACAGTATATATATATATACACTGCTCAAAATAGAATGGTACTCAGGATCATTTTCCTGAATATATTGAGTTTATAGCAAACGTATGTTCAAAATCATGTGCTAATCATGAGAATCAGTCACTAATGAGACTCTAAGTGGGATATGACTACCGATTTTCAAAAGATTGGATGAAAAATTTATCTTTAAAAAAGATGAGCACCAAAATGATATTCACAGAATGAATCAGATAACACATCTTATTGACCTAATGAGTTTAATTCGACTCCAAATCAACATTAATAATATGTAGCTGCACCACTGAGTCTCACACACCCTTGACAACGTCTACGCATGGTCAGAATAGTGTTCTGGATCACATTATTGTCAATGTTCCTCCACTCGTCCTGGAGAGCAACAGTTAAGTCCTGGACATTAGAAACGGGGGGGCTGACGGTTCCTAACTTTGTCATCGAGTTTACTCCAAATGTTTTCAATCGGATTTGAGTCCGCCGACAAAGGTGGCCACTCCATACACTCGATATTGTGATCCTGAAGAAATGTGGAGACGAGTCTGGCTCGGTGGGGACGGGCGTTATCGTCCGTTAGGATAAAACCAGCACCGATACGATATACCATTGGCAAGACATGAGGCTCAAGTCCGATAATTCTGGGCGTTCATGTTACCCTGGACAATATGGAGGTCTGTACGATGATTGGTGGAGACTCCTGCCCAGACCATTACTGATCCACGCCCCCATTGATCACGTTCCACGACAAACTGAGGGTTGTAACGCTGTCGTACACCTCTCCAGACCCGAATACAACCATCTGGGTGATCAACACTGAAGCGGCTTTCATCCGTGAACAGCACATGTGCCCACTGGTTCACTGTCCAACGGAGGTGTTGTCTAGCCCACGCGAGACGAGTTCTGCGATGTGCAACATTCATCCGAGGCACAATGATTGGTCTCTCGGAGTGTAGGCCGACTTCGTGGAGCCTGTTACGGACGGTCTGGTCACTCAAAGTCCTCCCAGTGGCAGCCCGAAACTCATTCTGGATCCGCCGAGCTGTCAATCATGGGTCCCGACGTGCCAAAAAGCCATATGACGGTCCTCTCTGTCTTCAGTTATCTTTCCACGACCTGTCCCACGTCTCCTACGGTAACGCTGTGTATCCTGGTAGCGATGCCACACGTTCTGGATACACCCCTGACTCACACCCATTAGCTGAGCAACCTGTCGCTGCGTCTGGCCATTCTCGAGCATCGTGCATGATCTAGCACACTGAATCTCATTCAAGTGTATTCTCACACCATAAATGACCGACAGAAACCAAACCAACAGGGTCAGAATTGTCAAAGACATGTTTTAACAACAGAAAACAATCGCCTGCAAGTGACTGTGAACTTGCACTTTTGACCTGATTTGGGAGAGCTGCTTTCTGAGTCATGATCAATGAAGGATGACTGAAACATAATATGACAAAATGAACACGATATACTCCTGAATAGAAATTAAGTATCATATTTAGAATAATTTATATCGTGATTGAGATAATTACCAAAACATCCTTGAGTATTATTCTATTTTGAGCAGTGTATATATATATTCAGTATATATATATATATATATATATATATATATATATATATATATATATATATATATATATATATATATATATATATATCATCATCATCATCATCATCAGCCATTATAAGTCCACTGCTGAACAAAGGCCTCCCCCAACCTTCTCCACGAATTCCTTGGCTGAGCCAATCTTTGCCACGTTTTCCCTGCAAATTTCGCTATCTCATCTCTCCACCTCCTGTCTGGCCTTTTTCTGCTACGCTTACCATCTCTTGGTGTCCAGTCAGTCAACCTCTTGCTCCATCGATTATCCCTTGTTCTTGCTACATGGCCTGCCCACCTCCATTTCTGTTCTTTTATAACATCTATTATATCTTTGACTTTAGTCTGCTCTCTCACCCAAGTTGAAATTTTCCTGTTTCTTAAAGATATTCCCAACATTTACCTTTCCACGCTCTCTGAGAACGAATTAATTTATTTTCCATCGATTTTGTCAGTTTTCAAGTCTCACAGCCATACGTCATAGCTGGAATTATACATTCGTTATATACTTTTCGTTTCATACAAACTGGCAAGCTATTTTTCATAACGTCTCTATGTTTACCGAAAGCTTTCCATCCAATTGTAATGCGTCTTTTTATTTCGCTATCATTATCTTTCGTTAATTTTAGTATTTGTCCCAGGTAATTGTACTCCTCAACTTCTTCAAGAATTTCTCCACTTATTCTTATGACGCTCTTTGGTGTTTGAGAATTAAACATTACTTTAGTTTTACTCCGGTTCATCTTTAGCCCTACTTTGAGACTTTCTCTGTTCAGGTCATTTAACATTTCTTGCAACGTCTCTGCTTTTTCTGAGATTAGGACAATGTCATCTGCAAATCTTAAATGGTTTAGCTTTTCTCCGTCTACGTTTACTCCTTTGTTTTCCCAGTCTAGCTTTCTGAAAATACTTTATAGGCATGCTGTAAATAACTTTGGTGAAATTGTATCTCCCTGACGCACGCCCTTCTCAATCTTAATTTTCTCTGAGTCCTTATGTAATTTAACTGTAGCAGTTCCCTCTTTATATATGTTTTCGAGCAGTTTTACAATGTTCTCATTCACTCCTTGTTCTCGCAATGAATTTATAATTGCTATATGCTCCACTGAGTCGAAAGCCTTTTCGTAATCAACAAAACCTAAGCACAGTGATTTATTATATTCTGTAGTTTTCTCAATTAGCTGATTCATTGTGTGTAGATGATCAGTGGTCGAATACCCGCATCGGAATCCTGCCTGTTCACGAGGTTGGTTTTCCTCCAAATTTGTAGCTATTCTGTTTGTAAGGACTTTAGTGAAAAGTTTGTAAATAACTGCTAGCAAGCTAATGGGTCGATAGTTACTAAGGTCTTTTGAGTCGCCTTTTTTTTTATAAAGTAGAATAACAATTGCATTACACCATGTTTTGGGAATTTTCTTCTGTTTTATACACTGGGTAAATAAGTGAGCAAGCCTATTTTGTACTTCTGCTCCTGCATCCAACAGTAAACTGCTACTATTCCATATTCTCCCGGAGCCTTCCCCCTTTTCATATTTTTAAGAGAAATATTTACTTCGTCTGGTGTTATCTCAAGTATTTCACTTGTGTCAACAGAAAAGTTAGCTATTGATACTACTGTCTTTGATGCATACAGTTCTTTGTAAAATTCTTCATCTCGCTTCAGCATCATATCTCTGCATTTAATGGCTTCACCGTTTTTGTCTTTTAGTGATGTGATTTGTTGCTTTCCAAGTGCCATTATATTTCGGACCTGTTTCAGACTTTTTCCATTTTTGATGGTTTCTTTGATTTGATCCATGTTTCTCTTTCTTTTTTCTTCTCTTTGTCTTTTGTTGATAAGCTTGTTTAATTCCGCTCGTTCAGTTTCATCTTTCTTTGTTTTTACTTTCATTACCTTTCTTTTTTTCATAAGTTAAAGTGTCTTCTCTGAATACTTCCCGGCTTTGGTTGTGTTAGGTTTTCCTACTACCTCCGCTGATTCTTCTAGGACTTTTGTTAGTCTGTCATTTAACTCATCAATGTCACATTCAGCATAACTGAGAGCCTGAAATCTGTTCCTTATTTCCAACTGAAAAGCTGCTTTGTTTTCGCTGACTTTTTGTCTTTAATCATCTTCTTTCTTTCGCTTTTGAAATTGAATCTTGCTGTGCAACCCACCATTCTATGGTCACTTCCAATATTTACTTTGTTGATAACTGTGACGTTTGTGATTGTGTTATTCTTATTTGCTATAATGAAGTCGATTTCATTCTTTGTTTCTCCATTTGGGCTTCTCCAGGTCCACTTTCTCCCTGTTCTTTTGTGGAAGAATGTGTTCTTTATTCTCATGTTAATCATTTCTGCAAAGTTTACCAACATTTCTCCTCTTTCGTTCCTTTCTCCCACTCCAAATTTTCCCATACATGCTTCTCCATTTTTTGATTTTCCAAATTTTGCATTGAAGTCTCCCATGAGCATAGTATAGGTGGTCTTTTCTTCTTCCATAATCTGGGAGACGTCATCATGGAATGTTTCAATTTCTTCATCTGAGCTCTGAGAAGTTGGTGCATATACTTGTATCACTTTCAGGGTATATTTTTTGCACAGTCTAATTACAACCACTGCTGCTCTGTCAGATGCACTGCTGGATTTAACAATGTTGTCTGCAAGATTTCTGTTAATTAGAAATCCTACACCACTAACTCTTTCATTTTCCCTTCCTTTGTGGTAAAATGGGTGGCCACTGTCATTTAGCTGAATTACTTTTTCTTCTTTTCTGTGGGTCTCACTCAAACCTACAATATCCCAACTAATGTTTTCCAGTTCAGCCATTAAGTTATCAAGTTTGTAATCTTCACCGAGGCTTCTTACATTGTATGCACAGATCTTCATTGATTTAACAGTGTTTTATATCCCAGTCTCTATATTGTCAACACAGTGCTTACTCACTTTCTGTGGCACACTGCCCATAAGCACAGGAGGCAGTGCGGTTGGACCTTTAATAGACGATGATCCAACAGGAACGCCCGTCAAATACTTTGCAATAGAACTCATGTTTGGTTGGGAGGATTGTGGCAAATAATCTCACCTCCCTGCCACATAGTTTCTGGTGATATGTAATTTTTTTGCCACCTTATTCGATATATTCGGTGGAGCCCTATATATCTATAGGGGGTCCCATGGTCCACGCTGTCTAAGGCGATACCTTGCATATCTACAAGGCTTTCCCCTATCCGCCACCAAGGGACGCTCCAGGTAGTATATATACCTGTATATATATATATATATATATATATATATATATATATATATATATATATATATATATATATATATATATATAGTTACATAGCCTATGATTTCATCATCCTTCGTGTAATTTTAACACACAGTATGCTGCATGTTTGATCACGAGCGTGTTCTGCCTCAGTCCCCCTTCTACCGTTATAGTAGAGTAAGTCGTCCTTTCTGTTGTTCAGAGCAGGATTGTCAGCTCTTTGTCCCCTATGGCTTCATTTGCGCATCCTTCTTACAAGTTGTATCAAGCTCTGCTGGCCCCTATATAATGAGCTCAGTCTCTGCATTATTGCCACTTAGATCTGCTCCTCATTTTGTTCACATCTCTGTCCTCCCCTGTACAGTTGTTAATGTGAGTGCTCAGGAAATCTCCAGCCATCTAGCAGCTGTGTGTAATTTGAGTATAACTGTTGTTGCATTTTTTCTTGTACTGTGTAGCATAAGGTTAATTCTTAGGCCTAGTAAGGTTTTTGTACTTTATGTAAGGTTCTTATTGTCAGCCATCATTAATAATATTTTGTATCTGTAATAATATATCTGGCATTCACTGAGTTTTATCTGGTATTTCATTTTAACAGGGCTGACTTAGATCAATTTACTCATGCTAATTTCGTGTTAATAGAGGCTATTGCAGTTAACCATATATTTAACCTGTTTTTGCCATTACATTATCCTTATGAGTCCTGAATGTTTTGTTGTTAGTTTGAGCATTAAACTTTAACTTGTAATTTTACCTAACTCTTTTATTTTGAACCTGGACCTTTACGGGACAGTAGTGATTATTAGTATTCTCACTTAAAGTGTACATTATCTTTCTCTGTTCCGTAACATAAATTTGGCGACCTCATATCAGGATATTCAGGATATTATCATAAGGATATTGCTTGATATTTTGTGACTGTGATATTATTCATGATGTCTATTATTACTACACTTGATGAAGCCAAAGATTTTTTGTCAAATGTGCAAACAGTGTGTGATGTAGAAAACAGAACAAAGAATGAACTTAAGCTTGTTGCTCAACAATTGGGAATTGCAGTTCACTCTCATCATTCTAAAGATCAAATTGTTGGCATGATTAATAAAAGCTTGTTTAATGTAACTCCTCCAAATGAGCAAACGCAGATTGAATTAGCTAAGTTACAGCTAGCCCTGCAGGAGGCTCGTGTTAAGGAGGCTGAATTTCAAGCACGTGCTAAGGAGACGGAGTCTCAGGCTAAGGAGGCGGAGTCTCAGGCTAAGGAGGCGGGGTCTCAGGCTCGTATTCAGGAGGCACAGATACAGGCACAAATTGAACTTGCCAGGATTCAGGCAGACCATGAGTATCGCATGAAACAAGGTGGAACTGGATCATCTAGCTCTGATGATTTTGATGTGGCTAAAAATGTTAAACTTGTCCCTCCTTTTAATGAATCTGATTTAACAAAGTATTTTCAGTTGTTTGAGAGGGTAGCTACAGGTTTTAATTGGCCCAAAAAGTATTGGCCAGTACTCCTTCAAACTGTTCTCACCGGTAAAGCTCAAGTAACTTATGCATCTTTGCCTCAGGATCAATCTGATAATTATGATGTAGTTAAGAGCCTGATTCTTAAGGCCTATGAGCTTGTTCCTGAAGCCTATAGAGTAAAATTTAGGACAACTTACAAGCAAGATAAGCAATCCCATGTTGAGTATGCAAAAATCAAAGAAGATCTGTTAGAGCAGTGGTTAAATTCTAAGAATGTGGATTCTGATTTTGGTAAATTTAAGCAGATGATTTTGCTGGAGGACTTCAAAAGGTGTATTAGTAAAGATGTAAGCCTATATCTTGTTGAGAAAAGAATAGATAATTTGTCTGATGCTGCAGTTTTAGCTGATGAATATGTTCTCACTCACAAGAGATATTCTAGAGAAAAAGGGAAAGCTGAGAGTAAGTACGTTGCCTCTACTCAGAGTACAGGTAACAGGAAAGAGAATAAAGATGATGTTTCTCAGGAAGTAAATACCAGCTTCACCTCTAGATTTCAGAAAAGTAAATGTACTTATTGTAGTAAGCTTGGTCATACTACGGAGAAATGTTTCAGGAGACAGCGTGATGTGAACAAAAAGGAGTCTTTAAATATTCAGTCAATTGGTCTAGTGTCCACTCTTGAGAGTTCCCAGAATTCTTTAACTGAGTTAACTGAACCTGCTTTGAGGGGTAAATTAAATCCTCATGATGGAGCTCCTCTTTTGAGCAGTAACGTGGGTGACACTCTCAAGAGTTCATGTGCTAATTTCCTGTCTGATGGTTTTGTCAGTCCTCTGGACAGTAATGACAGGAAATCAGTTCAAATATATCGTGATACAGGTGCTTGCCAGTCCCTTATGCTGACCAGTGTTCTAGGCTCTAATGTTAATTCCTCTGATGAAACTGTAATCTTACAAGGTGTAGGGAATAATTACTTCTCTGTCCCTCTGTGCAGAGTGAATTTAGAGTCTGGTTTTGTTACTGGTTCCGTTATGGTTGGGTTGGTTGAGACACTCCCAATGTCAGGTGTAACTTTCTTACTTGGAAATGATATTGGTGGAAGTCAAGTGTGTCCAGCTCCTCAGTTGTCTAGTGAGCCAGTGGCTGCGACCCAGGATTGTGATGTCTCTGATGTGTTCCCTGCATGTGCTGTCACTAGGGCTAAGTCTAAAGTTACTGGTGATTTAGAGGATAATAATGATGATGATGTTATCCTAGCTGACACTTTTCTTGCTAATTTGGACCACTCACCAGATGAGGCAGTACCCCGTAGTGTTGATAATTTGTCTCGTCAAGAGTTGGTTGAGTTTCAGGTTGCTGACCCTGAGTTGAAAGGTCTTGCTAACTCTGCTTGCAGTGAGGATGAGTCAACTGGTGCTTCTACTTGTTATTATATAAAGTCAGGAGTACTTATGAGGAAGTGGAGACCCCCAACAGCATCAGCCGACTGTGAATGGGAGGTTGTACATCAAGTTGTCATCCCTCGTGTTTGTAGGCAGGATATCATTAGAGTGGCTCATGATTCCAGTTTGGCAGGACACCTTGGAGTGAGGAAGACTGTGGCACGCATTTTGAAACACTTCTACTGGCCAGGTATCTTCAGGGATGTTTCCTGGTATTGTAAGTCTTGTCACACCTGTCAAGTTGTGGGAAAGTGTAATCAGACCGAAAAGGTTGCACCTCTAGTTCCCATTCCTCCTTTTGAGGCGCCATTCACCCGTGTGTTGGTGGATATTGTGGGCCATCTTCCTAAGACTTCTTCAGGATTTACTTATGTGTTGACCCTGATTGATATGGCTACTCGTTATCCTGAAGCCATTCCACTTAGAAATATCTCAGCAAAGAACGTGGTTAAGGAAATGCTAGGGTTCTTCACAAAGTTTGGTCTGCCCAAGGAGGTACAGTCAGACCGGGGAAGTAATTACATGTCAAACGTTTTCAAGCAGTCTCTGAAAGAGTTGGGCATCACCCAGATCACGTCTTCAGCTTACCATCCCCAGACCCAAGGAGCGTTGGAGAGATATCATCAAACACTGAAATCGATGCTCAAGAAATACTGTTTGGAACATCAGAAAGACTGGGATAAAAGTCTTCCATTCGTTGTGTTTGCTGCAAGAGAATCTCCAAATGAATCACTGGGCTTCTCACCTTTTGAACTACTGTTTGGCCATGAAGTAAGAGGACCCCTTAAGTTACTCAAGGAATGCTGGCTGTCGGAGGAAGATGACGTCAACCTGCTGGAGTATGTGATGAAGTTCAAAGAACGGCTGTCCACTGCTTTACAGCTGGCGAGAGAGAATTTAGGAGCTGCTCAGGAGAAGATGAAGACTTGGTATGATAAGAAGTCCAGGTTACGCCACTTTCAGCCAGGAGATCAGGTTTTGATTCTGCTACCAGTTCATGGGCAACCTCTTCAAGCCAAGTTTAGTGGTCCTTATTTCGTGGAGAAGAAACTCAGTTATGTCAACTATGTCATCGCCACACCAGATCGTAGGAAGAAGAAGCAACTATGTCACATCAACATGCTAAAGTTATATCACAGGCGGGAGGAAAATAATCCAGTCTGCACTGTAGCTGTTCCACCCGAGTCTGCAAGTGAAGTTCTCCCATGCAGTATGAGCCTGAGTGATAGTTTGGGGAAGAATCCTGATATCATGAATGATCTCCAGACTAAGCTTTCTCACCTACCTCCCGAGGAAAGGCAGGAGTTTTCGGCATTACTGCAGGAGTACCCGCAAGTGTTCCGTGCCACTCCAGGAAGAACCACTGTGTTGATGCATGATGTCGATGTTGGAGACGCAAAGCCAATTAAATTGCCTCCTTACCGTGTGAACCCAGTGAAAGTTCCTCTCATCCAGAAGGAGCTTGGCTACCTGTTGGACCACAAGATGATTGAGCCCTGTCAGAGCGAGTGGAGTTCTCCTGTCACTCTGGTCCCTAAGCCGGGTGGGTCACAGCGGCTTTGCATCGACTACAGACGTGTTCATCAGATAACCAAAACAGACACTTACCCTCTTCCTCGCGTGGAAGATTGCATAGATAAGATCGGAAAGGCTATGTACATAAGTAAGTTTGATTTGTTAAAGGGATACTGGCAAGTACCTATGACTGAACATGCTAGGGAGATCTCATGTTTTGTAACACTAGGAAAGACTTTTGCATGTTCTGTAATGCCATATGGTATGAAGAATGCACCAGCCACATTTCAGAAGCTCATGAATGTTGTAACAGAGGGTTTGGCAGGGTGTGTTGTTTATATTGATGATGTATTAATCTTCAGTGACAACTGGAAAGATCACCTATGCCATGTCAGTAAATTTCTTGAGCATTTGGTTCATGCTAATCTTGTAGCTAATTTATCAAAGTGTGAGTTTGGTCAAGCTAAAGTTCAGTACCTTGGGTATGTAATTGGTGATGGACATGTTGCACCACCAGGAGCTAAGGTTCAGGTTATAAGTGATCTTCCCAGACCTAAAAGTAGGAAAGAGCTACAAAGATTTTTGGGAATGGTAGGTTATTACAGGAGATTTGTTCTTAACTTTTCTATTCTTGTATCACCACTTACAGACTTACTGAAAAAGGGAGTTAAATTTGTCTGGACCGATAACTGTGAATCCTCTTTCAGCAAACTTAAAGCTATCCTATTAAGTCAGCCAGTGCTCGCTACTCCAAATTTTGCTAAGCCTTTTAAGATGTCTGTTGATGCAAGTGATACAGGAGCTGGGGCTGTTTTGCTGCAAGAGAATGATCAGGGTATTGAACACCCTGTATCTTATTACAGTAAGAAGTTCACTCCTCCTCGAAAGAACTACTCGACTATTGAGAAAGATCTTTTGGCCTTGATTTTGGGTTTACAGCATTTTTCGTTTTATTTGTGTTCTGGTTTTGACCCCATAGTCATTTATACCGATCATAACCCACCGAAATTCCTTAGTAAGTTTAAAGATAAAAATCAGAGATTGACAAGATGGAGTCTACTTCTTCAGGAGTATTCATTAGACATACAACATCTCAAGGGGAAAGAAAATGTTATTGCAGATTGCTTATCTAGACTTTAGACAGATTGTTTTAGAGTAATAAGAAATTTCCTTTGTAAATTTCTTTTTCTTTGTGGGGAGGTGTTACATAGCCTATGATTTCATCATCCTTTGTGTAATTTTAACGTACAGTATGCTGCATGTTTGATCACAAGCGTGTTCTGCCTCAGTCCCCCTTCTACCTTTATAGTAGAGTAAGTCGTCCTTTCTGTTGTTCAGAGCAGGATTGTCAGCTCTTTGTCCCCTATGGCTTCATTTGCGCATCCTTCTTACAAGTTGTATCAAGTTCTGCTGACCCCTATATAATGAGCTCAGTCTCTGCATTATTGCCACTTAGATCTGCTCCTCATTTTGTTCACATCTCTGTCCTCCCCTGTACAGTTGTTATTGTGAGTGCTCAGGAAATCTCCAGCCATCTAGCAGCTGTGTGTAATTTGAGTATAACTGTTGTTGCATTTTTTCTTGTACTGTGTAGCATAAGGTTAATTCTTAGGCCTAGTAAGGTTTTTGTACTTTATGTAAGGTTCTTATTGTCAGCCATCATTAATAATATTTTGTATCTGTAATAATATATCTGGCATTCACTGAGTATTATCTGGTATTTCATTTTAACAGGTCTGACTTAGATCAATTTACTCATGCTAATTTCGTGTTAATAGAGGCTATTGCAGTTAACCATATATTTAACCTGTTTTTGCCATTACATTATCCTTATGAGTCCTGAATGTTTTGTTGTTAGTTTGAGCATTAAACTTTAACTTGTAATTTTACCTAACATTTTTATTTTGAACCTGGTCCTTTACGGGACAGTAGCGATTATTAGTATTCTCATTTAAAGTGTACATTATCTTTCTCTGTTCCGTAATATATATATATATATATATATATATATATATATATATATATATATATATATATATATATATATATATATATATATATATATATATATATAGATATTCTGCGAGGAAGAAGGAACCAAAGGCTGAGCCCGCATAACGTTCCTTCCAAGGAAAAAAAAAAATACAAAAGAGAGACAAATTCAAGATCCATTTATTTCGAGATGCCTGGACACACTGCATTTGGAAGACTGGAGACCATAGGAAGTAGGAAACACAGACAGAGGGAGACAGTTCCAGAGTTGACCTGTTGCACAGGTGAAGGACTGGGAGTAATGGTTAACTCTTGCATTAGAGAGTTGGACAGAAAAGGGAAGAGAGTTTGTTACTAAACGGGTGTTACACACCCGTCGTAAAGGTGAAGGGATGCATGCAGACAGTTTAGAGGCACAACGACCATTGAAGCAGCGATAGAAAAGGTTTAAGATGCAACAGTGGGGTGAAGAGACAGAGGTTTAAGGGAGCCAGTAAGATTAGAAGAGTTAATGAGACGAAAACAAGCTGTATGTGGGAAGCCTGCCCACACAAGAGAGTTGTACACTACACCGGGGCGAATAAAACCCGTGTTTAAAGTCAACAACTGTGCGGAGGTAAAGAAGGCAAAGAGTCGGCTTAGCACACCTAATCTCTTGGAAGCAGATTTTACAAGAGATATAATATGAACTTTCCAAGATAAGTCCTGAGTGAATGAAACTCCAAGCATGTTCAGGGATGATGCAGAATTGAGTTGGATATTATTAAACATTAGCGGGTACTCCTATGGAAGATTTTGTCGAGTTGATGGGTGAAAAAACTGAGTCTTTGATGCATTAAAAACAACAAGATTATTTTTATCTCAGTCAGAGATACGAGCCAAGTCAGACATTAGGTGTGCCATAGCCTGATCTCTTGTTTGTTGAAGTAACTGTTGAGATGGACATTGCGGGAACCGAATGGAAAGGTGAAGGGTGGAATCATCAGCGAATGAATGGATAAGGTTAAATGTACAACTTAGAAGGTCACTGATGAATAAAAGGAAGAGAGTTGGTGATAGGACAGAGCCCTGAGGAACACTACTGTTGATAGATCTAGGAGAAGAACGATGGCCGTCTACAACAGCGGCTATAGAACGAGCAGAAAGGAAGCTATAGATGAAGGCACAGATAGAAGGATAGAAACCGTAAGAGGGCAGTTTGGAAATGAAAGATTTATGCCAGACTCGATCGAAAGCCCTTGAGATGGCAAGTGCAATGGCAAAGCTTTCGCCAAAGTCCCGAAAGGAGGATGACCAGGAGTCTGAAAGGTAGGTGAGAAGATCGCCAGTGGATCGTCCCTGACGGAACCTATACTGACGATCAGAAAGAAGGTTGTGATAGGAAAGATGCTTTAAAATTTTTCTTTTAAGAATAGGCTTGAAAACTTTTGAGACACAGGACGTTAAAGCAATGGGACGATAGTTAGAGGGTTGGGAATGGTCACCTTTCATTGGGAATGGCTGAATGAGAACAAACTTCCAGCAAGAATGTAAGGTACAAGTTGACAGACAAAGGCGAAAGTGTTTACCCAGGCAGGGTGTAAGCACAGAAGCACAGTTCTTGAGGATAACAGGAGGGACTCCATTAGGCCCGTATGCCTTGTTAGTACTGAGGGCAGTGATTGCAGAAAATACATCAGCTGAAGAAATTTTAATGTCAGCCATGAGGAAGTCAGAGGGGGGAGGTGATGGAGGAACAGCACCAGAATCGTCCAAGGTGGAATTGGAGGAGAAAGTCTGAGCGATGAGATCTGCTTTATCAGTAGAAGAAATACTACACAGCCATCAGAGTAGAAAAGAGGAGGCAAGGATGATGAGGTAAAGTTGCTAGAAATGTTTTAAGCAAGGTGCCAGAAGGAACGGGAAGAAATTGAGTTGGAGAGTTGAGAGCATTTAGTACGGATGAAATTATTTTTAGCAGTGCGATTAACAGACTTAGCACGATTCCAGGCAGAAACATAAAAAAGATGTGATTCATGGGTGGGTTGGCTCTGGTACCTTTTATAGACCCTCTCCTTGTGGACAGCATTAGAACAGGCGTGATTAAACCAAGGCTCATATTTAAAGGATACGAAAAGGGAATGCAGGCTTCCATGCCCGAGAGAATAACCTCCGTAATGAGCAAGGCACACTCAGATCGCTCCATGCCATAGAAGCAATAATCATTCCAGAGAAAATCAAAGAATAACTGCCTGAAGGCCTCCCAGTCCGCAGCTCCAAAGTGCCACAGTCGACGTTCTTTTGGGGGGTCCACAGGCCGTACTGGGACGATAGGACAGGTTAAGGTAACAAGGTTGTGATCAGAGGGACCCAACGGAGAGGAAAGATTAACAATGTAAGCAGAAGGATTAGTTATAAGGTCAGGTATGTTCGAGCTCTTTCCAAGGCGGTCAGGGATACGGATAGGGTGCTTTACAAGCTGCTCTAGGTCATTAAGGATAGAAAAGATGTAGGTTTGTTTGCCAGGTGGTTCAGT
Source organism: Coenobita brevimanus (assembly GCF_032717465.1). NCBI lineage: Eukaryota > Metazoa > Arthropoda > Malacostraca > Decapoda > Coenobitidae > Coenobita > Coenobita brevimanus. The sequence goes on along the minus strand of NC_137045.1, from coordinate 35,907,970 downwards.
TTCCGGTCCAAAATTATATATCACATCTCTTCCGTTTTTTGATATCTTGCATTTAATATTATTATTCCCTCACCTACCTTCTACCTTAGTGTTATACAACCATAATAACATGATGTTTGTTCTTTATTATTCCTTCTTTCCTGCTTCAGAATCAAATCAACACATATATTACAACAGTTTTTTAACGTTATGGCTGGATGTTGTCAGCCTTATATATTACTGTTACCTATTCAGTTTCGTGAAGTATAGTTGATTTATATTTGCTACCTCCATTACCAAATTTCGGACAGTCCTTCAGTAGTCAGAGGTACAATAATTAAGGACTATATCTACCTCCTCCAGTTTTGTAAGTCTTTCCAAGGCTGTTTACTGTATAATCATCTAGTATCAGCAAGAATAAAATAATATGTCATCTGGCTGCAGGAGTTAAACAAAGCCAATGCAGTGTGATAAATAGCTGTGTATGTGCCTGAAAAAATAATGATCTTGTTACTACTCATACCACTGTAAACATAAGGCACGTTAGGTGTTTTAATGGAATGGCTGTCATGTATGGTTTTATTTTAAATGCTGCCAAGTATTCTCAGTGTTCAGTGTTGATTTATATACCGTATGTCTTGCGCATTTTAGAGCCTCGAAACAGCAAATTATTTTCCCAAGCTGCCTTTTTAACCCCAGCCGCTATTTCTACACTACAAAAAGGCTTATAATATCTGGAAATGGATACTATGAAGTTAATACTAGTAAAGAAATAACTGTTCAGACCTGGATGGAGGGAGATAAGTAATTAATATTGTTCAAGTGAAATAACCTGAAGAGAGTTTTATCCTTATCGAGAATGAGAGGTGACTGCTGTATAATTGTAAAATGAACCAACATTGAGAGTCAGATTAGTCCTTGATGATGAAGGCTGTTATACTGTAATAAAATGAACTAACCTTAGTTGACGTAGATATCCTTGACGAGGGAAAGAGCAGTGTCCGAGGGCTGGAGCAGGGTGGTTGGGCGAGGATGGTACGACAGCGAGCACTTCACCCCATCTGAGGGTCATGGTTAGGAAGCTATTACCGTGGGGCATGGCAGTGTTAATGCTGATCATGGTGGTGTTAGTGTGGGGCATGGTAGTGGATCATGGCGGTGTTAATGTGGATCATGGTAGTGTTAATTTGGGTCCTGGTGTTGCTATTGTGGATCATGGTTTTGGTAGGGTGGATCATGGTGGTGTTAGTGTGGGTCCTATTGGTTTTACTTTAGATCATGATGGTGTTACTTTAAGTCATGGTACTGTTAATGTGGGTGGTGATGGGGGGGTTAGTGTGGGTCATGGAACGGTGTTATGTACTGAGTTGCCGTACTGTGCTAAACAAATTTTATTATTATTGTTATTAATATTAATATTATTATTATTATTATTATCATTATTTTTTTTTTATTATGTGACGGAAGCGTGGTGTGACATATAAAGCTGTCATTCTATTACTGTTGGTAATAGTGTATTTTATGTAGGTGTTCTAAATGTTTTGCAATCAAGGATTGTATTTGCAAGTGAGGCATTGTACTGTAGATGATACTCATTTTTTTTTTTTTAATCGAGGCGAAGATGCACTTGACTGGTTGAAGATGACTGGCTGAAAGCGAGGAGCTGGTCACCCCTGCTTTAAATGTCGATAGTGAGTAGCCAAGTCCCGAATCCCTACGTCATTGATTTGGAGGAAAAAAAAAGGATTGGCTGAGGGATGGATTGCCAATGAGTTCTATAAAACAGACACATGTGTGGTGATAAACTATTCATTTTTCTTGTTTTGCATATGTCATCTTTTGTTTATGTTAGGTCAGTTTATGTGTTGTTTGTTATTTTGACAGTGTGAAGTAAGCTCTTCAGCTATTCTCCAGAGGCTGTTTGTCGTAAGAGTGTAAAATGACAAAATTTAACTGATTCTTGTCATATTATTTTGTTATGTAAGGCTTCACTCAGGAGAATTCTATACAGTATGTCTGTCGGTAGGAACAGTATATTACGAAACTGAACCGAATATGGTAAAATGCGTACCAGAAATTGTGGTGATGGAGACAGCAGTACATTTATCAAGAGTGAAGCAGATTCCCCGACACTCACCTGCGAAGGAAATGAAACATGAATGAGTTCGGCCATGAGGTGAAATTTTGACACATACTGACAGCACAAGAGTCAGTAAGGTAGACAGTTTTCGTCCTCCCATGCTTCCTGTAGAGCATGACCCTTAATAGTCAATGTTAAACCCCTGTCCCAGATAGAAGTGCTAGTTGTACAGGAATAAGGGTAAATAAACTGCATCCACCAGTTCTACTTGATAGGGTCAGGTGTATTACCCACTAAGGCCCTTATAAGGAGATTAATAGTTGATGTCGACCAGACGAGGAATGAGTAAATGAGAAACTTTACTTTATGCAAACTTTTCAGTCTAGCACACTATTAGTCAGTCTGTAACTACATAATGCATTCATATCCTCAACGTCCAGTCCTGTGTTGCCTCATTAGGAATGTAGGACCCCCAGACTTTGACTAAATAGTATTAAAATTTACTGCAGGGAGACCAGTAATTTGTCCCTGGGCGGTATTTCGTCAGCAACTGAACTCCATCTGCCCATAGACTCAAGTATAGAGGATGTACATCCAGTATGCTGCTAGACATCCAAATATTAATTATATGATTACCAGCCATCACAGTAAACAGTCTCCTACAGTACAGAATATCATTTTCACATGTCTCTCAGTTCAGAGTCTAATTTCTATATGCATTTTCAAGCATACTCTTAATGAAATATAAAATACGATCTCGATTGTCTGAGGAAGCTGATCTTCGATGTGCCTTATCGAAAACTGTTCCTTGAATTTTAGGCTAGTTGATAAAATGCAACATCAGCCCTTTGAATAATGTTACTTTAGCTTGAATAATTGAAAGATATGACCTAATGATTTTAACTTATCAGATGAAGAAGCAGCTTCACTTTTCTTTTATTTTGGGTGAATAAGTAGTAAATTTGAAGTATGATATAAAACACCGGTCTGGATTATTTTTCACATCTGGATTATGTTGCCTTATAGATTACCGGTTACATTTATGGGCTAACAGTATACTACAACAGTAATGATGTTATGAACAGAAATACATGTTTGAAAGTAATTTTTCATTTTTCTAATATCATCATTACTCGAAGTACGTGGGTGGTGCCAGTAGTGCCAGAAGTTACGTGGAACAAAAAAGATTGAAAGCCCTTGATTAACGCAGTGTACGAGGAAATTATAATAGAGTTAATCTATCCAATACAATTTCAACAAATTTTTTACCGTTATATCTATATCTACATCTATATCTATATCTATATCTATATCTAGAGAGAGAGAGAATGTGTGTGTGTGTGTGTGTGTGGAGGGTTGTTAGAGGGGGGGTCAGCGGATTGCAAGGATAATATGGGAAAGGGTGTGGTAGCAGGATGACAAATCCTAATTCTAACTACCATGTGTTTTGAATATTTAGTTGCCAATTTTTATTACGAAGTTTCCAGTTGTGTGAGATTTACTGACACATAGAGATAATACTATACTTGGCAGCTGGAAGAGGAGGTTAAATATCCAAGAATGATGACACCTTTCTTAATTCGTTTCCAAAGTGCCAAGTCTGTAGTTACCCCGGGGTGTATGAGGCGACGAACGTGTGAAAGAGGTGACCGATAAAGGAGAGAGACAAGACGCATATCCAGAAACATTAAATCATTTTCGAGGGTCTGTGTTTACCAGACTAAGTCCCCTTATCTGTTTAGTCACACCCGAATTGAAGACAATTATTACCTCACTATTATTCACTGTTTACACAAGCCGCGAGAAAGGCCTTTGTTTCACTCAAGAAGGCACTCAAGATAACTTAATCATTTTTGGTATTTTTTTCTGCTTCTGGGCTGAATAACATCAACTATTTTTCATATACTACGCATGAACAACTTTGTCCTCGACCAAAGTGGGTGTGACGTATCGTGTGCGGGGAGCAAATGAGAATGTTTTCCAAAGACTGTCCAGCGTCGCCTTTTTAACATTTCTTAATTGGCTAGGAGTTATGATGAGTTAGCTTGTAATTGGTAGCTCATGCCTTCTGTATGTGTAATAGGCTAGAGATTATACTTAAAACAGTGCATTTGCTTGTCAGGTCTAAGAGGGTGAAGTAAAACTGTTATATAATAAGCTTTAGAAACTAGCGAGAGACAATTTTACACATTTTATTACCAGACACATTACTGCAGATAAACTCTTTCACTTTGATTACAGAACACACCGTGCACCCTTTCATCTCTCCATATCATACTGGTGTCTGGATTATATTACCAACGAGTTCTGATTTTTCAAGCTGTGAGTGCTTAGCTTCGGTTTATTGTAACTTGGTTGGGTAAGAAAAATAATTTATTGTTTTATAATATTGTATTGTGAGGCCTATGAGAATCCCCTTTTGGGATACGAAACTGATTTTGTTTTTGTGAGAATGTTACAGTGTAAAGTAAGTTTTCTTGTGAGCTTTATCTTACCCCATTTGGTGACCGATTAAGGGTTAAGAGTACACCGTAATTACTCATAAAAGTTAATAACCTGAGATTTTACATAGAGCTTCTAATAACATTACAACATTTTAATTATACATGCTGGATATGAATCGTAACACACGACGGGACTGATGATTTTTTTTTTTTTTCACTGGTACCCGTTGGTTAAACAGAATTTTGAGTAACTAGAAACCTGGGGCGACCTTCATCCACTCACCTAATGTAGCACTTCCTCTCTCTCTCTCTCTCTCTCTCAATTGAACAGTATGCCAAAATTTTTCCTGTACCCTAGGAAACCATTTACCAAGCTTGGTGGTAGACAAGTAACCAAATGACGGCTGTTAGTTGGTGGGTCAAAGCTCTCTAACTGGAAAGTGCATGATTTTCTTTTTTTGTAATATATGAGGAGTCATCAGCGATTATTACATACGTAATGCTATTCAGGGACACGTGAGGCTGGTCGCCTTTGCCTTAAATGTTGAAAATGAGTAGCCTAGCCCAGGGTCCCTACGAATCTCTTTATATGGGTCAATATGGGATTGAATAAGGTTTTCCTGACACACACGTATATCTGTCCCTCTAACCGCAGATCACCCGTGGAAGTGTGAGCTGATGTAAATGAACCATGATTAAAAACAGTACCTTGCAAGAAGAATCAGAGTTCTGGCTCCCGCTTTACTCAGCACCACCAAGTTGTCTGTAGAGTCACACCTTTGCCTGACAGTTGCCTCTAATTGGCGAAGGTAATTATCTTCCTGTTGATAAAATCGTGATCAGTGTCACGCAATATGTTCACATTCGTAAATTTCATTCTGACCCTCCATGAGTCTCGAGTGGTGGCTGAGAGGGTGTGGCTCTATGGACGGACTTACTGGCGCTGAGTGTAGTTCCAGCTAGAAATCAGAAATAGGAGTGTGGCACTCAGTTCTGTGAGATTCATTAGAAGCGGTCAGGAAGTGAAAATGGTAGGAGACAGGAAGGAATGGCAGAAAGAAAATAAGTTCATTTGGTACAACTCACAGATTTTTTTCCTGAAGTATGTGGTGTTGGGGCTTTCCAGTGTATGGTTGATGTAGACTTCCATGTAGCCACTGCTGCTTACCACCAGGGGTACCGTCATCACCGCCCACCACCACCACCACCACCACCCCACCTGAGGCAGCACCAACATGCTCACTGAACCCCGCCGTCCACTTTCTGTTTCCGTCCTCTTGCCTTCGCCCTCAAGGAGCTACCTGTCGGCAAACAATAGACTTTTAGATTTTTTTGTCAGCTTTGTTAGTCTACAATACATCAGAGAGAACTACGTCACGTGTCAGTCCTCGGCTGTTACCGTTTCATTAGTCCTGCTCTCTTAGTATCAATCATTGGGTACAAACTCTCCTTATACCACATAATTTCTCAATGGATGCTGATTCCTGCGTGATTCTTTAATTCACAGTAAACAGTTTCCACCTTTGTAATTCGCAATGACCAACTTTGCGGCAGAAACTGCAACAGACATTTCAAGTTGAATTTTCAGGGGCATAGTGTATTTTTCTAATAGATAGATAGAGAGAGAGATATCACTTTTCCCAAAACAATATTTATAGAGCTTAACTATATAGTAAAACTTACAGGCCAGAAAAAAAATTGTCCTTTCATATTTGTCCAAAGACCATCATAATATTACACAGCTACGAAAACACAAAAATATGTAAATAATTAAATCAAGATGTGTGTGTCTGTCTGTGCATTTGTTTGTTTCTTTCACGAGAACGGTAATAGATATTCAATTTATACTTTTCGCACTTGGTCGGGCTAAGTCCTGGAAGTTTCAGGAAAATACCAAACAAAAACACTGGCCACCGCGCGATGACATGGCGGAGGGAAATTGTCAGAAATCGCGAAATGCAAAAATGTCTTTCTGTGCGCTTGTTCGGTATTTCATGGGTATGGTCATAGATATCGACCTCATTCTTGTTGCATTAGGCCGGGTAAGTCCAGAGGATGTCAGAAAAATATGGCGAGCGCGCACAATGCGATGGCACGATTTTGGTGATAACCGCGACTCGCAAAAATATGCGAAAGTAATTACTTAAACTTTTTGATTACAGTTACACGTTCTATACTCAACAACGGAATGGAAGAAAGCATTTTGTGATGGAAAGGCTATTAGTTTAGCCACTTTTTTTTTTCTTTGTTTTTTTTTTTTCGGACAAACACCAGTTCAGTTGTAATAGTAGGTGGATGTGCTGAGGAAAATTTTCTCTCATGCCAAATTCTTCATTTTACAGAGCCTACACACACACATTTCCCCTACTGAACTCTTTTAAATCTCTTTTGGAAGAAGTGCTTATGAAAATTTCTTTGCATTAGTACCATAAGTTTATGAAGGAAATCCAGACATATTTACCAACAGCGCCGCTACTGACTGAAGCAATCATGCTAGCAGTGTAAGGTTTTGCCGTAAACACTTATAATGTCGGCTGAAGCGACGGTAATTAATGAAGTGGTAGAGGATCATGATAGCGTACTGTGTTTTGCAGCAGACGTTCTTGCGACCATTTTTACCCTGCGAAAATAGGCTCCTTTTTGCACATTTCTTCCAGCTTAGTGTGAGCAAGGCGGCTAAATAATGTTTAATATTGTGCCATTAACGACTAGATTCGTTAATTCATTGGTTATGAATATATACAGTTCACCCTGTGCTTGTGACAAAAAAGTAAAAGTGGTTAGGGATTTTGGAAGAAAACTAAAAAGAACAATTGCAAAGAGACAGAGAGAAAACTTGCACATTCCTTGGCATATCCCGTCTCTTAATGTTAATCATTTCTGTAGTTAACTCCATGGACATCGCTAAAGGTAAAAAAGTGTCAAAAGAAAAAAAAAAATAGTAGATTGAAGTAATTATGAATTTTCCTAGCATATAATGCATACTACACCCTTTTCTCAGAAGAAAGTACAAGTCGCAGAAATAACCAAAATTGCTCTCAGTGGTTGCACGAGACATTAGTGAAAATGTCGGTTTTGTTATAAAATTACTAAGCACAGAGAACATCCATGCATTATGTTATTCCAAATTTCTGCATAACATTTAAAGCATTTAGGATACAAGTATATAAGTAGGACGATATGCAAGCAAGGGATAACGTCGAGATTTTCGCAGCATGAATTTGCATACATTTCACAAGTTTTGTTGCTTCCTGGGCGAAGGGTTTTGCTTGAAGGGCACTAAGCGCATCGCCCTCCGCCTATTGGCTTAGCCGGGAAGCTCATAGGTCCCCATCCCGGGGTTCCCTTCTTGTTTTTTGAAAATTCTCAGTTCCGTTCTTTGTAGAGGACACTGAGCGCAAATGGGTTAACTTTCATATAACAAAAACATATTTGCCTAAAAATATTACCGGCTACACATGTATTTATGGTAACATTTTCATAAGATTCGATCAGATTGTAATAAGTAAATTTATAATTTGCGTTTATTTTCGTACAGAGGAAAACAGCCTTCAGCTTTATATGTGACTCTCAGTCACCTGCGGCTTATGTGACAGAATACAGTTTTATTTACATGAGCTATTTAGGGATATGTATCCACGCTGTTAAACAACTATTCTTCAAAGTACAATAATACGTCGTCAACTGAAGGACCTAGGAAATTTATAGGACACATGAGCAACAGCATATACTGAAAATAAGGTTGTTTCCATAATTATCTCTAAATTAAGGCAGGATAACACAGCTTTATCATTATCCCAGAATCTGAATCCCGCGCCAGTCCTACCCTGACGGCAGATCAAGCCCAGGATCGACTAAACCTCCGATAAGTTCCTGGATAATTCAGATTTTGTTCTACATATCGATAATTTTTTATTTCTTTGTAATCCAGGCTGTTTTCCACCAGTGATGAGGCCCAAATGATGGCAAGAGATAATGAAAAAAAAAAAAAGATCATTGTAATCTGCCTACAGTATAGAAGTGATGCCTCATGGAATATTAGCTTTTCACATAACCATTCTTACAAGTACAACCAGCCTATTAAAACATTGTTATATATCCGAACAAGCAATTCCTTATTTCGTAAGAAAAACTGCAAGTAACTCTTATAATCAAATCAGTTGCCTTCATTACCTGCGGTTGGCGTCACTAACGGGATCATGTTGGAAAAATCTTACTTATCCGTGTTTTTCCATAGACGCGGTTGCTGATGCCACTGAAGACTGAAATATAAAAGTAACTGTTTCTCCGGGGCAACAGGACAGTAGTATATTATACCTGAATAAGGTTCCGAGTCCACAACACGTAGTATGTGGGGCCGATAGCGGGTGCAAAGCGACGGCTAGCTGACCAGTTGTCTGTCTGATTCTAAGCTCTCCAGCACAATGCACGTGTAGCTTTGCACTGACATCACGCACGCCTCAATTGATCCAGCAGAAACACACACACACACACACACACACACACACACACACACACCGTACCAGTAAGATCGGATTTAATATTATCACAAATTCCCATATAATCGTCCTTACTCAGTCCACACCACCCTCCCACTTCCCCCGGACTCTGGCCAATCGTCCAGGAAGACTCAGGAATGACATTTGTGACCAGTTTTGTCCACAGTGATAACGCTGAATTATCTGCCCTTCAGTCACCATCACTCGTCCTCTCCTGCCACTCTTAAGCAACATTATTATAGTCTCAGTCACGGGGATTCTAATGACTCTTCCATTCAGATCCACCGTCTGAATCGATAATCCACTGGCATGTTTTCTGTATTTTCTGTTGCTCTCAGAGTTGTTATTGTTATTATTTTATATCATCAATATTATTATTTTTGTTGTTGTTATTATTATTATTATTATTATTATTATTGTTATTATTATTATTGTTATTATTATTATTATTATTATTATTATTATTATTATTATTATTACTGCTACTACTACTTCTACTTCTATTTCTTCTTCTTCTTCTTCTTCTACTACTACTACTACTACTACTACTGCTGCCACTACGACTACCACTACTGCTACTACTGTTATCATATTTTCCCATCGAGCCACACTCTATCACATATTGTGCAGTTTTATCCTCCTCTACGTCACTGCTGCTAACTACAGATGTCAGTGCCAGTAAATGAAAGGGAGTCCACCTTACCTTGTGCAAGCAACAATATCTATATATATATATATATATATATATATATATATATATATATATATATATATATATATATATATATAGTAAATCCACTTTTTTACCCCTTCAGGAGAGTAGAGGCCAGCTAAGATACGTACTACACATTTAATGTGACAGGGACCAGTCGTTCATTCCTAGGTGATATAAATATATCTTATTGGGCCATATGCAGTTGCAACCATTTCACCCACTATAGCTGCGAGACTCCTATGGTTGTATGGTTACCACCTAACGGCATAAGTGATTCCAGAGCAACAAGAAACCATTGGGCTCGGCTTTCCGTGTAGTCACCCAAAGGTAGCACTGTATCAAAGTGAATGGATGGTGTACACCCCCACAAGACGCAATAAAGAAATTACAGCTTCTGGAGCATAGACCCAAATAAATAAAGTTCTCCGCAGAGCTTTCATGTGAAGTAAGAGTCTACACACACTACTCTTGCACCTAGAGGTTGTAGGCAGGTAAGGGAAAGGTCAAATCGATAATAATCTCATTATATTTCTTTTTTCTGACTCAAAACAAATGCGTCTAATGTTTTTTTTCAGCTTGTGTATTATCATATTAGACAAAAATGTTGTTATTATTAAGTCAAAGCTTTGGAAAGAGGGAAGTTAATCAGTACCTGTAACCACATCTGTAAAAATATGTCCAAGAACTTTCTGTTAAAGTATGTACTATAGTCTTTTATGGTATAATGATAAATTAGTGGACAGGGCTAACCTCACCTACGAAAAGTTAATAAATAAGTCCTCTAGCAAACTATGGATTTAGTATGCAGCTGAAGACTTATTTTCAAGTAGAAGATGTTCGTATGATTTAAGACCGACGTCTGCTGGATTTATGATGCACAGTGATCGAATGGGTTAAGGCGCCCCTACCAGATGTGGCTCAGATTCAATACAGACATGTAGTCTTTGAATAATTTCGACTGCAAGAATCGAGTCCGAGTGTCCAGCTGTGTTTAAGTGGGTTCTTTGAACTCTGTGTTGCAGTGAGACAAGGATGTGTGATGTCCTCGTGACTATTATATATGCATATGGATGAAGTTATGAAAGAGGTAAAGGCTTGAGTTATGGAGAAAGGAGTGAGGATGGTAATGGATGGTGAAAGGTAGAGTATTTCTTCTTTGATGTATGCTGTATAGCTTGCTAATGTATGTATAAAAATTAAAGATTGCTGCAGAGTTTTACTGATGTCTGTCAGCGTCGTCCATTGAAAATAAGAGTAGAGAAAGGGGAAAGCGACGGTTGGCGCAAAAGAATGTGACCATCAGTCAGTGTGATGGTCTTATGAATGGAGAGTTCATTTAGTATTGGGACTAAGGCAGGGCTATGAACAAAATTTCACCGACACCTCCCTGCTGACTGACGTAATAGAAGATGTTACGTTAACTATTTTTATTTGATATGATTATAAGGCGGGCAACAAAAAAACAAAAGAAGGATTTATGATCTGTTGTCTGGGAAAGAATAAAAATCATATAGGAGACACGATACAATGCTGTTTGAGGATTCTTGGCGAACTTTTGCTCAAGGCTGTATCTGGCTGCACAGATAAACGATTCGGAAAATATGCAAAGGAAGTGTAAAACAGAACAGCATAGGAAAGGAGTGTGGTTTGACGTATGAACACCTTAATAGTAAATACAAGTAGTGACTGTGGGGGAAAGAGGATTCCATGACGGTGATTTAGTGCCCACATTAACGTATGGGGGTGATACTCAAGTGCTGCATGTATGCGAAAGTACAGGAGTAAGAAGAAAGGATGCGTGGCTACTGAGAAATGCGTGTGGAGTGCGTAGAATGGATATGACAAGAATATTGTGGTTTCTGACAGTCGTGCAATTAGATATCCTGTTGACATGGATATACGGAAGGAATGGATGTGGGGAGGATGGTGAGAAGCGTATAATGTTGAGTTTGAAGGTGGGAAATGGCGTGATCGGTTAAGAAGAAGGGATGTAGATATGGTAAATGAATGTGTGAGAAGGCGAGGCATGAGGATTTGGAAGGCTAGTTATCGAACTGGTTGGCTAAATCATTAGCGATAGAGCACATGGTAAGGGTGAGTAGCTAAGTGGCTTAATTTCCTCTGAGAAGATTTTTAATTACTTTTCTCATATATATCTAATTTTGCATTAAAAAAAATACTCGGAAGTGAATAAGTACATTAGTTTCAGGTTGAAAACAAATTGCAGAGGTTCAGAGCCTTTCCTGGATATTTGTAGTTCACAGAGTGGTTAGCCTTTTTTTCTGGTGCAGGGGGGGAGATACCTCCAAACTCAGGCTATCTAGAGTGACATAAATGGATAGCTGAGCAGTGTTGAGTTAACATCAGATGAAGTAAAATACTAGACTACCTGTGTTTACAAGACAGCAACAATACTTTCATAATTTCCAATTATATTCTGTGACTTATGAAGACTTACCGTAGATCAACCAGATCGTATGAACACAGCTGTACAGTTGTAATATTCTACACTCAACGAAACTATGATAGCAGAATTCATGAAAGTGATTATAAAATAATAAATAATAAATAGGAATGAATAAATGCAATTCTTTTCGAAGCAGAGAACCATGCAAAGGGAGCAACTATATCTCGATGTTCCTTTAAATCTCAGTGTCACGGGGTTTTTATAATAACACGGGGTTTTTAAAATATATCACATTTTCTAAAATAAATGCTAAATATTATTTAATTGATAATAATATTCAATAATAGTATTGAAGAGCAGGGACAATGATTGTCTTACTAAATCAAGCAACGATTACTTTACGCTAGCTTGCTTCGCACGATTCTCTAAGAACGAGAATTTATAAACTTTCTCGACAGTACACAGCAGAGACTAATTACTCGATTGCTGTTACTATTAGCCTCTGCAGAAAGTTACTTCACCCCTGACAATAAATAACTAATACTAATAATAGTATCAGGTTCTTGCTGGTGCTTGACTCCTAGGAGGCACAACGGATTTTAAGTTTAATACAAGACTGGCCTAAGTACCAGTTATGAATAGCAAAACGTTTATGCAAGCTAGGAGCTATATGGAAAATAAGCTTAACTGTGGAGAAATGAAACAAGAGTTTACATTACATTAGGCTCAAGAAAAAGAACTGCTAAATTTATTTATTACAAAATAAATTTAACGTTACATTTCAAATCAAATTAATGAGATCGCACTCACTCACTCACACAAGAGCTAAATCCTTATGCCTAGGAAAAACACCTTAACTAAACTCTTAAGACTAGGAAAATACAAAAAGGAAATACTGGTCGATGAATGCGGTGTATCACCCAACCAAGGGTGGGAGTACTGGGCAACTGTACTAGTGGAGCTTGGGTGCTAGCTGACCTCTCCTCTCACACTTCTGGAGCACAGGACCTCTCTCCGTCACAACAAACACTCGACTGAATAAGTCATAGGAAACAAAAGCGGAGCACTAGGCCGCATTTTTTAACGGTCGAGGCAAGCAGGGGCGAACAGTAAATAAACAATAGTATCGCTCAGTACAGCACTTAGTGACGTGCATTAAATCGGTCACTTTTGAAACAGTGACGAATGTTTTGAAAAGTATACCCCGAAATGGAGAGAGAAACGGTTAACTGAGCGATACACAGTGAGTTTTCCACTAATAGTTCGTGTTTTTCACAAAAGGGAAATGTCGCGAATTTGATTCGTGACACTCAGTATCTGCCGCTCCTCAAAAGAGGCAGCAGCAAGAAATCGTGGATGACCAGGAAGAGGCAGCCGAGCCGAACAAGAGCAGTATCACGAACAAGAAGACCAAGAAGTCTAACAAAACCCTGAAGGAGGCACAGAAAGCGAAGCTCAAGAGGACCCCGAGGTGAACGAAGAAGAGGAATACTAACGGTTCGCCCATCTCGGATTACATCTCCACCGATTCCCCTTTGGATGCATCACCATCAAATTAAAGCTCTTCCTCTAAATCCCCGCAGAAAAGGTTTGAGACAGAATTATGAAGGAACCCATCATCACTAGAGGGGAAAGTCACTGGCATCGAGATGCCCTACAAAGGTTCCGGAGCACATTCCTTTGTCATCTTCAAAACCTCTAGCGTCTCCAGAAAAATGATCAGACCAGAGAGGCAAAAGTATTAAAACTGTGACACTTTTTTTTTTATTTTTTTTTTTATTTTAAGAACCAGGTAAATCCATTATGGGAGGATGAATTTCAGCCACAATACATTAGGATAATTCCACAGCCCCACGCAACTCGGCAAGTAACAGAGCAGTTTTAATCTATCGCAGACACAACACGAGAGTCTTTAGATGTTGGGGAGACACACGTTACATGTGTGTGTACAAATATATTTGTGCGCTTCTGACTGGCAATCGAACCCTGGAACTCTTAGACAGAAGTCAGGCACTGACACCACTCGACCGCGGCATGATAAAAACGTGTAGTGTGTGTCTCCCCAACATCTAAAGATGCTCGTGTTGTGTCTGGGATAGATTAAAACTGCTCTGTCACCTGCCGAGTTGCATGGGGCTGTGAAATGATCCTAATGTGTTGTGACTGAAATACATCTTCCCATAATGGATTTACCCGGCTCGTCAAAAAAATCAGTGGTCACAGCTTTTATCACGCCGTGGTCGAGTGGTATCAGTGCCTGACTTTTAAGATGTTCGATTCCCAGCCAGGAGCGTACAATTACAAACACATACATACACACACTTGAATACACACATATACATACACACGCCCACAAAACTTCGAGAACACCAATAAAACTTTGAGAACTTAAACAGTATAACACATGCTCAAGATATACTGACACACACGTAGTGAAGAAAAACAGAAATATCCAATTTCACAGCACAGGGAAAAATATAAGTAACAATTACACAAAAATGTTCCTTCAAAAGGATGGATCAATAAGAGCTCAGTTTGCATGAGGAATGTGTTTTACACACACACACACACACACACACACACACACACACACACACACACACACACACACTGAAATAAATATGCATATCACCATCTGAACACGCACACAGTCACACATACACATACGCTAGCGCGCGCGGGCACACACACACACACACACACACACACACACACACACACACACACACACACACACACACACCGTACATATGTGCACATGACTTAAAAGACAGTGTTTTTCCACCATCGTGCATATTAGCCTTTACAACTCCTTTACGTGCTCATCAAATAGCAATAAAACTAGCAAAAATATTAAGAACGTTTTCGTGTGAATGTCTTTTTTTCAGTTTTCGATTTTTTTTTTTCGCAAGTATTTCTGTGCCTCATCTGCATGAATGTTTTCTCATGAAGAACTGAAGTGACATGTGAATATTACCACCAAAAATATATTATAGCGAATATATAATAACTTCCTTTGGGAGAGGGAACAAGGCTCCCTCGCTCGAACACAGTGACAATTTGCATATCAAATTTTTACACCCCCTGACCAACTTCCTACAAGTTTTTGCTGATTCTGATGCACTGAAATTTACGGCGTCAGGGGACAAGAAGGTATTGTTTATGCTCTCTGAATTTGATCTACGGTGAGAGCGAGCAGATAAGATTGGACACATGGTACTGACTCCTCTCTTCCAGGAGACCCCCGATCCACAAGTTTTATTTTGTCATTTCGATCACATGATTATTTTTATCTGATTTACAAGCGAAAGCCAGCTGCACTTAGCACATGGAACAGTTTGGACAGGAAAGGTTAGATATCACGTTGAACATGGTAGCTGGAGATATTTTTCCTCATTTGATGAAAATCACCTGGAACCATCTTAATAATATAGAACTATTCACACACACACACACATACACACACACACACACACACACACACACACACACACACACACACACACACACACACACACACACACACACACACACACACACACACACACACACACACACACACACACACACACACACACACACACACACACACACACACACACACACACACACACACACACACACACACACACACACACACACACACACACACACACACACACACACACACACACACACACACACACACTTACACCACACACACACACACACACACACACACACACACACACACACACACACACACACACACACACACAAGGACATAAATATGCATATCACCATCTGAACACGCACACAGTCACACACACATACACATAAATACTCTCTCGCTAGCGCGGCCACACACACACAAACGGACGTAGATATGCACTCGCGCGCACACCCACTTCCACACCCACACCCACCCACCCACACACACACACACATACACACACACACATACACACAGACAGACAGACAGACAGACAGACAGACAGACAGACACACACACACACACACACACACACACACACACACACACACACACACACACACACCGTGTATATGCATATAATTTACAAGACAGAATTTTTCCATCATCGTGCATATTTGCCTTTACAACTCCTTTACGTGCTCATCAGGTCGCAATAAAAGTAGACGCGACGCTGTTGCAAAAATATTAAGAACTTGTTCGTGTTCACGTTTCTTTTCAGTTATCGACTTTTTTCGCATGTATTTCTGTGCATAATCTGCATGAATATGTTTGCTTATGAAGAACTGAAGTGGCATATGAATACTACCACCAAAAAGATAATGTAGTGAATACGTAATAACTTCCTTTAGGAGAGGGAACAAGTCTCCCTCTCTCGAACACGGTGACAAGTTGCATATCAAATTTTTACACCCCCTGGCCTACTTCCTACAAGCTCTAGTTGGTGTGCATGCCCTGAAATTAACTGCTTCAGGTGACAAGAAGGTATTGTTCATGCTCTCTGAATTTGATCTTTTAGGGTGAGAGTGAGCAGATGAAACTGGACATATAGTACAGTATAGATTGTTCATTTCCAGGAGGATCCCGATCCACAAGTTTTATTTTATTGTTTTGGTTACATGATTTTTTTTTATTTAATTTGCTAGCTAAAGACAGCTGCACTTAGCACAGGTAAGACTTTGGACAGGAAAGGTTAGATATCATGCTGAAAATGGTAGCTGGAGATAATTTTCCTCATTTGATAAGAATCACTTGGAACCATCATAATAATATTATAAAACTACACACACACACACACACACACACACACACACACACACACACACACCTCGCCGGCTTAATGGTAACACTCTCGCTTAGCATCTGCCTAGACGGGGGTTCGCGCCTTCCTCAGGATGCGAAAAGTTCAATGACGAAGCGGGTGGTCACTGTCCTCCTTGAGCATTGGATGGGTGTGTGCGCGTGTGAAAGTCAGGGCTTTGACTTTAGATCAGACTATATGAGCTCCCAGCTCTCTTCCGGGGCGGTAAAATGCTGATGATCTTTTTTTTTTTTTTTTAATATATATCCCAGTGTATTCTGGGACACGGGCAAACTTAGAAGCCCGTCAGAGATGCGCTTGGCTTGCTCGGGCTGTGACTAGCGAGGGGGAGGGTAATCCCTGACCATGGTAATGAGTATGTTTAGTGGTGTATTAGCAACAATGTTTGCAGCATCGGTGAGGTCGTCCCCTGATCAAACAAAGCCCATTCCAGGGTGCGTCCTGAGTGGAGTAGTGGCTGGACAGTGGAGGATATAATGGAGCAGAGGCTCCTCAGATCTTTCCAAGCAGTGTAGGCATGAATCCGGGTCTCCATTTGAAATTTGTGTGTAGCAAAGGAACCCCAAACGCAGTCGTCGGAGTCGCACTACTAGATTATTAGGTAGGCCAGGGGGTGGCAAAAGCGGGGTATAAGAGATGGCAGTGGCATACCACGCGGCTGAGCGTGAGCCCTCTGCAATGCAAAGCTGGTGGTCATCCCGTGATAGTCTGCCAATGGTGTTAACCCATGTTCTGACTAGGTGCGAGGTGCCGGGCCGAAGCGGAAATGTGACCTCCGGTAGGGAGCAAGCAGCACGAGCTGCAGCATCAGCAAGCTCATTGCCTGCTATTCCCACATGACCTGGGAGCCAGTGGAGGGTGATAGTGGCACCCCAGCTGGAGAGAAGAGAGGCGACATGGTGAATTGCAGTGATCAAGAATATATTGTCAGTCAGAGAGAGTGAGTGGAGTCTCTGGAGGGATGATAGGGAGTCAGTGTGGAGTACGACATGTCCACGAGAGTGGATATAGGCATGGCGCAATGCCACAAGGATGGCCACTAGTTCCGCTTGGAATGCGGAGACTCCCCGAGAGAGTCGCCAGGACTCTGTATAGAGATCACATACAAACGCCGATCCAGCAGAGCCATCAGGACTGACAGACCCGTCCGAGAAATAAGTGGCTGTGTCAGGGGAGTGCAGGGTAGCCATCCTACAAAGACTCTCCTGACGCAGCCTGGCTGGAATGAAGGAGCGTGGCTTCGCCTCCGAGAGACAGAGGATCGTGAAAGGAGGGGGGTCCCATGGTGGTGGGGCAGCAAACCCCGGACAGGGTAGGTCTGGATCTTGGCAGATGGCGGGGGCAGCACCCAGACCGTGAATAACAGCAGCCGTTGTGCAGGCCCAGTCGCGCTGTGGTAAAAGGGCCGGGGGCCTGGACAGGAGCTGCTTTAACAGAAGGGACACCAGCAGTTGAGGGCGATGTTGCACGAGCTGGAGAGTAATAGTTGCTGCTCTCAATGCAATGTGGTGTGCCAGAGACGGCAAACCATTCTCCATACGTAAGTTAACAAGCCGGGTCCAGCGAGGAGCGCCCAACATGATACGGAGTGCATCATTCTGTAAGACCTCCAATGAACTAATAATCGGTGGGGCAAGGCCAGTTAGGTAGATGGCACTATAGTCCACCAATGACCTAATGGCATGAATGTAGAAAGTTCAGAGGACCCTATAAGATGTCCCCATGCTCCGGCTTGAAAGACACTTGAGAGCAGCCATGCGTGTTGAAGCACGCTCCCGCAGGTATTTTACGTGTCTCGCAAAGGTGAGGCCGCCATCTAACCAGACTCCCAGATACTGGTAGAGAGTAACAAAGGCAAGGTGGTGTCCACCAAGAGTCAGTGGGAAATCTGGGGGACGAAGTCTGAAGGGGAGACACTTAGTTTTCTCCAAGTTGATTTTGAGGCCCAGCTCATTGCATTTATCTTGGAGCTTAGAAAGGGCTGAGTTGGCCCGAGTAAAACAGTCTCGTCTTGCAAAGGCGAGGGCCAGATCATCAGCGTAACTGAGTAGCGTCACTCCTGGGCCATAGTCAATATTTAATAGCCCTTCCACCAACACATTGAATAGTAAAGGGCTCAAGACACTTCCCTGCGGAGTGCCATTGGGGTGTCGATAGAAAGGGGAGAGGTGCCCTTGAAAGCAGACCCCTGCGTTACACTCTTTCAAGAAGTCCCTGACCCATGACAACAATCTGCCGCCCACTCCCCTGGCCACAAGAGCAGCCAGAATAACCACAGGGCTGGCCAGTTCAAAGGCTTTTTCGAGGTCGAGGAAGATGGCCATCCCCCTTCCCCCTCTGAGCTCCCCGAGGAAGGAGGCTAGGCAATGCGTAGCACTCCTGCCTAGATGGTAGGCAAAAATCTTCGGGTGCAGCGGTCCCAGGCGCAAGGCAAGGCGATCTCTCACAACCCTCTCCGCTGTTTTAGCAACACAGCTAAGAAGAGAGATCGGGCGCATGGAGGTGGGATCGTGAGGTTTAGGAATTGGGTGGATGACTGCTGTCTTCCACGACCTCGGCAGACGACCCTCAGACCACGAGAGGTTGAGCAGATCAAGCAGCCGCTCACTGCCACAATATCCAGCATGAGCTAGCATTGAGTAGGGGAGCCCGTCAAACCCAGGTGCAGTGTCACTCCTGTGGCGAAGCGCTTTTTGGAGTTCCCCACTGGTGATAGGACCATCAGCAGGGTCCGGCCTGGCACAGGCAGCCTGGATCTCAGCGACACGGGAGGCAGACAGTTGCACCTGTAGGGCCCAGATGGATGGCAGGAGATTGTGGGAGGCGGAATGGTCAGCGAAGTGCTGCGCAAGATGGCTGGCCTCAGCGGCAGGGTCAGGATGAGAAGACGGTCGAGGAGGACGTGGATCAGTGATGGACCGGATTCTCCTCCACATCTCACGAAGTGTCGAGTGAGAATCCAGGGTACGACACCACCCGATCCACGTCTCCTCTTTGAGGCGTCACTTCTCTGATGTGACATGGCGCGTAACTGCGACCAGATACCGACGGTGCGGGGATGTACGGCGCCGCCGGTATTGTCTACGCACCACATTCAGTCGGTGATTCAGCTCCCTGACCCTGGCACAATAGATTCAGCCATCTCTGTAGCACTTCGCAGATCGTTGTTGCAGCGGGATGGTGAGAGAGGCTGCCTGTGTGAAAGCACGGGCTACTTGATCTGCTCGGCTCTCGAGATCTGGGGCAGGAGGAAATGCCTCCAAGGCCTCCGCCAAAGCGCGGCCAAAAGAAGCCCAGTCACCCCTGCGAATATCCCATCGTGGCGGAGGGAGTGGGGGAGGTGGAAGTGGAGCCATGGGCAGAGAAACCTGCACTGCAAAATGATCGGCTCCGAGATGGGGGTGGAGCGACCAGGTTGCAGAGCCTGCAAGAGGGGAGGAGGTAAAGGACAAGTCGAGGCGACCCCCAGCGACATGTGTGTCCCATGCAGTGTCATTTAAAAGGGAGACTCCCTCCATCTCGTCCATAACTATGGAGATGTGCCGCCCTGCCTCATTGGATGGAAGCCGCGAGGAGAAAAGGGCGTGGTGAGCGTTGAAGTCGCCCCCGATGTATAAATTACCCGTGGTAGCCAGAGAGAACAGGTCTCCCACCTCCAGGGTGCTCCTGTGACCTCGGTATACGTTGTATACTGTCAGGGACGACGTCGCTAGGTGAAGGACCACGCCCTGTACTTCCACACCAGGTCCACAGAAGGGAGGAGGGTCGCAATCTGTGGACTCGATGTGGTCCCGAACCAGGATGGCACAACCCCTCGTGACACCACTCACGTATGGGAGGCGATAGATGGTGTAGCAAGGGAGATGGAAAGCTGCCCGCTCTGGCAGTAGGGTCTCCTGCAGCAGGAAGACATGAGGCTTATCCCTCATTGCTGCCTCCAGTAAGAGTGGGAGCTTACTCCTGACCCCTAGGCAATTCCACTGGAGGGCAGAGGCATCTCGCAGGCAGT